>NW_028274810.1:9236446-9539477 GCF_037043125.1 Eumetopias jubatus
TTACTACTGATTTACCGTGATTATTATCCCAACATCTTCAAGGCACACAGAGCGGAAAGCCCAGGATGACGAAAAATCCAATACCATGTCATTCAAAGAATGGTTAATGGTCACTGGAATGGTTCATCTGGAGAGAAGGATGAGGCAAAATAGCACACATGACTCTATATCTGGATGTCAACAGTAAACCCAAAAGATATATCAGAACAGCCACATACATGGCAAAATTAATTTTGCAGATGTGATTAAGTAAAAGATCTTGAAATGAGGAGATTATCCTGGATTACCCAGGTTGGTCAAATAAAATCATAAGGGTCTTTATAACAGGGAAGCAAGAGAGTCATGGACAGAAGAGACATGATGACAAGCAGAAGAGATGGTGGTTGGGGCATGGGAGGGAGGGAGGGAGGGGGAAAGGTTTGAAGATGTTGAAATCCTGACCATGAGGATGGGAGAAGGGGCCAAAGAATACGGACAGCCTTGAGACATTGGAAAAGGTGAGGAAATGGATCCTCCCTAGAGCTTCTAATAGGAATGCAGTCCTGCCAACTCTGGTTTTAGAACTTCTTATCCCCACAAATGTAAGATGATAAATTTATGTTGTTTAAGCCACTAATTTGGGGTAATTTGTTTGGAGAGGCAATAGGAAACTAACCCAAGAGATTATACTAATATCAGACAAAAGAGACTTCAAAACAAAAACATGTTACTTGGGATAAAGAGGGACATTTTAGGGGCGCCTGAGTGGCTCAGTCGTTAAATGTCTGCCTTCGGCTCAGGTCATGATCCCAGGGTCCTGAGGTCAAGCCCCACATCAGGCTCCCTACTCCACGGGGAGTCTGCTTCTCCCTCTCCAGCTCCCCCTGCTTGTGTTCCCTATCACTGTGTCTCTCTCTGTCAAATAAATAAATAAAATCTTTAAAAAAATTAAATCTTCAAAAAAAAGGGACATTTTATAATGAAAAAGGCTCAGTTCATCAGGAAGCTATAACAATCATATATATACACATATATATTATATATATAGCAACAGAGCCCCCAAATAAGTGAAGGAAATACTGATGGAATTGAAAGTTGAAATTGAAGAATAGTAGTCAGAAACTTTAATATCCCACTTTTAACAATGGATAGAACAACTAGGCAGACAGTCAACAGGAAACAAAAGACGTGAACAACATTATCAAACAACTAGACCTAACAGATCTCTAGAGAATTCTCTACTCAACAAGCACAGAATACACATTCTTCTCAAGTGTTCTGGAATATTCTACAGAATAGACCATATCCTAGACTATAAAACAAGCCACAAAGACTTTGAAAGAACTGAATCATACGAAGTGTGTTCTCCAGCTACAATGGAATGAAATTAGAAATCAATAACAGAGAGAAATTTGGGGGATTCACAAATATGTGGAAGGTAAACAACAAACCCCTAAATTCCCAGTGGGTCAACAAAGAAGTTACAAGGGAATTTAGAAAATATTTGGAAATGAATGAAAATGAAAACACAAGATACCCAAACTCATGGATGCAACTCACACAGTGTTTACGTTTATTTTTTAAAAGATTTTATTTATTTTTTAGAGAGAGAGAGCATGAACACAGGGAGAGGGAGAGAGAGAGGGAGAAGCAGACTGCCTCTTGAGCAGGGAGCCTGAGGTGGGACTCAATCCCAGGACCCTGGGTTCATGACCTGAGCTGAAGGTAGACGCTTAAACTACTGAGTCACCCAAGTGCCCCTCACACAGTGTCTAGAGGGAAATTTAGAAATGTAGAAAACAAGAAAGACCTCAATTCAATAACCTATCCTTTCACCTTAGAAACTAGAAACAGAAGAGCAAACTAAGCCCTCAAAAAGCAAATAATAAAGGCTAGAGTGCAAAATAATGAAATAAAGAGAAGTATTAGAGAAAATAAACAAAACTAAAATTGTTTCTTTGAAAAAATCAACAAAATTAGCAAACTTTAAGCTAGAGGAACCAGGGTGGAGAGGGGACGAAAAGACTCAAATTACTAAAATGAGGAATGAAAGAGGGAATATCACTACCAACCTCTTATAAATATAAAGGATTATAAGGGAATACAATGAATAATTTATATGCCAAAAATTAGATAAGGTAGGTGAATTGAACAAATTCCTATAAAGACACAAACCACCAAACTGATGAAGAAATAGAAAATCTGAATAGAGCTATAACAAGAGATTGAATCAGTTAAAAACAAAACAAAACAGAACAAAAGAAAGAAAGAAAGAAAGAAAGAAAGAAAGAAAGAAAGAAAGAAAGAAAGAAAGAAAGAAAGAAAGAAAAACCCTAACAACTTCTTACAAAGAAAAACCCCCAGCCTAAATAGCTTCATTGGTGAATTATACCAAAGGTTTAAAGAAGAATTAATGTGAATCATTCATATACTCTTACAAAAATGTAGGAGAGGAGAGGATACTTCCCAATTCATTCCACGAGGTCAGTATTACATTAATACTGAAACCAGACAAAGACAATGAAAAAAATCTTGCAGATCAATGTATCTTATAAATATAGGAGCAAAATTCATCAACAAAGTATTAGCAAACCAAACCCAGCAACTTCAAAAGGATTCAACATCATTACCAGGTGGGATTTAATCCCAGGAATGAAAGCTTGATTAAACACAGTAAAGTCAATTAATTTCGTACACTATATTAATAGGATAAACCACAAAAGCTACATGATCATCTCAGTAGAAGCTGAAAAAGCTCTTGACAAAATCCAACACATTTCATGATAAAAGCACTTAACTAACTAGGAATGGAAGGGAACTTCCTCAGCTTGTTAAAAAGTATCTATGAAACCAACAGCTAACATTATACTTAATAGCAAAAGCTGAAGGCTTTCCTTTCAGATTGGGAACAAGATAAGAATGTCTCTTCTCCCCACTTCTATTCAACATTGCTGAACTTTGAAGGTTTAAGCATGGACAATTAGGCAAGAAAAGGAAGTAAAAGTTATCCACATTGGAAGGAAGAAGCAAAACTATCCTGTTTACAGAAGTTATGATCGTGTACATAGAAAACCCAAGGAATCCACAAAAATACTATTGGAACTAATAAGTGATGTTGTAGCTGTAACATTGATATACAAAAATGAACTGTATTTCTATACAGTAACAATGGATAATCAAAAAATTAAATTAAGAAAATATTTCCATTTATAACAGCAACCAAAAAGAACAAAACACTTAGGAATAAATGTAACAAAAGAAGCATAAGACATAAATACATGGAAAGGCATTCCGGGTTTCTGGATTGGAAGACTTAATACCGTTAAGATGACAATACTCCCAAAGTTGATCTACATATTCAGCGTAATCCCACTCAAAATCCCAGATGCCTTTGTGGGTTTTTGTTTGTTTGTTTGTTTTGTTTTTGTTTTTGCAGCTATGGACAAACTAAACTTCATATGGAAACGGAAAAGCAAGAGACCAAGAAGAGCCAAAATGATCTTGAAAAAGAAGAACAAAGTTGTAGCATTCACATTTCTGCATTTCAAAACTTACTACAGAACTATGGTAATCAACACAGTGTGGTACTGATATAAGGATGGACAGATAGATCAATGGAATAGAATTGAAAGTCTAGAGATAAACCTTCACATTTATGATCAGTTGATTTTTACCATGGATGCCACGACAATTCAATGAGGGAAGCAATAGTTTTTTCAAGAAATGGTACTGGGAAAACTGGATATCCACAGGCAAAAAAAAAAAAAAAAAAAAAAAGAAGTTGAACCCCTACCTCACACCACATACTAACACTAACTCAAATGGGTTATAGACCTAAATTTAAGAACTGAAATTATAAAACTCTCAGAAGAAAAACATAGACATAAATCTTCATGGCTTTGAATCAGACAATGATTTCTTGGATATGACTCCAAAGAATAAACAAGAAATGAACAAATAAATAAATTGGACTTCCATCAAAATTTAAAAATTTTGGTGCTTCAAAGGGAATGATCAAAAAAGGTGAAAAGACAACTCATGGCATGGGAGAAAAAGCTTGCAAATCATTTATCTGATAAGGGATCTGTACCTAGAATACATAAGGAAGTCTCACAATTCAATTCAATAATACGAAGACAAATGTTTCAATTAAAAATAGGCAAAGGATTTGAATAGACAATTCTCCAAAGAAGATATACAAATAGCCAATAAGTACATGCAAAGATTCTAATCTCATTAGTCATTAGGGAAACACAAATCGAAACCACAAGATACTACTTTACAGCCACCATGATTACTGTAATAAAAAGGACAGAAAATAACAACTGTTGGTGAGAATGGGGAGAAAGAATCCTCACACACTACTGATTGGAATGTAAAATGGTGCTAATCACTTGGGAAAACAGTCCACAGTTCCTCTAAAAGGTAAACATAAAGCTACCATATGACCTAGCAATTTCACTTCTAGATATACTCAAGACAAATTAAAACATATCCACACAAAAACACGCGCACAAATGTTTGTAGCAACCTTATTTAATAATAGCCCAAAGTAGAAACAACCCAAATGTTCATTAATTAATGACTGAATAAATAAAATATAATCTACCCATAATGGAATATTATTTGGCAATAAAAATAAATGATGTATTAATATATGCTACGCTATGGACAAACCTTGAAAACATTATGCTAAGTGAAAGAAGTCATTCAAAGAAGACAACATATTATATGAGTTCATTTATTTGAAAAGTCCAGAATAGGCAAATCTATAGCAAGTGAAAATAGATTAGTGGTTACCTAGGACTATGAGTGGGCTGGGAGGATTAGGAGAGATTGAGGATTGTCAGTGGGTATGGTGTTTCCTTCTGAGGTGATGAAAGTGTTTGAAAATTGATGGTGGTGATGGTTGCACAATTCTGTGAATATACTAAAAACCACTGGATGATACACTTTTTCTTTTTACTAAGATAAAGCTTTTAATTTGGAAAAGAAAAAGAGCCAAAAGGTAGAAGTCATAATGTGTTATTTCATTTTAAGAAAGGACTTCCTAGTAACTAGATCCACCTGCAAATGGGCTGTTTTCGAGTTGGCAAGCTCTCTGTCTGTAAGCAAGAAGTATTCAACTGGAAGTTGATGACTGTTAAGAATGTCAACCCTTCCTTTCCAGACGCACACAGTCGAGGAGCTGACTATATAGCCCTTCACCCAGAGAAACCTCTTACTCCAGAAAGGTCTGGCCGGGATGTTTCCAGCTTCACCCAGGGCTCTAGAAACTCAGTCTCGGGAGGGTATTCTGTATTGTCTGTGCCTCAGAGTTACCCCACCTGGAGGAAAACTGACAAAGTTGGGTATAGATCTACCAACTCTGCCTATCACTGGTTGAGGCCTGCTTCCAGAGCATTAACTCTCTCGCAATTCCATCTTATTCTATGTAAAATTCAAATCTATTCCTGAGGCTGGAGTAAGGCGGGGAGTTGCAGGTGCTCACATAAGTTGCTTGCAGGTAGAGAGTGAATGTCAAGTGTCAGCATCTGCTATGACATCCCAGTCTCTAGCTATAGTCCAGATGTCTGTTCTGGGCATGAGACACAAACAGGCAAGTCACTAGATTTCTCTACCTGTGTCCACTTCCAGAAAGATGGGACTTGAGCGGGGGAGTAAAGCAGTGCTAGTCTCTGCCTTTTAGTCCCCAAAGTTATCTCAAACTCAACCTGCCCGACACGGGACTCATGATCTCCTCCTGCAATCTGTTCTTTCTATATTTCTTGTCTGCAATGATGGCCACTCAAGACCCCGACCCAGAAATCTTCCTTGACTATTCTTCAACTCCAGTATCCTACTCGTCACCATTGCTTGCTGGAGCCACTTCCCACCTCTCTGGACTTTTCTCAATCTGCTGTTCTTCAAATATATTCTTTATTCAAATGGGAAAGTGATGCAACTAAATAAGAAAGGGGCCTTGATGATTTTCTTGGTGGTGGCCAAGCTGAGTTTCCATGGTTCAGCGATCGAGGTCATTGCCTTTACTTTTCTCCCCAGCCAGGATGGAAGCCTCTTGAGTGCAGGGACCACATCTTACTGATGGCCTAACCTCATGGCTCTGAGCCCCGGGATGGGTACCGGAGTCTCAGTAATGCTTGCCGTGGGCTGGTTTGCTCTCAGCAAGGCCATCTTATCCATTAGTCACAGCAGGTGCAGGGGCTTCGACTCATACATTTTCAGGGGTCCATGGAAATGTTTTAATTTCTTTTGCAATTAGAAAAAAAGATGCACATAGCCTAATAAAATAATGAATATATATATATATAGATGGTTCTAGCTTGGATTCTATTTGTCTTTATATCAACATCATTGGAAAATACAATTGTTAATCTTTTTTCCTTTTTTGTGGATGAAGGGAGGACCCTTGGTCACAAAAATGCCTAGAGCCTTCGAGAGGGGTAACACAGCCCGGCTCTCGGGCCAGCGTCACCTCACCCAGAAGCAGGAAACTTCTGGACTTGCCTGGGGTTGCACTACTCTTGGCCCTTTTCATTTATCTTGAAAGAAGAGCTCAGAGAACTGTGTATTCTGCCTGGTCCTACCTCCCTTTAAGACTCTAGGACAAAAATAGCCCCAAGGCCTTTTGGATTGGTTGAACTGAAGATAAGTTTAAATTTAAGAGGATCTAACTTCAAACATGGGAGATAAGATGAAAAAAGAAATCCAGACAGTCTACTTTCGTTCTATCCCAATCAAACTTTTATTTCAAAGAACTATTTAAAGGACCTGACATATGTGAAACACAAAACTCTTTTTTTAAACCTTCAGGGATCTGACAAAGAGCCTGAAATGAGACCTCCTCCTTCCCACAGCATTAGGTACCCTGTGAGTGCCAAGGTCTGGGCCGAGCAGGGAGGACGGCTCTATTCAGCCTGCCCTGGGGCCATCTGCTGCGCCAATTGCATGTTTCCTGGACTCCCTGCAAGTTGCAAGCTGCAAGCATTTGCCCAGCAAATCAGGTTAAAATGAACAAAGGCAGCCTCGAAGGGGGATGTCTCAGAGGGCACTGCCGGCGGAGGGGAGTGTGCGATCCGTGGTGGGTTAAGAACGGGGTAGAGCAGGTTGGGGAGGTGGAACGCTGTTGCTAGGCAACCAGCCCTGGTGCCTTTGTAAATGTGGATATAATGTGTTTGAAGCAGCGCCTGGCAGCCACCACCTTCTTTTATCTCCCTCCTCCTTCTCTCTGTGCCCAGAGCACTGACCTGAGCTATTGCTCGCAGGGAGATCTGGGGAAGATGGAGTAGGGACCCTGCTTGGGGCTACAGAAAAAAAAAAAAAAGTATATGCATGAGAAGACAAATAACTTTATACAACAGCAGAGACCCTGATGGGATCTGGACGTTTACCTTTACTAACCAAGATCTTCGGCAAGTTATTTCATCTCTCTGATGTTCAGGTTCCTTGGTTATAAAACTGGGGACACAGCTCTCTTGCAGGAACACTAAGGAGATGAGAGAAAACCTATGCAGAGGACCCAGTCCAGCCCCGAGAACATGGTAGATACTTGGCAATCAGTAGCAGAGTGGCGAAAGCATGGGCTGAGGCACTGGACTGCCTAGGTCCTCACCCTAGCTCTGCCACTTACTAGCTGTGTGACCTCAGGCATGTCCGTGAACCATCCAGTGCCTTTGCTTTGTTTTGCTTTTTTTCCAATCTGTGAAATAGGGAAGAGTAACCGAACTTCGCTAAGCAGGGGCATTTTTGAGGATTAAATCCATTCATAATGCAGATATTTAGAAGAGTGCCTGGCACATGGCAAGCACTTAATACAGGTTAGCAATGATTTGTGATACCCCTGCAGTGTGCCTGAGCATGTCTGCAGACCAGGTGCTGGAGCAACAGACTTGCATGAGCTCATGTTCTAAGGGCTTTGGATTTTGGCTGCTAAAGACAGGAGGGGGTTGTTACTTTAGAACCTTGATAGCCGCATCTGTGCCGATGGAGCAAGGAGTTCGGGGGCGTCCGGATGCTTTGATCAACTGCATGACCCTCTGCAAGTTCCTGAAGCTCTTTTAGCTGTAAGAGGCCATTTTGTGAAATGTACATAATAAGGATACCTACCCTATCTGGCCGTGGTAAAGGATTAAGTGAGGTAACTTGTCAGGTGCTTAGCATAATGCCTCACCCAGAGTGAGCAGTCAAAACCGGGTGGCTGATATCATTTCTAGAAATAGAGACAAAGACCCGAGGAGCAGCACTGGGTCTGTGCCTACTCTAACAGAGCCGCAATGGGAAAAAGCCTCCAGATCGAGGCCAAAGAAGCTGGTTTTGGCCGGGTTCTGTATTTGGGGTGTGGGATATATGAGCCGAGTCACGGGCAAAGCTTCTTTGGCTTCCAGGTGACTAAGAGTGACAGACCAGGAAAGTTGTCCTTCCTCGGCAAAAGTTCAAACTTTTGAGCTAAGGGTGCAAGGTTTTCTGTAGACCCACCTCTGTGGTCACTCCAAAATTCCTCCTTCTGGCAAGTCACTGTAGTTGGGCCTTTTCCTGGGCTTCCCCCACTTAAACTTCCTGGCTGTTTCTCTGTACTTCTGTAGTCCATTATTATTTTATAAAGTCCACATTTATTCCTGAACTTAGGCAAAATAGCCCTAGATTTTGGTGACTTTTCTTCATCTTAACTCAAAGCATTTACTAAGTGCGTGTCACCCAGATGTCCTTAGGCTTCACCAGCTGGGGCCCTAATAGTCACTCTAAAAGAATGAGTCCATGCTGGTCCCCACCTGCTGATCCAGTTGTATGCTCATCACCATACAACTGCTCTTTCTGAGTCTCCTCACTGAGGGCTTCCTCTGGGGGAGCTTCACCCCGATGCCTGCAAGCCCTCTCACCACGAGAACTCCACTGTCTACACCAAGCCCTCTCTTTACAGCTCATTTTCCCAAAGTGGTCACATGCCTGTTCTTGCACCTGTCATTAGCAAGGTGGGTGAGTGCACCTTTAGATCAGTGGCTCTCAACTGGGGGGGTGATTTTTTCCCCCCATCCCTCCCCACCCTCATCACTTGGCAGTATCCGGAGACATATTTGATTATCACGAATGGGGGGTAGGGGGTTGTGAGTAGAGGCCAGAGATGCTGCTCAACACCCTGCAATTCCCAGGACAGCCCCCCACAATAAAGAATTATCCAGGCCTCAAAAGTCAAAAATGCCCAAGATGACAACCCCTGTTGGAGACTGACCAGCCCCACATGTGGGGCTTGGAGTGTAGTCAGGGGCCATATATGCATGGATGGATGACGACTGAACAAAACTGAGATTCACTCAGGAAAGAGAAGGAGGAAATGGATCCCGAATTGACAACCAACCGTGGACACTTCAACTTTGCTTCGTCAGGGCACTTACCTCGTGTGGCTGTTATTTATTCATTCCCTGTGTTAGCTTTCTATTGCTGTATAATAAATTGCCCCAAAGTACTGTAAAACAACACAGGTTTATTACCCACAGTTTCTGTAGGTCAGAAGTCTGGGCGTGGTGGGGATGGATTCTGTGCTCAGGGGCTCACTGGGCTTAAACTAAGGTGTTGGCTGGGGCTGTGGTTCTCCTCTGGGGCCCTGGGGCCGCTTCCAAGCCAATTCTTGCAACTGAATTAATTGCCTTTATGGTTGTAGGACTAAGGTCTCTGTTTTCCTGCTGACTTCTCAGCTGGGGTCCCTCTCAGCAACTAGAGACCACCATGTTCCTACCGTGTGACCCCCTCTATCTTCAAGCCAGCACTGATGTTTGGAATCCTTCTTATGCTCTGAACCTCCGACTCACTGTTCTGCCACCAACTAGAGAAAACTCCCTTTTAAAGTGCTCCTGCAATTGAGTCAGGCCCAACCAGATTATCTCCCTATCTTAAGATCAACTGATCTGGAACCTTCCATTGACCAAGTCTCTTCACAATAGTACTTTTTTATTAGTATTTGAATGAAGAACTGCCAGATGGTGCATGTGTCCCAAGCATCTTTGTGTTACTGGCTTTTAGCAGAGTACCTGGCAAATATTTTTTTTTTTCTCAGTAAATATTGTTTGAACAAGTAAAGAATAAAACAAACTCATTTCCTTTTTTTTTGGATAGAATTACTAGATTGGTCACTCAGGGGAATGCTATAAACAGAACTGTGTCATTGGGAGTTAGCAGGTACATCTAGTCATAGAGGAATCTGTCAGTCATTGTAGGCATCCACATATTCACAGTGTGGGGTTCATCAGATCAAGATTTCCCTGGTTCTGAGCTCTGCATCTGTTACGATTGCGGACTGAGTCTTTTTTGCACTGCCTTTTTGGCAGAGCCAGTGAACTGCTGACTCATACCAAATCTGTAGCTCACCTAAAACTTTCCTGCATTAGCTGGTGTCATGCCCGGGCTCTCCCATTTGGCACTTGGGCAGGATGTTAGGCCTCTCGCTTCCACTCATTTTCATGTCATAAGTTCTGGCCTATCGTTTCAGCCTGTTGGAGACCTCTGGGAGTTCTGATTTTATTATCCACCTTCTTGGCTCTCCTGTCTAACTCTATAACACTTTAAAACATAATAAGCACATGTCCTTTTTCTTTTTCCAAATAGTTTATAAAAATGTTGAATGAGGCAAGGCCAAATTCAAAGCCCTGAGGCATGTTACTTCTTTCAAGTTGACAACAATGATTTAATCAACACTCTTTGCATAAGGATTGCTCAACCTATGATGAATCAACTCTTACTTTTATTTCTCCATCCTATCTACAAGCATATTATGAAAGACTTGAATGTTTGGCTGAAGGTAAGCTACACAGAATAATACCATTCAATTATGCTCCTAGGACTATAACACACATCTTTTGCAATCAGGTACATACATCTGTCAGGAAATTCTCTTCCAAATTCTCAGATATGGCAAGCCTTGGTGTCCTTTATATTGTTTTTGTGCAGAGACACAGATATCCTTTAACTCCCAGATTTTATTGAGTCCCTTCCAATATTTTTTCAGTAACAGATTCTAGTAGCCTTTATGTTGATCTATGAGCTGGCAAGCCCTTCCACTTCCTTGCCTCCATGGCTTATGGGAATTTCCCCTTGGGAGAAGAGAAGATTGTCCTGACTTGTGAGGATTACAGGTTGGGCTGCAGGGTGGGAACAAGTCACATGACTCCTTGTTGAAGGGATTCTCGTTGAGACGCCTATTTAGTCCCCAAGCTTTTCTCCTTGATCCATTATTTACATTTGTAGTTTCCCCAACTCTCCTTAAGCATCACACGTTATGGAAATCAAAACTCCCTTGTTCACAGGAAAAGACTGGGGCTCTGTGAACTGCAATTTCCTATTGACCCATGGGGTTTTCTTTTGATGAAGGATTGGATGCTCCTGGACCCCTAAATGCACCAGTGATGCTGGAGGTATAGAGCTTCACTTTACAAGCTCTTAGAAAGTCTGTGAACTTGGACAAGGAGAAGAGAAAGAGAGTCGGGCAGAATTTAATGTGGTAGCCAGTCTTCTGGATAGCTCTCAATGATCTCTGCCTTCTGGTATTCACATTCTTGTGTAATCTCCCCCGACGTTGTACCAAGGTCTGTCTGTGTGACCAGTAGACTACAGCAGAAGCGATGGTACGTCACCTCTAAGGTGAGGATATAGAAGTCATTGCAGTTTTCATCTTGGTCACTCTATCTTGTTCTTTGACCACTCACTCTAGGGAAAGCCAGCCGCCATGCTGTGAGCAGCCTACAAAGAGGTGAGTGTGAAGAGGAGCTGAGACCTGTCACCACCAGCCAGTGAGGAACTGAGTTCTCTTGCCAGGAGTTAGGTGAGAGACTAGTATGTGATCCTCCAGGCCTACTCAAGCCTTCAGATGACTGCAACCTATGGGAGATCCTGACCAGAGACACCCCATCAAGACACTCTGGGTTCTGATCCTCAGAAACGAAACGAGATCATGTGTTTTGAGCGTTTTGAGCTGGTAGATCTTGAGGTAATTCATCACGCAGCAGTAGGAAACTGACACTCTAGGAGATGCTGAATGAGATGATTGGGATTCCTTAAAGGGAGTGAATAAAACATTAAATCTCCAGAAAACAGTGAAAGGCTAGTTAGTGAATTTCTTAGGGTCAGAACACTGGAAGGCACTGTTACCAAATTGGCATAGGTATGCCTTCTGCCACTTTTTTAAATGTCAAAATAATACTTGTTCTTTGTTAACACACACACACACACACACACACACACACACACACACGAACAGATATATAAAGTAAAAAGTTTAAGTAACTTTTCCATCCTTCCTATCTTACTCCTCAGAAGTAACTCTTGGTATCAGCTTGGCTTTTATCCTTCCAGATCTTCTGTTTCCCGTCAATTATCATCACACACACACTAATAAAACCTGATTTGTGGGTGTGTGTGTGGGGGGGGGTGCGTTCTATTTGACAAAGGTCTTTATCATTGGCTAATACATCGTGGCTTCTTCCTTATGCCAGCAGACTTGGCTCCAATGTAATTGCTCTAAAAGGTACATTATTACATCCCATAGTATGGTGTTCTATAATTTAGGTAAATATGATTCATCTGTTAATAATTGATAATGTTTTATTGATTAATGTGTTTATTTGCCATTATACACAATGCCACAGTAAATATCTTGGAGCACATGTACAAATATTGTTTTGGGATGAACTTCTAGAAGTGGAATTGAGGGTTAAAAGGGGTGTAGATTTAAAATTTTGATAGATGACGCCCAATTGCCTTTCATAAATGTTCTTATTTCTTTTCCCACTAACATGTTCTCGCATCCTAATACCAGACTAATAATTTTAAAAATTTCTGCTTATCTGATGAGCAAAAATATGCCAGTTGTTTACATTGGCATATTTCTGATTTCTGCTAAGAAATGCACAATCATTTGAAACTGTTCTGTTCTATGTCATCTTTCTGGCGGCTCTCAAGAGTTGTCTTCATCTTGGTTTTTAGTGGTTTGATTATGATGTGTCCGGGTATAGATTTTTTAAAATATTTTTTATATTTATTTTTATATATTTTTTATATATTTAGCCATTATTTTTTCCAGGATTTTTTTCTGCCCTGCATTCTTTCTCCTCCTCTGGGACTCGAATGACACAAGGGTTGAGACATTTTGGTATAGTCTCACTGGTTCCTGAGGCTCTGTTCATCTTTTTTTCAATTTTTTTCTCTGTTGTTTAGACTGAATAATTTCTATTGGCATATCCAATAGGCTTTAAAATTTCGGTTATTGTATGTTTTAATTCTAAAATTTACATTTGGATATCCTTTATAGTTTCTATTTCCCTGCTAAGACTTTCTAGCTTTCCATTCATTTCAGGCTTGTTCTTCTCCCTTAGTTCTTGGAATATTTCATAATAACTGCTTTAAAGTCTTTGTCAGAAAATGCCAATATCTGCACCATTACTGATTGTTCTCATGTGAGCTGAGATTTGACGGTTCTTCCTATGCTGAGGGTAGTAGGCAGAATAAAGTTTCCCTCAAAGACATCTTTGTTCTAATTCCCGGAAACTGTGAATAAGTTACATTATGTGGCCGAAGGAATTAAGGTTGCAGGCACAATTAAAATTGCTTATCAGCTGACCTTGAGATGGGAAGGTTTACCAGTGAGCCAAATAGAATCACAAGCATCTGTAAAAGCAGAGAACATTTCCTGGCTATTGTCAGAAAGGGCTACGACAATGGAAGGAGGGTCGGAGAAACCTTAGGTCACTTGCTTTGAAGATGGAGCAAGGGGTCCATGAGTCAAGGAATGTGGGCAGCCTCTCAAAGCTGGAAGAGGCAAGGAAACAATTCTCCTACAGAGCCTCCAAAAGGAGCCAGCCCTGCCCACACCTGGACCTTAGCCCAGTGTGACTGATTTTGGACTTCTGATTTAACAGAAGTTTAAAATTAAAAAAAAAGTATATTGTTTTAAGCCGCTAAGTTTGTGGACATTTGTTTCAGCAGCAATTGAAAACTAATACCCTGAGTCTTGTTGGATGGTATCTTGGATATTTTGAATAATATGCTGGGAGACCCTGGGTTTTGTTTCCATGTTATGTAAAGGCTGGTATTTGTGTTTTAACAGGCAGTCAACCCAGATGGATTCAGGCTGAAGGATCTGCCAGCCTCCTGTGGGATGCAGTTTCCATGTCGGTTTCCTTTTCAGAATCTTCCCCAGGCATGTGTGCCCCTGTGGGGGTGGGAGGTGGGTGTTACCCTGGGACCTGGGTGGTGGTCCACCCCTTGGGTCAGCTCTCCGAGTCTTTGCTGTGCTGGTTAAAAGCAGACCCGCGCAGACGCAGCACAGGGTTGAGCCCAGGAGTTTCTAAACAGCTTCATGGGGCCGCTTGCCCAAGTTCCTCCCTTTTTGTGATCTCTCCATCACTTTCTAGCACTCTGGCTCCCCGTGACCATCCTCTGGACAGAGAGCTAGTCCTCTATTTACCCTACTGTGCTGTGCACTTCCTATGGATGCGTCCACATTCAGGGCCGGGTGGTGAGAAAGGAACAGGAAAACGGCTCCTCCAAGCAGAGAGGAAGGGTGCCCTGCCCCACCCCCCCCCACCCCCCCCCGCCGCACCTCTCACTGCCACTGCTCTGATGGCCTGGGGACCCGCGCACGCGCGAGAGAATGACGAAAAGAACGAAAAACAGCAGCACCCCCACCCCCACACAATGTGAACGGCACTTTGAGCCAGAACTAGAGGGAGCTCTTTTTATCCGCATAGGGTGTTCACTTCCAAATTGGGGCCGCCCCAAATCCCAACGGGGGATACTGTCAAAAAAAAAAAACGAGTGGGAAACTCACTGCTGGTTGCGTGGTCTTCCTCCCCAGTCGGCGGGAGGCCACTTACTCGCGGGCGCCTCCAGCAGCCGCTCCCTCGCTCGCGTTGGGCTCGCGTGTTAGAACTGCGCTGCGAGGGCGAGACGGGCTGCAGTGGGTTACCCCATTTCATCCAGAACCGGACCCCGCCGTGTCTCCCCTGGATTTCTGCTGACACTCACACTTTCCCTCGGGGTCCTGGTCACACCACAGCTCCCCTTCCCTTGCTGCCCCCTAAGGAGAACAGGCCACCGGCAGGCCGAAATCAATCACGGCGAAGCCACCTCCTTTCTGAGCCGCGCTCACCTGTTCTTGCCTGCTCTGTGGTCTAAGGCTCGTACTGGAAGACACACACGCAAGTCACACTCAGTCTGGATATCGATCTATAAAGAAATCCAGACAGAGGGCTTTCGGCGGCGTGTTATCAGCGACAGAAGCGTCTGTTGAGAATGGATCCTTCCTATGAAATAACCTTAACGTTGTAGCATGCTACCTACAACAGACTCTTGTCATGCTAGCATAAACTAGCTCCTTCTCCGTGAAGAACAGGGGACAATCTTTAGACAGTGTGGCTAAGAGTAGGGGTGTGAATGTGTCTCCCTGCCCCTGGGAAGGCGGTCTTGTAAGATGGTTCCGTGGGGTCATTTGGGAAAGTTGGAAGTTCATCTATGGTATGGCAACAGGAGCGTCTCATCTTTCCTCTGTACTCTGAGAAATGCGGCCACTGTACATATGTACTTTACACACACGCTTTTCCCTTGTTTGCTCAATATGCCAGCTCCATCCTCTGACCCCAGCCGTGTGTTGTCGGGCCATCTGCCTCTGTTTTCTGCCCTTTTGTTTGTGATTGGACTGTGGGAAAATAATGGGCTTTTAAAGTCCTTTTAGTAGGAAAAATGACTTCAGAACTAAAAACAGGTGACTCCGATTAGGCAGAAGACAAGGGGGCAGGATACTGCCTTGTTACCAGTAAACACGCCTGCTCAATCATTTCTCATCCCCTTAGCTTGCCAGCTGCGCTTACGTACATAGGAATCATCTGAGGCTCTTGTCAAAATACAGGTTCTCATTGCCTTGCTCTGGGATGGGGAGCGAGTGCCTGCTTTTATGATACTCTCACCTGGGATGCTGATGCCCATCGCTGGGTCTGCCCCAAAGCATTCCCATTTGCATTTGAAGAGCTTTACTGCAACAGGGTATGGTAACAAAAAGAAGCAGACCTGGGAATGTCGCACAGATTAAGAAATGTTACTAAGTTCTCTGGTCACTGTCTCAGGTCCGTGCTCTCTAGGGAGCAGGAGACCCAGATTGCACGCAGGAGTGTTTTGGGAGGCGCTCTTGAGAACTGCGCCTGTGCCAGAGGCAGGGAAGCCAGGTGGGCCATCTGGGAGGCTCTGTTAACCACCCCCCTGGGAGCTCTGAAGCAGGGATGCTGCATTCCAGCGGTCCCGAGTTCCAGTGAAGGGTCCCAGGCCTTTATAATGCAAACTTGACCAGTCCTTGGATGTCAGCTGCCCCAGGAAGGGGGTGACACCTGGAGTGAGGTGACTCTTCAGCAGAGCCCCTTCCTGCCCAGGGCTGAGGGCTGAGGCTCTTCGCAGGTAGCACGGTGGCTGAAGGGCCCTCTGGGCAGCGTGTCAACATTGCACACCCAGGCCAGGACCCTGCTCTCCAGTCCTCTCCTACAGATGAGCTAGTTTAGACCCCCCCCCCATCATTTCCATGCTGAAATCAACACCCTCGACCACAGTCCGCTTTTCGTACCTTGGTCTGAAAAGCCACTGTGAAATGATGTAATATATGGTGATTAACATAAAAATAAAAAATAAAAATAAATAAAAAAAAAGATTTTGAAAAGCCACTGTGGTTGTCAGTGAGAATCAGTTCGATCCTCTAGGTGGATAGCTTGCGTTTTTAAGAATTTCTAGGCTAGGGGCGCCTGGGTGGCTCAGATGGTTAAGCATCTGCCTTGGGCTCGGGTCATGATCCCGGGGTCCTGGGATGGAGCCCCACATCGTGCTCCCAGCTCAGCGGGGGGTCCGTTTCTCCCTCTCCCTCTGCCTCCCCCCTGCTCATGCTCTCTCTCTCTCTCTGTATCTCTCTGTTTCAAATGAATAAATAAAATCTTTAAAAAAATAAATTAATTAAAAAAAAGAATTTCTAGGCTAGAGTTTTCAACACCGGAAGGGTTCACTTAACATGTCCTCATAGATTCCTGCTAAATCAGAGATCCTGATGCCATAAGAAAATCTCCCTGAGGCAGAGGGAGGGAGTCGAGGCCTGAAAAGAAAAGGACTTTCTTTCTCACCAAAAACCAAGACCCCAAGGGTCTCTGCAGGCCGAACTGAAAGAAGGCTCGGGACTGAAAGCCCATTTGTAGAGAAGAAAAGCAGGAAGAGCCCAGAACAGGCTGTTTAATGATTTAATCCTGCGCCCCACGGATTATGTAATGTGAACTTTAACCTCCTGTTAAATATAGTTTGTACTGCGAATCCTTCACACTCTAGTAAAAATAGCTGCACGCTTGAATGGCTCATGCGCTTGGTGACTGCAGGGAAAAAGGCTGGGAAATCTGGGCGAGAGCAAGGGAGAAGGACCCTGAATTCCAGGGCTGGGCTATCTGCAGCCAGCTTGCCCATTTGAATGTTCTGGACAGCAATGGCAGAGAGCTGCCCGATCCAACGATGTAGCTGGCAGGTCCCTGAGTGAGGGGCTGCAGCAAAGCCCACCATCGCCTCCACGCAGCACACTGCTTGCCCGTCTCTCCCACCAGAGCTGGACTGTGATGCTGGGGGGACACTGCTTCCTGCCTGGGATTCCTGTAGCCGGAACACTGGGAAACCTGGTTCTTGGGTGGGAGAACTGAGGGCCCAAAGCAAACTCGAAAGCAGGGCTTGGGCAGGAGCCCCACACAGAGGCAGGCATAAGGATACAAGGCCACACACACCCCCACAACAGAGCAGAGGCAGCCTCCTTGGCCCGTGCGGGAGGTCCCCCTCTGTGCCACTGCTGGACACCGGCTGATGCCCGACAGCGGTCGGAGCAGGGGGCCAGCAGAGGATCAAGTGGCCGGGAGGAGAGAGATCTGGTTTTTTGCCTTATTTCTTGCACTTCCTTCAGCTTGTGAAGTGCAAGGGGGGAAGAAAGAAAACCCAAGCCTGGAGTACAATTTATGCTTTTGTGACTTGGGTGGTTTCGAGAACCCAAGGCAGCAATTACTGCTAGGTACGGACTCTAGCTCCATGCCCTGCCTCCTGCACCAGAATCTGCCATATGCTGTGTGTTCAGGGATGAGCATGGAAATGGCATCTGATGCCCCCAGGAGAGACCGTGTTGAATTATTCATACGTCCACCGACGCATCTTATAAGGGTTGGGCTGGCAGAGAATCACCTCATGCAGATAGAAGTGGTACAGGTGTGTCTGACAGGGAGGAGACATATGACTTCCCTGAGCCAGGTTCCTCCTGCCTTCACCCTACCCCCTAAAAAGAGTCTCCTGCTAGCTTCGTGCTCGCAAACAGAAAACTTATACAAATGGAAGGTACACGGAAGCTTCCCAACCTGAAAAAAACAATGCAAATCATTAAGTGGATAGAACCATATCCTGGGGTTTGAGTGTGCCCAGCCATTGATTTGCATGGATTTTTATTTTTTTCCAGCAAGAAAGGAGAGAGAGCAGAAGGCAAGAAACAATTCAGATACACTGATCCCATACCCAACACCTTTCACACCGCTGGGCCCCCCGAATTATCCTAGTACTTGTGCCCTTTCACTGGATGACTTCAGACTTCTTTGCTCTTGCCATTTCTAAACGTACAAAGGAAAGAAGAGTTGGATGCATCGAGCTACTATATGCTTTATATGCTAATCTAATTTAATGCTTACAGCCACCAGCTGGGATAGGATTTTTTTTCTGTTTTCTGAAATACGTGAGGGAAACTCAAAGAGAACAGGTAGTCTATACAGCAGGGTTGGGGATTTTTAGCCTGGGTCAGACACCAAAACCTTGCTCCGCGGTGCTTCTCAATCCCACCTGCATGTGCGTGCGCACGCGCGCGCGCGCGCGCGCGCACACACACACACACACATTGCCAAAGGAATCTTGGGAAGTGCCAGTGCGTGGGCCCCATGCGGGTCCAATCAGTCAGCATCTCTGGAGGCCCAGCCCAACATTGGTACTCTAAAACATCGGAGTGATTCTAACGCCCCTGGGGTTGAGAAGCACTGGGCGACACCATACTCTTTCCCATTACAGTACCACCCCTTGGCTCCCGCCTCCCACCTGCTTTCTCTGGCCTTTCAGAAATACCTCAATCCTGCCAGCTTCTCCACAGAGGGGTCCAACAAAAGACAGCAACGTTTGAAAGCCTACGGATCACTCCTTTCATAACAAAAGGGTGTGGGACAACTGACGCGGGTGGTCCTTGTGTCCGAGGAACATTACCTGAAGCGCACCGTAAGCGATGTGGCGATGCGGAGAGACGTTTGCTAATGGCCTTGCTGTGATTACATGAGGTAGGAGGGAAAGCACCACGTTTGGAGCCATAAACATGGGGATTTCCGTTTCTGTCGGCCCACCAGCTAGCTTTGTGAGATGAAGAGCGTTCCTTTGACCACCTGGACCTCAATTCCTTTCTTGTAGAAAGGACCCGGGTGTAGGATTTGATAATATTGGAACTTGCTTCCGTTATCTACCGTGTGGGTCATGACATTGCAACTCTCTCAAAACCTCGCAATGTCCTGCCATAAGATGGCTGTCTCATTTCACCGGTGAGTTTACCTTAAATGCGGTTGTGTCTTTATAAAGGAAAATGTTCTGAAAACACAAAAGGCTGTTTTTCCTAGACAAAAATTAGGTCAAGCTCTCTCTGTCCTATCCCCCTCATAAGAGCGAATTTAGAGCGTCTACTGCTTATACCTGGATGTTAAGTATAGGTTCTTTCAGTGACATGGGTGACCTTGACTTTTAATTATTCAGGAGTAGCAAGTACAGAACGCGAAGTGGGTTGCTGACACAAGATGCTTGGAAAGAAGGTAACCCTCCTCTCTTTCCCAAATCAGAATGCAGTAATTCATTTTTGGTGTAAGTATGAAGGACACATTCATTTTAGAGAAGATGAATTTAGTCCAATGGTGCAACTCTGTTTTTTAGCGTTATTCAGACTGGCTGACAAAGAATATTAGAGGGAATCCCGGGGGGGTTCTTACTGGTCTGGGGCTTGTACGGCATAGACACCAAGAGGCCCCTATGCTGGCGTGGAAGCTGCCGGTTCACTAAACGGCTCACTTCCGGCCTGGTAGCAGAGGCATCTGGAGGCAGCGGGAGCAGCAGGTGCACCCGGACAAAGCAGCTGGACTGCGCTAGGCTCTGCTGCAAAGCCAGCCCCTCTGAGCGCTGTGCCTAATCCCGTCCGGGAATCCAAAGCAGGAGCCCTAACTTGGGGATATTGATTGTCCTGTGAGTCCCAGCTGAGGTCCGAGGAGTCTGGGGTATGGGCACAGGGGTGGTAGTGGGGATGTCCCAGAAGGACAGCAGTTGCTGAGCAGGCCAGGGAACCAGCCCAGTCCTGATGCAGCCCGAGAGGCTGGACTTCTATACCGTGCACTGGTGTAGGTTTTCCGTGGGAAGATGTCCTGTGGCAAACAAACAAACAAAAGAACTCTTCCAACCCCACCGAAAGGGATTCTTACCTAATTCCACCAAGAGGGAATGGATCAGCATCTAGTCCTGGGGAGAGCAGATTCTTTTCCCCCTCCCACAGCAGGAGGCGGAGGGACTCGTAAGAACCAGTCTTCTTGTTAAAGATGTATTTACTTTGTAAAACAACACAGTGGAGAAGCCTTTCTGTTTGGCTCAGGCCCTGATGGGTGGTCAAGACCAGGGGTCAATGCCCACCTGCAAACTTTTGGAAGAAGCTCCCTGCGCCCAATCCCCTTGGGAGCCAAGCCAGTTATGGCTTTTCTCTCCCTTCTCTTTGCCTATGGGACACTGCCTGGGGAGATGGTCTCTGTAGAACCAGGGCCAAAGCCTTAACATTCCAAGGAGCCATCACAACTGGAACAAATTCCTCCAGAAAGTTGACGGGTACAGACTGTGAGAATAGTATGTTCCAGCCTGAGATACTTATCAACCCAGCTCCTGGCCAGGCACAGGTGTTACCAAGTGCCATTTCTGTCTCAGGGAAGCTTTTTGCCCCATTACAGTTCCGTCTCAATAGTCTGGCAGTTTGAGATTTGCTCCCCCACCCCCACCCCCAGCTATATAATAAGGACAGGTCCACGGAGATCAGATTTCCAGCCGCAGACTCTGTTTTCGTTCCTTTGGACTAAATGTTCCCTGTATTTTCCTAGCCTATGACAATCCTATTAAAGCCTCAGTCCCCTTCCTGAACCTCCACATCTCAGCCCCCCACTCTGTGACATCAGGACAGGGCTTTTGTTCTGTCAAGAGTGAGGCCATAGGTTTTCTGTCTCAGAAAATGGCTCTGGGGCTAACTGGGGCTTTTTAATTATTTGGGGTTAGCTCAGCCCGGATGCAGGTGTCTCATTTTTTGCATAATGTTTCCTGAGAATGAGTGAGGGTGACCTCCAAGTTCAATCCACTCTTTTAGAGGATAAAGAAAAGCAAAAAATACATTGGAAATTGCCCCAATTTTTCTGATTGGTGTGGGGTTCTGTAAGTGCTGCTCTTCTTTAATGGGTGACGAGGTCACAGGTGACGAGGTCACTGTGCTCCAATCACAGACCTCCTGCATAAGGCTTCTTTTTCCCCATGAACTTTTCCAGTTGTTCCTTTGTTGTTCCATCCCATGTAGGAAGAGCCAGACTCCCCTCTAGTTCTCTGTGCTCGTTAACATTCCCCTCACCTGGGCTCATGGAGCAGGCTTTTGCATTTGTCCCCATGGGTCCGACTGGCTCAGAAACCTGTGGCAGGAAGGGCTAGTGCTCAGAGCTGGGCTGGCACAGCATCCTGCTGGTTTGTGGTGGTTTGGCCAAGCCCAGCAGGTCGATTCCGGCGGTATGAAATAGGGTTCATGTGGGTGTCTTGTTTGTCTTAAGGAAGAAGAGGAACGGGATTTATTTTTGTCACGACTCATGGTTCCTCACGGCTTTCTCTCAGCAGAGGATTTCTGAGCTTCAACAATTTTCAGGGATCTCAGTTACGTAAACTGTCTTGGGGAAGAGACTCATCTTTAGAGGATGACCAGTGGGGGGCAGTGGCTCCTGGACTCGCTTCTCTGGGGACGGTGGCAACTGAGCAATGAGGAGGGGCAGTGCTGGTGATCACATTCACCTCCCAATTATTATCAGCTGTGCCTTCCCTTCCCACTAACTCCCTCGTACATTCCCTGTGGCCTATTGGTGATGGCTCCTTACATCGCTCCTACCACCTCAGTGTTGCATTGGATGTTGTGGGTACCATTGACCAAAGCTGACCTCGATGTCCATTTAAGCCAGAGTTTGATTCTATTTGGCTATTATGAGAATAGGAAGCACGGGTCCTGCCCACTGTCATTAACCTTGACCTGAGCTCCATTAGAGATTGCTCGTAAATGTTATTCTCCAGAATGAGGTCTCCCGAATTTCTCTCATGCTATATACTCCTCTGGCTCTTTCATCTATTCCCGTGCATCTAATTTTCACCTCACTGTGGAAGTTCTTCTAAATCTACGTTTCAAGGCTTCTTCCAGACATCAAGAGTCCCCTATTTACCTACCGCTCCTCATCTCCACATGGGGGACTTAACATTTGCCTTGATTTTAACATATCTGACATTTAATTCATTCTCTTCCCCCAGCCAGTGTTTTCTTCTGTGGTGCTTCTCCTGGTGGACTGTGTCATCATCAGCTACATATAAACCCAAGAGAAAAATGTAGTTGTCAGCCCGAACCCTCACCCCTTCCCCTGTGCCTTCCCCCCTTCGTGTCCCCGCTCACGCCAAGCAACCTCCGTGGTTTTCCATCTCCTGCAGAACAGAGTTGAAGCTTTCTCATATAGCACCATAGGCCCTTGTCCTCGGGTCCCTGCATCTGTACGTGTGATCCTTGAACTTGTTTCAGCCCACTGTCACTTCTGGCAGCTTTCTGAATTAGCTACTTTGTGTGTGTGTGTGCACTGAGCCTGTATATACTGTTTTGTCAGGTTTTGTAAATGCTGGGAGCACCCTTCATTCCCTTCTTCCCTAGCTAATTCCTATTGCTTCTTTAAGTCTGCTCTAGTGTCAACTCCTGAATTCCTTTTCTCCACAACAATGCCCCACCATGGGAATTAGTAGGTATTCAATCCTGGTAGGGGCTTAGCACTCTGAATAGATTTACCTATGTCATCTTCTTTCTAATTTTTTCAATGGCCCTGTAAAGAAGGTATTATTGCCCTGGTGTAATAATAGAAAAACTGGGCTCACAGAGGTAAAGAAATCAGGGAGCTGGTGAAAAATGCGAATTCTCAGGCTCCACCCCTGGCCAAGAGAATCAGAACCTCCACGGGCGGGACCCAGCACTTGGTGTTGTAGGAGTCCTCGGGTGATTCTTTTTTTTCTTTTCTTTTTTTTTTTTTTATTAAACTCAATTAACATATGGTGTATTATTAGTTTCAGAGGTAGAGGTCAGTGATTCATCAGTTGCATATAACACCCAGTGCTCATTCCATCATGTGCCCTCCTGCATGCCCATCACTCCAAAAGATAACCTACAGAATGGGAAAAGATATTTGCAAGAGTCCTTGGGTGATGCTGAGGCACACACAGTTTCAGAAGCACTACAAGACAGAGTTGAAGCGATCTCGTGGCTGATGAGTAGAGCAATTCTGGAGAGGTTGTCCCAGGGGAAAGCACCTTTCTCTCAAGTGCTTGAAAGCCAACTCAATACCACTTAAGGATAGTAAAGATACAATCTGAAGAGGGAAATTAACTGGTGAATGAATTAGAGCACCAAGATTAGGTAGGCCCATGCAGGTCATCATTAAACATACTGCTGAGTTTTCGGAAAATCCTCTTTGAGACCATGACTGCAGGCAAATGTGATCTTGTTTGGCAAAGAGTTTACTCTTAAAGGATCCCCCCGGAAAGGAGTGAACTGGGGGTAGATTGTCCCAAGTGGACATCACCATTCTTTCAGCCACCCACAGGTCCCCCTGGGCTAGCAAATGCCTCACTTCCTAACAGGACTGGAGTGGGGTCCAGCTGGACTTTGGGGGTTAGTTGAGGAACACTTATTCTTTGTTAGGAGTCTCTTGAAGCTGAAAGTCTTTCAGCCCCAAAGGCACGCACGGGTCTCTAACAGTGAAATTTCAGGTCAACAAGGGCCATTTGGGGAATAGGAATCCCCAACTGAAGAAGATTGCCAAATGGGTCAACTTGGAGATCTGACTCTGGTCATGGCCGAAGAAGTGGCCCGAGTCTATTCCAGACTACATGCGGGGGGTCGTTATCTGTCATCACCGCTCTAAAAGACAAAATAAATAACTGGCACCTGTTAAGCATCATTTTATAGGTATAGATACCGATATTTAGAGAGGTAAAGCAATTTATCCCAACCTACATTCTGGGGCAGTAAAGGGGTCTTGGCATAGTGCACAGAGTAAAATAGGAGGGAAAAAAAAATCTATTTTCCCCCACTAAGCTCTAACAGACTCAGAGTTGACCCCAAATTTGGCATTTCCTTCTATCATGAATGTGAGCCACAAAGCACTGTAGTCATGGCAATACCTGTCTCTGCATCGGTAATGGGGATTACAGATCATTCCCTACCACGTTCCAGTTGTTGTGAATATCCGGAAATACCTTCTATCAAAGTTTGGGCACTTACTGAACTCGCCTCTCAATCTTGTTACTTAAGGTACAAACAAAGAGGCAAAGATATTACTGCAACAAATTTGTTTTTTAAATATTCTGAAAGCTTTGAACCTCATTTCAATTATAGTTCAGTAAAATTTGTTTCCTCTGTCATCTTGCATGAAAAAGACCTCATATGGGGAAGAGGCGCTTGGGCTTTACCAGATTCATGATGTAAAAAGAAATAAATAAAAAGGGAAGAGCCCCATGAGAGGTGGAGCCGGAAGTCACGCCCGACTGCACTGATTCTGATAATCATTTTCTTTTCGTACTACCTCCCACCTTGGTCCATGTTGGCTCAAGGCTGGCAGTAAATTGGTGATACTCTCTGGCAATACTCGGAGCCATAGCCAACCCAGAAGTAGTTAGGCCATTAGACACAAGGAAGAATAGCTGGGGATATGGGGTGACTGTGCTTGTTTAAGTCACACGCTGCGTGAGTCGTGCAGATGCACCCAAAATGCTTTGGTGGTTTGAGAATAAATCTATAAGCTCCTTCTCTTATTACCTCTGATGGGGGAATTGCAAAATCATTGCTGACATTTGTAATATTTACGGAGTGCCAATAACGTGTTGGTTTCCATCCTGATGCCTTAAGAGAAATTCAGTAAATATTTATGTAGCAGTGCAATGCAGAGACATTGTGATAGGCATGAGACTAAAGGTGGAAAAGGGTGGAGTTTATGCTTCAGGTAGACACAATCCAATCAGAATATAGGCAAAACCTGGATTTAGGCAATGGCACAGTATAGCTTGGGATAAATCAATGTGGCTGTAGAAGTTAGGGGTGGGAGAGGCTCATTCTGACAGCACAGGATGGGGAAGCCTAAGGTAGAGAAAGGATTGGTTAGAAACATGAAGGGTAAGCAGAGCAGGTGGACTTGGAGGGTGGGGGAGGGCTCTAGCCTAACAGGAAAAGGTAAAGTGTTTTAGTAAAAATCATGGTTCAATACGTAAAGGTAAAACTCTTTGCGATGGCTTACAAACCCCAGTGCAGCCTGGAGCCCGTGACCTCTCTCACCTCGTCTCCTGCTTTCTCCGCTTTGCCCACCCTAATCCAGCTGCACTGGCCTACCCTTGCTGTTCTTTGCACCCTCCAGGCCTGCTTCTGCCCCAGTGCCTTTGCATTTGCCATTCCTTCTGCCTAAAACACTCTTCCCCTAGATACCCTGGATGCCCACTCACTCATCTTTTTTATGTCTCTGAGCAGATGTCACCTTCAGAGCAAGGCTTTTGATGACCTTACTTAAAATTGCACCCTCCCTCCCCACCCTGGCACACCACCCAATTCCCTGCTTTAATTTTCTCTAAAATACTTGTTATCACTGACCTACTCTATCAGTGGTTCTTAAACTTGAGTAGTGGCTGGAATCACCTTACTGAAACTGCTGGGCCCCCTCCCCAGGTCTCTGATTTGGTAGGTCTGGGCTGGGGCCTGATAATGTGCATTTCTAACAAGTTTCCACACGCTGCTGCTGGTCTGGAGACTCTGGGAACCAGCGCACTGTAAATCTTACTTATTTATCACCTAGCTCCACTAGAATGTAAATTGCTTATAGCAGCAATTCTTGTCTGTTTTGTTCATTGCTGGATCTCGGTGCCAGAACAGTGGCTAGAACACTCAGACGTAATCGTTGAGCAGACAAACAAATGTGGCTTCAGTATAGGGCATGCGTCGGGATGCTGGGATGTGTGCAGTAGGAGTCAGTTTGAAAAGGAAAGTGTGGGCCATATCGTTAACATATCTTTATAGCAATAACACTTTATTATTATGAATATAATACTTATTGCAACACAACCATCGTTTATTGAGTGTTAAACGGCCCCTAGGCCGGGCCGTTTAACAGTGAGATTCAGAGAGACTCTTACGACTCCCGTTTGCCTAAGATCACGTAGGATATGTAGTAAATCAGTTGGAATTTGGATTTTAGGTCCGTCCGACTCCAAAAGGGTGGCCTTAAAGACTATGCTACGAAGTCATCTAATGATTGATTTTTTAAACTTTTTATTTTGAAATGATTTTAGATTTACAGAAGAGTGGCAAAGATGTTGTAGACCGTCCCCGTATAACCTTCACCCGGCTTCCTCTAGTGTTCTCTTACATAAGTGTGGTGTGTTTATCAAAACTAGGAAATTAAAGTTGGTACAATGCTATTAACCTACCTATAGACTTTATTCAGCTTCCACCCATTTTTCCATTATAATGTCCTCATCTGTTCCGGGATCCAATCCAAGCTCCGGTTGTCTAGTGATTTTTAAGGACTCGTTGTGGACAAGTTGGAATGTGGGGAATGTGAGGTGCTGAAGTTACCAAGATGGCCGACACACCAAGATAGCTTTGCCGCCCTTGAGGTGCACGGAGTGGGGACACAGGCTTCACTAGACGGGGACCTGCCAGGACAGAGGGAAGCGCAGGGTGCTCTAAGGGCCAACAGAAGACAGACAGGCAGCCTACTCTTTGTTTTTTGTTTTTTTTAAATTCAATTTAGTTAGCCTATAGTGTTTCAGAGGTAGAATTTAGTGATTCGTCAGTTGTATACAACACCCCAGTGCTCATCCCATCAAGTGCCCTCCTTAATGCTCATCACCCAGTGGGTGACAGGCAACCTACTCTTGGTGTTTGGGAAAGCTTCCTGGGAGAGTAGGCAGGAGAAACAACATGAGTAGATCCGCAAGGCACTGAGAATCAGCAGAGGGAAAGGCCAGAGGGTGGTGGTGGTACAGGGGAAGAAACAGAAAGAGCCGAGTTAGGAACCTCCGAAAACTGAGACATTACTCATTGGTCCCAGGGGCTAACATAGTCAGGTGTAGGTTTGAGCTGGAATCTTCTGGCAGGAACATGTAGGTCAAGTTTGCCTTTTGATGATTAACCTAATTGTCTAACACCTCGAGTGTCACGTTGCTATACTTACGTATGGAAGGCAGTCTAGCCCAGTGGTTAACAGCATGGGCTCTGGAAGGAAACCATTGAGTCTGGAATCTCACGTGACTCCACCACTGTCTTGGAAGGTTTCTTACTTTTCTGTGCCTTGTTTTTCCCATCTGCAAAATGGGGAAGTACTAGTACTCATAATGTTGGGAGGATTCAGTAAAATGATGTCTGTAAGGCACTTAGCACCATGCCTGCACACAGTGAGAAGTCAATGAACATCGGCTATTCATTAACTGTGCACCTAGTTCACATCTTGCTATATTTCTTAGACAAAATCTGAGATACCCGAATAATGGTTTCGAAGAGAGCTTTCATGTGTATGTATAGACTCATGACACCTTTAGTGCAATTAATTGTGCCCATTTTGTAGATAAAGAAAATAGAACACAGCAGAGTTGAATGATAAAACTAAGATCACCTTACAATCAGGTTTAAGAGCAAGTTTTTGGTGTAAATTCCCAGATTCTTTATGCTGCTACTGGGACATTGACCAAAGTCCATGAACGTTAAGGAACAGTTAGAAAAAGAAAGAGCTGTTCTTCAGGTCTTGTCCAGAAGATTAGCCTTTATCAGCAGTTTTGCCACATAAAATGTTTTATGAGTCTGCCTTCCTGTGGTGACACATCAGACTTGTGAACACTTAAGCAGCTCACAAATGCAGATGGATTTCATTTGCTGAGGGACAAAGAGTCCCCAGAGTTGACAAATTGTTAGCTGTCATAAACACGGCTCACAGATTTGGGCACTGGAGATGGGTCTTAGGGGTTGAGCAGGCCAGTATCCATTCTCTACGAAACCTTGGGTGGCTTGCATAATGTTTAGGAGCCTCAGTATATGCATCTGTAAAATGGGGATTCTGATGTTGCCCTCCTAAGGTTGTAGCGAGGTATCAAAGATATATACATTGTACACACCTTGCCATTCAGATGGTGTTCTTCAAGCATGGGTTATCTTTTCCTACACCATCTCTTTCCTTCTTTCTGATGGCTACAGATGATCTGTCACAAAGGCCAGGGAATGGTATAGATGCACAGAAAACACGAAAAAATAAAATTTTACCAGTGATATAAATTTCAGATAGGGAGAGACCTTCCAATTTGGTGTCTAGGTAGATAATAAAACCAAGATGTGTTTTTCTCCCTTAAAAACTCTGAGAAGCCAGAATCGTCCACTGGGTACTGCGATTCTCATTTTAACTACATGTGGATTTTATTTGTGTTCATGGGGGCTGAAATTGTGATTGCAGGGGTGACTTTGAGTGTCCCTGGTGGTCTGATGTAGCCGTGGAGGACAATGACTGTGACTGTTCAGTTGGGCAGGACAGGCCCCATCAAAGTGTGAGTCCTGGTAACTACAGAGCCGAGTCCTGTATCACTCACAGGTTGAACATGTGTTCGATGTGATTTCAAATATATACAGATATAAAAGAAACAGCAATTATTGCAAGACAACCAATCACCAAACACATCTCAAAGGCTCTTGTGCACACACACCTGTGAGCTGTCCTACCTTCCAAGCTGAGCTCTCAGAGGGGCGCTTCCTAGAAACTGCTCTCCTTCGTGCCCTGCGCTTCCGGGGGGACTCCCATTTCACCAAGAGGGTGGAGCAGAGAGACACGGGCTGTGCCCCATTGTGACGAAGCTCCTGGTCATTTATATTTGAATAGAGGCCCCTGAGCAGGTGCACTCATTGAGAGGCACAGTCTCAGGAAGTGTCCGGGTCCTCACCCTCATGGGGCCTCTCTAATGCTAGAATACACTGCCTAATCTCAAGCACCCAGGGGAGGATGGGTCAGGGAGGAGGAGCCCACACCAGCCAGCCAGCCCGTGCCCAGACGTGCTATCTTGTTCTACAGACTCGGAGCTATCTGATGGTTCCCCTAGCCTGGCCAGCACATTCAGCTATGCACTGGGGCCTGCAGGGGATTCAGGGCAATGTTTCCCTTACTTCCAGGGACTGGCTAGTCTTACTTGCCTTTCCTCTAATATTTAAAATGAATTCCAGATCTGCCCCCCCAACAATGGATAAATACTGTCCCCACATTGCATGGGCTTTATGCTGCCACCCACATTCTGATTGTCATGAAAACCCACAGCTTTTGGCTAATATATGTCAGTAGCTGATAACCAGAGGGTCCTCCTCTCTGTCCCAGACTTATTTCTCTATATTGACCTTGATAGCGGGAGTGGGCATCGGAGGACCTGTATTCCTGTTGTTTCTGTCTCTAGTCAACTAAAACCAATAGTCAAGTGATTTTGCCTCTTTCTGTCTGTCTCAGTTTCCAAATCTGTTAAAAATGGAGATAATTATCCCTGTTCCACGTACCTGCTAAGAATTTGATGGAGATAAAGTAGGATCACATATATTATAAGGATCGCTTAAAAATTAGAATAAAATAAATATTTATAAATGAAATATTATATAAGAATATATAATGTGTTATGTAACTATATATAAATATAATATTTATAAATAAAAATGAAGATGGTGGTACGGTTTTAATAGTAAAGCATAATTGCTTTGGATTCCACTGAAGCAGAATTTGTGACTACCTGAAAGAGGCAGTATAAAAGTTTACCTTTGCCCTGTTATGAAAAAAGGATGCATTCAATAATTGAACAATGTGAATAATACATGAGGGGTATGTTTAACCTACATATGAGAACAGTCAGGTTTCACAAAGTTAGCAGCAATCATCTGCAAATTAAAAATTCATGCCCTCCTTCTGTGCTCTCTACAGCGAGTCACAGAATACCTTCCCTTGGCAACACTTAGCTGTTAAAATCAGAAACATGGAAAGGAACTTTTAGCTCACCTGACCCAAAGTTCTCATCTTAAAAAGACAACAGGACTGACTTCCAAGGATATGTGCCATACACCTCTAAGCTCTTTTGGTCCACTGGACAGCCAAACATTGAACCCAAATCTCGCCTTTGCTCTCATTCTCTCTTGCTTCCTTTGTTAGCCTTGTTAAAGACTAATTTTCCAGTTCCCAAGGAAAACAATTTTGTCTTTTTTTTTAAGTGGAAACTTAGACAAAAACACAGACTTACCAGCTTGGGTGACACAAAAGTTTGCTTTAGTATTGCCTCATTTTTTTCTTGACCAGCCATGGATCCAGGTTTTGTGGAAGACCTGAAGCTCTTTAGATTGGGGGCATAAAAAAAGAATCAAAATTATGAGTGAAAAATTGTTACAAATGCAAATGTTGATTTAGCTTGAGAGAAGAATCATGATAAATTTTAAAAATTAAATTGACAGATACCACACATATCAAAAAAATAACATTTTTATTAACTGCCTTATTTTTTTAAATTTGTTTTTATTGTTATGTTAATCACCATACATTACATCATTAATTCTTGATGTAGTGTTCTATGATTCATTGTTTGTGCATAAAACGCAGTGCTCCACGCAGAAGGTGCCCTCTTTAATACCCATCACCAAGCTAACTCATCCCCCTAATCCCTCCCCTCTAGAACCCTCAGTTTGTTTTTCAGAGTCCATCGTCTCTCATGGTTGGTCTTCCCCTCCGATTTACTCCCCTTCATTCTTTCCCTCCTGCTATCTTCTTCTTCTTTTTTTTTTCTTAACATATATTGCATTATTTGTTTCAGAGGTACAGATCTGTGATTCAACAGTCTTGCACAATTCACAGTGCTCACCATAGCACATACCCTCCCCAATGTCTGTCACCCAGCCACCCCATCCCTCCCACACCCCCACCACTCCAGCAACCCTCAGTTTGTTTTCTGAGATTAAGAATTCCTCATATCAGTGAGGTCATATGATACATGTCTTTCTCTGATTGACTTATTTCACTCAGCATAACACCCTCCAGTTCCATCCACGTCGTTGCAAATGGCAAGATCTCATTCCTTTTGATGGCTGCATAATATTCCATTGTGTATATATACCACCTCTTCTTTATCTATTCATATGTCGCTGGACATCTTGGCTCTTTCCACAGTTTGGCTATTGTGGACATTGCTGCTATAAACATTGGGGTGCACATACCCCTTCAGGTCCCTACATTTGTATCTTTGGGGTAAATACCCAGTAGTGCAATTGCTGGATCATAGGGTAGCTCTATTTTCAACTTTTTGAGGAACCTCCATACTGTTTTCCAGAGTGGTTGCACCAGCTTGCATTCCCACCAACAGTGTAGGAGGGTTCCCCTTTCTCCGCATCCCCGCCAACATCTGTCGTTTCCTGAATTGTTAATTTTAGCCATTCTGACTGGTGTGAGGTGATATCTCATTGAGGTTTTGATCTGGATTTCCCTGATACTGAGCGATGTTGAGCACTTTTTCATGTGTCTGTTGGCCATTTGGATGTCTTCTTTGGAAAAATGTCTGTTCATGTCATCTGCCCATTTCTTGATTGGATTATTTGTTCTCTGGGTGTTGAGTTTGATAAGTTCTTTATAGATTTTGGATACTAGTCCTTTATCTGATATGTCATTTGCAAATATTTTCTCCCATTCTGTCGGTTGTCTTTTGGTTTTGTGGACTGTTTCTTTTGCTGTGCAAAAGCTTTTTATCTTGATGAAATCCCAATAGTTCATTTTTGCCCTCACTTCCCTTGCCTTTGGCGATGTTTCTAGGAAGAAGTTGCTGCGGCTGAGGTCGAAGAGGTTGCTGCCTGTGTTCTCCTTTAGGATTTTGATGGACTCCTGTCTCACGTTTAGGTCTTTCAACCATTTGGAGTCTATTTTTGTGTGTGGTGTAAGGAAATGGTCCGGTTTCATTCTTCTGCATGTGGCTGTCTAATTTTCCCAACACCATTTGTTGAAGAGACTGTCTTTTTTCCATTGGACATTCTTTCCTGCTTTGTCAAAGATGAGTTGACCATAGAGTTGAGGATCCATTACTGGGCTCTCTATTCTGTTCCATTGATCTATGTGTCTGTTTTTGTGCCAGTACCATACTGTCTTGATGATGACAGCTTTGTAATAGAGCTTGAAGTTGGGGAATTGGGATGCCGCCAGCTTTGCTTTTCTTTTTCAACATTCCTCTGGCTATTCGGGGTCGCTTCTGGTTCCATACAAATTTTAGGATTATTTGTTCCATTTCTTTGAAAAAAAGTGGTTGGTATTTTGATGGGGATTGCATTGAATGTGTAGATTGCTCTAGGTAGCATTGACATCTTCACAATGTTTGTTCTTCCAATCCATGAGCATGGAACGTTTTTCCATTTCTTTGTATCTTCCTCAATTTCTTTCATGAGTATTTTATACTTGTCTGAGTACAGATCCTTTGCCTCTTTGGTGAAATTTATTCCTAGGTATCTTATGGTTTTGGGTGCAATTGTAAATGGGATCAACTCCTTCATTTGTCTCTCTTCTGTCTTGTTGTTGGTGTATAGGAATGCCACTGATTTCTGTGCAGTGATTTTATATCCTGCCACTTTACTGAATTCCTGTATGAGTTCTAGCAGTTTTGGGGTGGAGTCTTTTGGGTTTTCCACATACAGTATCATATCATCTGCAAAGAGTGAGAGTTTGACTTCCTCCTTGCCGATTTGGATGACTTTGATTTCTTTTTGTTGTCTGATTGCTGTGGCTAGGACTTCTAATACTATGTTGAATAGCAGTGGTGAGAGTGGACATCCCCGCCGCATTCCTGACCTTGGGGGGAAAGCTCTCCGCTTTTCCCCATTGAGAATGATATTTGCTGTAGGTTTTTCATAGATGGATTTTATGATATTGAGGTATGTACGCTCTATCCCTATACTCTGAAGAGTTTTGATCAAGAAAGGATGCTGTACTTTGTCAAATGCTTTCTCTGTATCTATTGAGAGGATCCCATGATTCTTGTTCTTTCTTTTGTTAATGTATTGTATCACGTTGATTGATTTGCGGATGTTGAACCAGCCTTGCAGCCCAGGGATAAATCCCACTTGGTCATGGTGAATAATCCTTTTAATGTACTGTTGGATCCTATTGGCTCGTATTTTGGTGAGAATTTTTGCATCCATGTTCATCAAGGATATTGGTCTGTAATTCTCCTTTTTGATGGGGTCTTTGTCTGGTTTTGGGATCAAGGTAATGGTGGCCTTATAAAATGAGTTTGGAAGTTTTCCTTCCATTTCTATTTTTTGGAACAGTTTCAGGAGAATAGGTATTAATTCTTCTTTAAATGTTTGGTAGAATTCCCCTGGGAAGCCATCTGGCCCTGGGCTTTTGTTTGTTGGGAGATTTTTGATGACTACTTCAATTTCCTTAGTGGTTATAGGTCTTTTCAGGTTGTCTATGTCTTCCTGTTTCAATTTTGGTAGTTGATACATCTCTAGGAATGCATCCATTTCTTCCAGGATATCTAATTTGCTGGCATAGAGTTGCTCATAATATGTTCTTAGAATTGTTTGTATTTCTGTGGTATTGGTTGTGATCTCTCCTCTTTCATTCATGATTTTGTTGATTTGGGTCATTTCTCTTTTCTTTTTGATAAGTCTGGCCAGGGTTTACCAATCTTGTTAGTTCTTTCAAAGAACCAGCTCCTAGTTTTGTTGATCTGTTCTACCATTCTTTTGGTTTCTATTTCATTGATTTCTGCTCTGATCTTTATTATTTCTCTTCTCCTGCTGGGTTTAGGCTTTATTTGCTGTTTTTTCTCTAGCTCCTTTAGGTGTAGGGTTAGGTTGTGTATTTGAGACCTTTCTTGTTTCTTGAGAAAGGCTTGTATTGCTATATACTTTCCTCTTAGGACTGCCTTTGCTGTATCCCAAAGATTTTGAACAGTTGTGTTTTCATTTTCATCGGTTTCCATGAATTTTTTTAATTCTTCTTTAATTTCCTGGTTGACCCATTCATTCTTTAGTAGGATGCTCTTTAGCCTCCATGTATTTGAGTTCTTTCTGACTTTCCTTTTGTGATTGAGTTCTAGTTTCAAAGCATTGTGGTCTGAAAATAGGCAGGGAATGATCCCAATCTTTTGGTAACGGTTGAGACCTGATTTGTGACCTAGGATGTGATCTATTCTGGAGAATGTTCCATGGGCACTAGAGAAGAATGTGTATTCCGTTGCTTTGGGATGGAATGTTCTGAATATGTCTGTGAAGTCCATTTGGTCCAGTGTGTCATTGAAAGTCTTTATTTCCTTGTTGATCTTTTGCTTAGGTGATCTGTCCATTTCAGCCAGGGGGGTGTTAAAGTCCCCCACTATTAATGTATTGTTGTCAATGTGTTTCTTTGCTTTTGTTATTAATTGTCATATAATTGGCTGCTCCCACGTTAGGGACATAGATATTTACAATTGTTAGATCTTCTTGGTGGATAGACCCTTTAAGTAGGATATAGTGTCCTTCCTCTTTTTTTATTATAGTCTTTGTTTTAAAATCTAATTTGTCTGATATAAGGATTGCCACCCCAGCTTTCTTTTGGTGTCCATTAGCATGGTAATTGGTTTTCCACCCCTTTACTTTCAATGTGGGGGTGTCTTTGGGTTTACAATGAGTCTCTTGCAGACAGCATATCGATGGGTCTTGTTTTTTAATCCAATCTGAGAGCCTGTGTCTTTTGATTGGGGCATTTAGCCCATTTACATTCAGGGTAACTATTGAAAGATATGAATTTAGTGCCATTGTATTGCCTGTAAGGTGACTGTTACCGTATATTGTCTGTGTTCCTTTCTGGTGTATGCTGCTTTTAGGCTCTCTCTTTGCTTAGAGGACCCCTTTCAATATTTCTTGGAGGACTGGTTTCATGTTTGCAAATTCCCTTAGTTTTTGTTTGTCCTGGAAGCTTTTTATCTCTCCTTCAACTTTCAATGAGAGCCTAGCTGGATATAGTATTGTTGGCTGTATATTTTTCTTGGTTAGTGCTCTGAATATATCATGCCAGTCCTTTCTGGCCTGCCAGGTCTCTGTGGATAGGTCTGTTGCCAATCTAATGTTTTTACCTTTATAGGTTACATATCTCTTCTCCCGAGCTGCTTTCAAGATTTTCTCTTTGTCTCTGAGACTCGTAAGTTTTACTATTAGATGTCGGGGTGTTGACCTATTTTTATTGATTTTGAGAGGGGTTCTCTGTGCCTCCTGGATTTTGATGCCTGTTTCCTTCCCCACATTAGGGAAGGTCTCTGTTATAATTTGCTCCAATATACCTTCTGCCCCTCTCTCTCTTTCTTCTTCTTCTGGGATCCCAATTATTCTAATGTTGTTTCATCTTATGGTATCACTTATCTCTCAAATTCTGCCCTCGTGATCCTGTAGTTGTTTATCTTTCTTTTTCTCAGCTTCTTTATTTTCCATCATTTGGTCTTCTACATCGCTGATTCTCTCTTCTGCCTCATTTATCCTAGCAGTTAGTGCTCCCATTTTGATTGCACCTCATTAATAGCCTTTTTGATTTCGATTTGGTTAGATTTTAGTTCTTTTATTTCTCCAGGAAGGGTGTCTCTAATAACTTCTATGCTTTTCTCAAGCCCAGCTAGTATCTTTAAAATCATGATTCTGAACTCTAAGTCCGACATCGTACTAATGTCCGTATTGAGTAGGTCCCTGGCAGACGGTACTACCTCTTGTTCTTTTTGCTGTGATGATTTCTTTCATCTTGTCATTTTGTCCAGAGGAGAATAGATGAATGAGAGAACAAAATGCTAACAGGTTAACAATGTCCCCAGAAAATATACTCTAAACAAATCACCTGAAACCAGGGGAAAAGAAAGGGAAAGAAAGAAAAAAGAAAGAGAGAAAAAAAAAGAAAAAGATAAAAACAAACCAAAACAGAACAAAACAAAAAAAAGAGAATATGATCAAATATGATCAGGCTAGTGCAAAGATCAGTGCCACACACTAGATTTTGGGTGTATTTTGGTCTGTTAGAAGATAGTGCCTCCTAAAATTGTAAAGAAAGAAAGACTTATATATGTACAAAATAAGTGTTGATACAATGAAGGGATGGAAGATGACTGTAAAGATGAAAATTATAAAAGATTTTATAAAAGGAGTTGATAAGTTTTTTGAAAAAAGAAAGAAGAAGATTTAAAAAAAAAGGGGGGGAGAGAATGTGATCAGGCAGGAAACTAGAACAAAGCCATACACTAGAGATTTAGGGTATATTTTGATCTGTTAGAAGAAACTGTATCTCAATATTTTAAAGAGTGAACAACTTAAATATATATGCCAAAAATAAGGGTAACTACTATGAAGGGATAGAATATGACTCTAAAAATGAAAAATAAAAATCTTTTTTTTAAAAAGGGATTGATAAGATGTTGGTTGAAAAAGGGAAAAAGAAAAATTAAAAAAAAACAGTTAAAAAATTAACTTTGAAAAACTAATGAATCATGGTAAAAAAGCCATGAATTCTATGTGCAGTATTACCCTAGCGCTGGAGTTCTCCCGTTCTCCTTAATCGGTAAACTTGGTCTTGGCTGGCTGTTCTTGCTGATCTTCTGGGGGAGGGGCCTGTTGCCATGGTTCCCAAATGTCTTTGCCGGAGGCGGAATTGCCCCGCCCTTGTCGGTCGGGACTAAGCAAGCTGCTGGGGTTTGCTCTCAGGAGCTTTTGTTCCCTGCAAGCTCTCGGTACAACTTTGGAGGACTACAGTGAAAATGGTGGCCTCCCAATCTCCACCCAGAGGAGCCGAGAACTCGGGGCCCCGCTCCTCAGTGCGCCCCCAGAGAAAAGCAGTCACTCCCGTCTCCCCAGTCTCCGGCCGCACTCTGTGCTCACCCGGCCTGTGACCGAGCGTTTGTATCTCTGGCACCCGACCCCGTGTGGAGTCTCCAAACCCAGCAGATCCCTGCGGTGCGCTCCCGCACCGCTCCTCCCCCGGGAGGAAGGGGAGTCTCCCCAGATCTGCTGCTTGTTGGGTTCCTGCTGGAGGACCAGTGGCCTGACTGGGCCGCAGATCACAGTTTATGGCAACCCCGAGCTGAGAGCCCGCGCCTTGTCTCCGTCTCTGCAGCCGGCTTCCCCGCTCCGATACCTGGGAGCTCTGCTGCACTCAGGCACCCCCGGTCTTTCTGTGACCCCGAGGGTCCTGAGACCACACTGTCCCATGAGGGTTCCACCCCCCGCTTAGCCACTGGAGCGATGTCCCTCAGCGGAGCCGGCTTCTAAAAGGTCCGATTTTGTGCTCCGCGGCTCTAGCACTTGCCAGAAGCGGCCGGCGGAGGCCCCCTCCCCCGCCGTCTATCCTCCCGAATATCGCCTCGGATTCACTTCTCCGCACGTCCTACCTTCCAGAAAGTGGTCGCTTCTCTGTTCAGAGAGTTGTTGCTACTCTCTTCTTCGATCTCCTGTTGAGTTCGTAGGTGTTCAGAATGGTTTGATCCCCATTCATCTGAATTCCTGAGACCAGACGAAATCCAGGTCTCCTACTCCTCCGCCATCTTGCTCCGCCTCCACCTTAACTGCCTTATTATTCATCTTATTATTGCCTTTTCTTAATTGTACACCTTTAAAATCTTTTTCTTTTAAAAACAGTTTTTGCCTGCAAACTCATTACTTCTTTGCTTGATTACAGTTTTGTGACATCAAAATCTCAAGAGAGAACAGTAATATTTCCTTCCTTCCTGAAGCTTCTACATGATTAATCAGAAACATTATTTTTTTATTATTGATACTTTACAAACTTTCCTTTTAGCTTCCCAACTTGTTATTGGTAATGTCATGTGTATTTTAGGATTGGATTCAAATTTGAGAAAACTTCTCTCGTTTCCATCATATGTGAACCGTTATAAAGATCTCTGCTTTGTTGTTCTGCTTGGAGTACATGCCCTATAAATATAGGAATTCTCATAAATACTGTTTCTCATAATTGCTATTAAAAATAACAGCAACAAAGGGGGATTAATTTTTTTTTTGTAATTGTAGACACTGCAGTATCAGACATCTTCCTGATGAGAGAGGACTTCAGTCTGCTATGGTGGTGTAAAAATGAAGCATTCACTTAATAATTTTCCATATCTGATGTTGGGAAGAAATTTCCATATATTATTTCTGACTCCATACATTTCAAACTTCATTGCTCCTCCACTCCTCATATGCACCTGGTGGTGGGCTACAGGGCATGCTCATATTTCCATATGACCTCAGGCCCTGTATCCAAACACAAAGATGGTGGATAAGTTAGCACAGTGGATGATAGGAGTGTTCTGGAAAGCCACTCCTTCCCTGGGATGGCTGGCAGGAACAGAACTGTACGTGGAAGTGACTGTGACCTACACCAATTTGCACTCATAAACCCAAACTAAATTTATCCTTTACTGACCTTCCCCTTAACTGGATTCCAAAAATCCCTCCAACATGGCCCCACCTGAAGAGTTATGCGATAGAGTGGCAATCTGAGTAAAAGAAGCAGCATTATTAATCAGTTGCAACTAAAATGTATTGCTTTTGCAAATTTTGCAATATATGACCATGTAAACACATTGGCAAGCCCCTCCAGGGCCTTGAAAGGGGCCGATGCAAATGAGAGTCGCTGAAGGTTAAACTGCGTTGGCTTTGTGGTGAAGGGGAGGTCTCTGCCGCAAGGAAGAGAGAGAGTTATAGCTCTGAACACAGTAGACGGGGTGTGGCACACTTCTACCAGGATGGAGATGATGGTGTTGTCTGGGCAAACTGACAAGCAAGGAGTCCACCATGCCTGGTCAAGGGAGGGCCAATGGTTTCATCAGCGTGGTCCAGCAGGGTTAAGTGCGGTAGCTCACCCTGGAGTAGGTGTCCTGTTGCACTGGGCTCCTCGGGAGAGACCATGAGTTGCTGCTAATGGGGTGCGATCATGTCATCTGTCCACTGCAGCTCATCCGTGACCCACACCGTCCATCAAAAAGCAACCCAGTAATCCCTTAAAATGACATCATTAAAAACCGGACACTCTGTTACAATTTAAACATAACATCTGAATCTAAATTTGGATGACTACATCATAACAAATACCTGTGCTCTGTGGGCATCATCTAATATAGGAGACAGTCTGGTGACCAAAGGAAGAAAGTCTCATTAAAGGTAAAATTCTCAGGGAGGGTTCAGATCCCACACAAAGGGCTGTTGGCCTGGGGTCCCTTTACAATTTATCCCAATTATTTGTTTCACTATGAACTGGAAGAGAACTAAAAAAATGGTTTAAAATATTCTGAAATTCTGATTTTTCACCAAGTCAGTCTGGTTTTTAACTCTGGGTTAAACTCAGGTTCTTTAAGACAATGTGGCCCACCTTTGTCTCCTGTTTTCCAGACTTTCTTAACCTTCATTCTTGCTTGTCTGGACTACTGCAACCACCTCTGGTCTACCCTGTACACTGTGGCCACATATGTGCTCTAGAGATAGTCTTCCCTGCTCTCCCCCAGAAGCAATCTGTCCTCGAGTAGAACACTCAGCCCTTTGGTTGGTTCTGGTCTTCAGGCATTAAAGAAAGTCACCCTTCACTGTGGTTGTCTGTACATGGCTATCACCCTTGCTATGAGGATAAGGACCAAGTCCTACCTTTGCATTCCCAGCCCCTGCAAGGTCGAGGCACACAACTGGACCCTGGTAAATATCAACGATGGCACCGCTATTGATGCTTTTCTTAACAGTCATAGTAATTGTATTCTCCTTGCTGGTGATTAGTTTAGGGAGGTATCCAATAGAAGTGTCTCTGATCGTGGAAATGTGACTTGTATGACTGAAGAACTTTTGATTTTCTTGAATTCTAATGAATTAAACTGTGAACTGCACTGGGCTCATCTATGGGACAGCGCAGGTGAGGGAACTCAGGTGACCCAGGCTTGGCCGGGGAAATACCAGGCAGCCAGAGTTTTGTCTTCTGCAGGATGCTGTCATGTCTGGGTGTGGTGCGCAGGACTTAAGTGGCCATCCAACAGGCCTGAGAGGAGCACTGAGGACAAAGCTGACACACTGAGGATGGTGGAGGGGAGGGAGAGAGCGTGAGCCATGGACTCAGAGCAGGCAACTCTGGAGCTTCCTTATGTGTGGGAAAGGACGTTTTCCTCATTGTTGAAGCTATTTTGGGTAGGGCTTTCAGTACTTGCAGCTAAGAGCAGCAGAAGTGACAACACTATTATGTTAATCAGGTGGGGGGGGCAGGATACACCATGTCCAGTGGGATTTGCAGATGTCACGTAGAGACTGTAGATAATGATGTAAGAGAAATATGCCAAAAGAGAAGCCATTATGGAATCCCTATGTATCTAAAGTATGAGTTTTCCTCAGGCAAAAAACAGGCTTTGGGAGTTGTTGTTGAGGGAAAAATGGAAAGAATTCTGCAGAGGATATCTGTGGCTTTGGTCTAGTGAGAGCTTCTATTGCTCTTCCTTTCTTTATAGAATCCTATGTTCTAGGGGAAATCATTCCTTGTGACTCCGGTGAGACTGACCCCCAAATCCTTAGTCACAGAGGTGGGTCTGAAAGGGGAGTCTGGCCAATAGGATACACCACACCTCAAGTCACAGTGACTGAATAGGGAGGGCATGTGAATTTTCACTAAGATTTGATATGTGGACAATACAGACACTAGGAGAGAGAAAGGGTGTTCCCCCCCATCCCCCGGGCTCATGGGCTATAAGGTTTCTGGCCAGAGGAGAGAGCCCTTTGAGAGTAAAGCCAGTCCCAGAACCCAGAGGGACAGGAGAGAGAGACAGAATCTGCTGACACTATCTGAGCCCCTGGTTGCAGCCATGCCTGAAGCCCAAGTCCACCTTTAGACTTTACATGTGCAGGAGCCAATTTTGTTCCTGTTGTGCTATGTGGCTTTCTTTGACTTAGAGCTGAGAGAGTCCTGGCTGATAGAATAGAGAATCAAATAGGACAAGAGGGATCCCTGGATCTGCCTCCATGACCAGAGTAGGGTCAGGGAAGAAGGATGTGCAGAAGATAGGAAACTGCCAAGGCTTCATGAGGCAGTCTGGTGCAGTGCACAGCCGTCTGGAACCTGGACAAGCATAGGTTTGGGCCAAAATGACCAGAGTTTTAATACCAGCTTATCCATTTGCTCATTTGATAAATCTGAGAAAACCACTTAAACATTAAACATGGGTCTCAGTTTTCCAATCTATAAAATGGGAAAAGACGACTTTCCTCTTAAATCTGTCATGAGAATTAAGTAGAGCAATGTATGTGAAATCACTTGCATAGAATTTGGCAGACAGTACTCCCTTGATTGACGTTAGCCAATAATAATGTCTGAAGTAACCACTTAATGTTTCTTGGATTCTACTTTTATCTCCTTTGCTTGCTCTTTAATTCTAGCAGTTTCAATGAAAACTAATGCTAGCTGCTATTATTTGAACAAGTACCTTGTTCCTGTGCTTCACATAAATTATCTGTAGTCCTGAAAATAATGATTCAAGGTAGGCAACACCATTTCACAGGGAGGGGAGATGAGTGACTTGTCTACACTGCAGAGCCAGGAGAGCATCTAGATGCAACTGGTGGGGGAGGAGAGACCATAGTGGCATTGTTTACTGTTGGGATTTTTCTTTCTCAGGAGAATTATGAAAGACACACTGTTGTTTTGAATTCCAAACCACAGTTACGTGTGTAATTAAAGAACCTGTAAGTCCTGCAATAGGAAAAAGTGGAAACTGACCCAGTGAATGCCAGACCGAAGGATGTATCCAATTACTGCTCTTCCTGGGATATAGGTAACATAATGATCTTGAACTTTGCATAGTCCGATTCAAAATTGAGCTTTTAGATTAGATGAAAAAGCAATAGTTTTTTGAATGATAGAAGATGAGATTAGTGCTAAATGGACTTTTGTGCTCATTGTTACAAAAATCCCCAAACCAAGCCCAAACATCCACCATTACCATCACCACCCCCAGCACACACTCCCCACCCCAATCTGTTTTTTTTTAAAGATTTTATTTATTTATTTATTCATGAGCGACAGAGGGGGAGAGAGAGAGAGAGAGAGAGAGAAGCAGGCTCTCAAGGAGCAAGGAGCCCGATGCGGGACTCGATCCCAGGACCCTCGGATCCTGACCTGAGCCGAAGGCAGATGCTTAACCATCTGAGCCACCCAGGCACCCCCCAAACTGTTTTTTAAAAAACATACAGGTAGTCCTATTCTGATTAGCTGCACCATCTTCATTAGGACACAAATGAAACTATTTTTGTTCCTATGGAAACACGAAAGTTGCAAAGACATGCCTGAGAATGTTTGCTGCAACCTGTTTCCAAGAGCAAGAACCTATCTATCCTTATTGCTGACGTCCAGAATTAAGGGAGTTACTTAAGTAAGTGGAGCACTCTGCGACAGCTAAAAAAGAATGGAATAGCTCTATACATACTGACATGAAGAAATGTTAACAATATACTTAAACATTTAAAAGTAAGATGCAGAATATTTAGAATATAATCTCATTTATGTAAAAAAAAAAAGGCAAAAAGAAAGAAAGTATCTATATGATGGGAAAGCCTAGAAGTAACAGCAGCCTATGATTAGTGGTTATTGGGTTACTGTTTGGAGTGGGATCACAGAGGAATTTGACTATTCCCTTTTTGTGGTTTTTGGTCTTTTTTTTTTTTTTTTTTACAATGAGCCAGTTTTATCTCCATATTCAGAAATATAATAAATAAAGATATATAAAGTTGAGATTCACAGTACATTGGTCAAAACCTAAGGAGACAGGCTGAGCTATTAGCTGATATTGATGTGAATGTCAGTTTCTATTTTCTATGTCCTCCATCCTGTTTATTTGCACAGCCCAGAACAGTTTCTCTAATTGCTGACTTCTTAACAAGTCTGCTCCTCATTTTAGAGACTGCTATGCTGGCCTTGAGAACACAGCCACTATCCCTTTTGCTGGGCCAGCTCCTCTTCAGCTGCTTCCTCTGTCTTAACTCGGGAAGGTCCATCCCGGTGATGGCTGTAGCTGCTCCGCTCATTGTAGCTGCTCCGCTCATTGTAGCTGCTCCGCTCATTGTAGCTGCTTCGCTCATTGTAGCTACTCTGCTCTTATCCCACCTTTAACGTTTCCATACCATCTGTGGTCTCCAAGTAGAATTACAGCAACATTAAATTGTTAGAAATCCTCTACCCAACAAATTTAGATAGAGTCCTTCCTCTACCTTCATTCTTAAACATTTCTTCTGCACCTGCCTCTTGCCAAGTACTGTGAAAGGTCCCTGTGCTCCGGGCACACAAAGGGTCCTGGTAGAAACAGGCAGCGACAGTGACCATAAGAGGTGATACCTGTATTACTACACAGACTTTCTCAGCACCCAATGTGTGTCTGCACTAGGTGCTGGGGGGCCAAAGATGAGTAAGATATGGGCCCCAACCTGTAGAGGCTTACAGAGTAAGCAGGGCAGTCCAGTAGAAATCCAATGCAAGCCACATACGTAATTGACATTTTTCTAGTTGCCACATAAAAAATGTAAAAAGAGAGAGGTGAAATTAATTTTAATCAGACATTTAATTTAATCCAATGTATCTCAAATATTATCATTTCAACATGTAATCAATATAAAAATGATCAATGAGATATTTTATATTATTTTTTTCATACTAAGTGTTTCACATCCTGTATATATCTTATACTTACAACACATCTCTATTCAGACTAGACACAGTTCAAGTGCTCAGTAGCCACACGTGGTCAGTGGCTAAAATAATGGACAGGGCAGACCTAAGGGGAACATGGACTTGTAAATAGATCATTTCACAATGTATTGAGAGATTCCATGGGGTGTGCCTAGAATGTTATAGGTGATGGACCTCACACCCTGGGGTGGGATGTTTGGGGGAGAAGGTAATGGTGAGGGACGGCTTCCTGGAAGAAGTGGCACATGCACAGAGGTAGCCAGATGTATCATGGGAAGAGACCAGGTCCAGAAGGTGGGACAGGCAGCCTGAAGACAGGCTCAGTGGCTTCAAAAACTGCAGAGCAGGTAGGGGTCATCTTTAGTTTGGTGGTCCCAGCTTCAAAAGTAAAACTGAAAACGTAAAGTAAAAAGACAAAACAACAAAACAAGGGAGGGTTTTAGTGAATAGGAATGAGGTAGGAGGGAAGTACAGAGGAAGGGCCAGCAGAGAGGAAAGATTTTCTACTTAAGGATAAACCTGACACCAGACCACAAGGAGAGGAGCACTTTTGTAGGGCTCAGCCCTGGTGAGCGGAAGACGGGCTGGATTTTGGCCACTATTTGGCCCCTCATCCAGGCCCTTTGTGCAGTGCGTAGGCTGCACAACCATCCATGGTGGCTCTTTGCTGTCCTGTCTCACTGCACCCTCTCCAGCTAGACTTTTCCCACATTTACATGAGAATATATGCAGTGGAGCTGGTTGGAGGATGTGACATTGATCTTCCTTTCCCCCCCCCCCCCCACAGGGTTTCTCCAGAAGCAGAACCTCCTAACTATGCCTGAGCCTTGCAGTATGCCACATGAAACCTAGTGAAAAAGACAGTCCATGCCTTCCTGGGACTTATCTGCCCCACACTAGCATTAGACCGGCGCTGCCTTTTAAAGGGCCCCTGTGCCTGTAGACGGGAGAATGACCGCTCCCGCATTCTCCACGCATGTCCAGGTGGTGGGGATCTCAGGGGGACACCAGTTCACTGGAGTGACCTTGGATGAGTCACCCTGCCTCTCTGGGCTTCCTCTCCTCCTCTGTGAAACGGGGGTTGGGACAGATGACATAGCTCACAGGTGTTGTGACTAGGACACTGCGACAACCGGAGCAAACCTGTGTGCAAACCTCCACTCGGCAAACTGTGCCCCAGGCTGTCCCCATCCCAACCCTCAGTTCTCAGCCACCAGCCACACACAGAAACCCGAACACTTGGTCCTCCCAGCCTCCCCTGAGCAAGCTGCTGGCTGAAACCTGGGAAAATCTGGTTTTAGAAACGTCCTTATGCAACCGTTTCCCCCCCTACTTTACACTGGTGGTGCTTTAGGAAACACAATATTGGCGAAATGGACCAGGCTCAGAATGATTCCTGGGAACTGGACAGACCAGTTTGGTGAGAAGCCCAGGACACCTTCTAGAAGAGCCTGGCCTCTCCCTCCCGCTCCCCCTTCCCGGGGATGCGATGAACCAGGAGTCAGGCTGGGTCACAGGATGAAAGTCTGAACTAGCTGAAGCTGCCTGGGACAGCTCTAGTGTATCCAAGCCTTGGCCCTGCTCACTGGGGCTTCAATAATGCAACAATAACCAGCTTCTATGGCACACAAAGGCTTTAGGAAAGCTGGAGATAAAAGTGACTTTGTTCTGTTCTTGCCCAATACAGTAGATATCCATAGGTGTTCCCACAGAAACTAACCGCGGGGCTGTCACTGTTCCTGGATTTTCTCCCCTCCCTGCTTATTGAGAAGCCATGGATAGCTAAGAATGAAAACGCCATCCAGAAAATGAGCTTTAAGGAGAGGGCAGACGAGAGAAGAGCATATTGCAAAGCTGGGTGTGCTTTCTGCTGAGCCCTTCCCTTCCTGAAGACTGTTGGCCCCTGCAGGATGCTGCATCCACTTCATCAAAAAGTCACTGTGGGCCCAGTGTGAGCCTTAATGCGGTCAGAGCGTGGGTGGCTGTGGAGACAAAGCCATTTCTCCACCTCGCTCTGCATTCGGGCTGCATCATGTCTGCTGGAGGGGGCAGTCCTGCACCTCACTCTCCCCTGCTGCCAGGAACCTGCCTGCGAACCCCAACCCCTCTCGCCCTTTCTCCCCACTTCCATGCCTATCCCCAACCCCCCACCAGGCCCCTAAAGCTGGAGATTAAATAGCAGGCTTCTCTCCCCGCTGCATCCCCCCCCCCCCCCCCCCCCGCCACCGTCCTTCCACTTTACTCTTACGCTGAGCTGAGTCCAAACAGAGCTGGGCGGTAGATGGGATTCACCCAGACTGACCCACCGGTGCCTGAACCGTATGCCTATGGCTACCTGTGTACCCCACCAAAATGCTTTCTTTATGGCCTCAATTGTCACCTTAAGGAGGGTGGGTCCTAGAACCTGTAGGGGACACAGCTGACTTGTCTAAGCTATATTTTGGGTTTGGGTATGCAAATGCAGGGATAGCAGCTAGGGCGCAACAGAATGACTTTGCATAACAGAGCACAAGGAATCTGAGAAGGAGGAAGACGATCGGGGAGACTGGACCAGGGGGATGGGTTGACAGAGACAGCCCTGGCAGGCTGTCCAGCGAAGGAAAGCTTTACAGAACATACACGTCTGGTTGGTTGGTTGTGTGTTTGAAACTGTTTACTGTGGGTTGGGCAACTTTAACTCCCTCAGGAAACTGCCAGGAGATTCTTCACGGCTCATGAATGCAATGTGAGTGAAATGGAGGGGGCATTTCAAGGGTTTCTGGGATCTGTGTCCCTGTCAACGCGGAGCGAAACAGACGGCAGCTTTAACTGCCCCGCGCAGAGGACGAGGAGACAGCGGGCATCTGGGCTCTACATGGAAGTCCGTAGGGGGCCCGAAAGTGCTCGTCCCCACGGGCCCCATTTGGAACTGATCAGGCACGGGTTTGCACGCGGAGGTGACCTTCACTGACCTTCGGCTAGCAGCAGGCTTTCCCACGCTTGCCTGCCAGGCTGGAGGTCTCTGGCTGTCTCTCCCAGCTTCGAGGCTGAGTGGAAGCCTCCCTCAGGCGACCCTAATCAGTAGTTGTGCTGCTTCCCAACCACAGGCTGCTTTCCCGTGCTTCCCTCAGCCACACATTACCCATCGTCCATCTGTGCAGGGCTGGGACCAGCGTGCCTCAAGGTTGGGAAATGGAATGTCTTCCAAGACCTTCATGATTTTTCAGATCCCACAGTCATGATCCTGTGATTCAAACTTATGTACTTGCTGGCCTTTACCTACACGCATGCATGCTTTCAGTCACTTGCCAAATACCAACCTGGCTTCTTTTAAAATGTGAGATGTTCCCGTCACTTTTTTTTAAAAATTTTATTTTATTATGTTAATCATCATACATTACATCATTAGTTTTTGATGTAGTGTTCCATGATTCATTGTTTGCGTATAACACCCAGTGCTCCATTCAGTACGTGTCCTCTTTAATAGTTCCCGTCACTTATAGCTTCACTTAAAAAAAAAAAAAAAATCCCTTTCTACCACTCCCTGAGTAGTCCATGAGAAAATCAATCTCTGAGCCGCCGTCCATGCTGGCCTGGACTCCTGGAATTCTCGTTCCCCTCTGCTCCACCTGATCAAATCTGTTTCAGTTGAGCTCTTAGGTTGCAAGGAACAGCATTCAAACAATCACCAGGGAAAGAAGGCTAAGGAGTGGCTGAAAGCCTGAAGCCTGCAAGACATCAAGGTCCAAGGTGGATCCTGGGACTGGCTGCTCCGAGTTTGTCTTTTCAGGTATGTGGTCTTTTTCTTAGGCTGTTGCCACTTATATTGAGTGTTTGGCTCCTTTACAGACCAACTTGTTCTGTCTACTCATGGTTTCTATTTCTTCATGACTCTGACTTACACTTGGCTTTGGCTGGCCCTGGACTCTCTAGCCCCACCTTGGCCTCAAGGTAACACTTGAAGCAAATCTTTTCATGCCAGTCTATGCAGCCAGATCTCCCATTTTGGTTTCCCCATTTCAGATTCCAGCTCATCCTTTTATGTAGGTCCAAGTCACAGATCTCAGACTGCTCAAGGATGAAACACCCTTGAGTCAACTGTCTCTGGTCAGTCAACCTTGGGTGGTGGACAAGGATCCATTTCCATCAGTAGGGACTGGAGTTCGGTGTTTCCACAGGGGCAATTTTAGGTGTGAGCAGGCACACCTCTGCTACAAGGACCTTAAAGCCCAGCTCAGGTCATATCTCCTCGGTATCTCGCTCCTCAATTACTTCCTCATTTATTTGGTACTTACAATATTGTATTTTTAGTTACTCTTGTCTGTGCATTTGTCCTTTGTCACCTGAATGATAAATAGCTTAAGGTCTGAGACTTTTAAAACAGAACCCAAGGCCCAAGAACCTTGCAACCAAGGCTAAATGACTATCCAACCTGAATTCTTAGTGACATTATGATCTCAACTATTCTCTACTGCTATCCCTAGAAATCACTGAAACATTTAGTGTTAGAATTTCAACCTTTTAGAACTTACTTCTGTTTATCAGAATGTCTCACATCTGGAGGAGACACAAACATTTTATATCCCATTTTTTGAAGTTGAAAATATGGCTGCAGTGTCCTTAAGGGATGGAGGACTTCTCTAAGGGTGGTGATGGAGAGCACCTGACATATTGGAGAGTGATCAGAGAAACAGAATAAGCTGGACTGGTGATTCATTAGTGGTAGGGAATAAGGAAGAGCATGGAATCGATTAATAGAGTCACCTGTGTTTTGGCTTGGGTGATTGGGTGAGAATTGGGAAGGGAATTCTAAATTTAGAAAATGGGAAGAAGTTTGAGTGCGATCCATATTTGATAGACCTTCAACATTAAGTCAATAAATATTTATTCAGTAGCCACTCTATGGCCACTCCAGCTACTGGGTTAGGACCAGTGCTACCAAGATGAATAGACAATTCTTGCCATTGAGGCATTCTTTTTTCTTTTTTCTTTTTTTTAAGACTATTTATTTGAGAGAGAGAGAGTGCATGAGCGGGGGGAGGGGTAGAGGGAGAGGGAGAAGCAGACTCCCCGCTGAGCAGGGAGCCCGATGTGGGGCTCGATCCCAGGACCCTGGGATCATGACCTGAGTCAAAGGCAGATGTTTAACTGACTGAGCCACCCAGCACCTCCCCCCCACCCCCCCGCATTGAGGCATTCTGTCCAGAGAGACATATAGCTATGGAAAGAAAAAATTATGATACATGTGATAAGTACCATAATGAAGAGAGATCTGTGCAAGATCTAGTGGTATACCAAAAGGGGAATAATTAAGACTCCTTGGGAGGGTCAAAAAAAAAACCCTTACACTTTAAAAGGATCATAAAGGATGACCAGGTAATTAAAAAGGGCATTCTTGCCATCAGAAACACTATTTGAAATATCATGGATACATTCAGAGAAGTGATAGGAAATGAAGCAAAGGTCAGTTCCTGGAGAACCTTAGAAGGCAGACTAATGAAGCAGACTTTATTTTACAGAGAAGAGGGAGTCACTGAAGAGTTTTAGCATGGAAGTAAGGAAAGCAGATGTGAGGTTATAAAATGACCACTCCTGCAGCATTGTGAAGTATGAATTAGATGGAAATGAGACAGGGGACCAAGAGAGTGATTAGGAGATTCTTGCAGTCATTCACAAGTGATATAAGATCTCTCTGTCTGAGGTATGTGCAATAGTGATGGAGAGAGGTGAAGGCTGGAGAGACATTACAGAAATAAAATGCACATGACTTAGTGACTCATGGATGGAAGGGATGGTGAAGAAGGGGAAGTCTTGGGTGATTAGGCCAATGGTGGTTATACTAAACCAGACCTCAAAATACAGAAGCTGGTTTGGGACAAACTGGTTATCTCTACTAGACTGCTCTTTCCTTAAGAAGAGGAACTACGTGTTGTTCACTGTCGCATTACCTGTGCCTACCATAATATATCGAATGCCTCGTGATTAGAGAGTTTTGAGCATGTGGGTTTAAAACATCTGAGGGATTTCTAGATGGACACATCCAGTACCTACCTTTGAAATTCAAGAGACAGATCTGAGCTGGAGAGGTACATTTGGGAATCATCATGTATAATGGGTGACCTTATCCGGGGAGACTCTAGAGGGAGACCAAAAGAGGATTGAGGATAGAATGTGGGGTAATATCAATATTTAAGGGGCAGGTGGAAGAAGAGGAACCATTTGTGAAACTAAGAACATTGTCATGGAAGCCAGTGTGGAAAGAGTATCCAGAACATGGGAGAGGCCACTAGTGTCAATGGCCACAAAGAGTTTATAGCTCCCAGAAAGTTTCACTCCAGTTAATTGGTTTGGCTCTAGTCTCAGACTCATAGACTGCTTTCCTATTAAATCCAGCCCTTCCAGGTATAGTCCTAGGCCCACAGCCTCAGTTTCTCCATCCGAGGAGCCATAGCAGCAAGTGAGTGAACTTAGCCTGCTTTCCATATGGTGATGTTGTGAGGGTTAAGTGAGATAACTAACGTCAGCAGCTTTCAAAATTTTTGGTTTCAGGACCCCTTTATACTCTTAAAATTTATTAAGAACCCAAACAAGCTTTTGTTTAAATGTGCTGTATCAATATTTATGACATTATAAATTAAAACTGGGAAATTAAAACTCATTTAAAATTAACAATAATAAACCATTTATGTTAATATAAACAACATATTTCATGAAAGATCACTGTATTTTCGAAAACAACTTAGAGAAAAGAGTGTCATTGTTTTAAAGTTTTGCCAATCTCTTTAATGCCTGGCTTAATAGAGACATTAATTTCTCATATCTGCTTCTGCATTCAATCTGTTGTGATATCACATGTCATGTAATGGCTAGAAAATTTTACTGTACCCTTGTGAGAGAATGAGAGCTAAAAAGGGCAAATAACATCTTGGTACTATTATGAAAATTGTTTTGTCCTTGAGGATTTCCTGAAAGCATCTCATGGACATTCAGAGAACCCTAGACCACACTTTGAGAATCACTGATGTATTTGAATGCACTTCGGAAGCTGGAGAGTCCATACAAAGTTGTTATGACAACCCTGAAAATCTATACCCTGGGAATCAGAAAAGGATCTCTCTCACATGGCTCTAATTTGCCCCCAGAGAAGCATTATGCATGAGTAACATTGCTCCAAACAGGTCCTAGGGCCAGAGTAGAGCAAAGGATTTCTAGCCCAGATTTCTTACTTTTTCCTTCCTTAGCATTAAATGAAAAAGGTAAATGAGAATGTACTACAAAAATGCAGGGTGTTAATCCATACTAGATTGTTTTAAGTAAGATCTTGTTATCTTCTGGCCAACCACTAAGGAAAAAAATACACATATACGCACAAACACATACACAATACACATATATATACATACACATATATGCATATATATGTATATGTATATTTAAAGAAAGAGCAAAGGAATAGTCTATGCTAGAAAATATTTATTTAACACAAAAGAAGGCAGTCATGAAGGCATGGAGAAACAAAAAATCCGTAAGGCACACAGAAGAAAAATAACAAAATGAAAAATTAAATCTTACCTTAGCAGTGACTGCTTAAATGTAAATGGACTACAAATACAATAGAAAAACAGGGATTGAAAAAAAAAATGGACAAAAACCTTCCATCTAACTATATGCCATCTATAAGAGACTTTACATTCAAAGATATAAATAGCTTGAAAGTAAAAGGTTAGAAAAAGATATATCATACAAATAGTACCCAAGAGAGAGCTGGAGTGGCTATACTAATATCAGACAAAATAGACTTGAAACAAAAATTATTACTAGAGGGAACAAGTACATTTTATAATAACAAAAGGGTCAATCCATCAATGATTATAAACACATATTTACTTAACAACAGAGGCTCAAAATACACAAAGCAAAAACTGACAGAATTGAAGGGAGAAATAGACAATTTAAGGGCTAGAAACTTTAATACACCACTTCTAATAATGTATAAGTAGCTGGGCAGAAAATCAACAATGAAATAAAAGAGTTGAGCAAAGTATAAACCAACCAGACCTAACAGATACTTATAAAACATTCTACCTAATAGCAGAATAAATAAACAGGCTTCTCAAGTGCGCATGAAACATTCTCCAGAAGAGACCATGTTTTAGGTCATAGAACAAGCCACAATATATTTAAAAGGATTGAAATCATAAAAGATATTTCTCCTGACAACAATGGAATAAAAGTAGAAGTTAATTACAAAAGGAAATTTGGGGAATTCATAAGTGTACAAAAATTTAACAATGAACTCCTAAATACCCAAATGGATCAAAGAAGAAATCACAAAAGAAATTAGAAAATACTTCGAGGTAAATGAAAACATAACAGGCACCTGGGTGGCTCAGTCTGTTAAGTGTCTGACTCTTGGTTTCAGCTCAAGTCGTGATCTCAGGATCCTGAGATTGAGCCCTGCGTTGGGCTCTGCTCTCAGTGTGGTGTGTGCTTGAGATTCTTTCTCCCTCTCCCTTTGCCCTTCCCACTCATTCTCTCTTTCAAATAAATAAATCTTTAAAAAAAAGAAGAAAATGAAAACACAACATATCAAAACATGAATGCAACTAAAGGAGTGCTTAGAGGGAAATTTATAGCTCTAAGTATCTGTTTTAAAAAAAAGGAAACACTTCAGATCAATAACCTAAACTTCCATCTTAACAAACTAGGAAAAGAACAAACTAAACTCAAAACCAACAGAAGGAAGGAAATAATAAAGACTAGAGTAGAAATTAATGAAAAAGAGAATGGAAAAGCATTAGAGAAAACTAATCAAACCAATATTTGGTTCTTTGAACAAATCAAGAAAATTGACAAACCTATAGCTGGACTAAGCAAGAAGAAGAGAAAGACTCAAATTACTAAAATCAGGAATGAAAGAATGAGCATCACTACCAATCTTACAGAAATACAAAGGATTAGTGAATACTATGAACAGTTGTATGCCAAAAACTTAGACAACAGACAAAATTAACAACTTCCTAAAAAGTTGTAAACTACTGAAACTCACAACAACCTCCCCAAAACCCACGTGATCTAAATAGATCTATCAGTAAAGAGATTAAATTATTAATTTAAACGACTTCCCCCATACAAAAAAGCCAAGGCCCAGATGACTTCACTGTTAAAGTCTAACAAACCTTTAAAGAAGAATTAACACAAATCATTCACAATCTCTTCTAAAAAAAAGAGAGAGAGAGAGAGAAAGAAAGAAAACAAGGAATACTTCACATCTCATTCTATGAGGCTAGTATTACACTGATAACAAAACCAAAGACATCACAGGAAAAGAAAACCACAGACCACTATCTCTTATCAATATAGATGCAAAAATCCTCAACAGAGTATTAACAAATTGACCAAGCAACATAAAAAGTATCATACACATGATCAAGGGGATTTATCCCAAGAATACAAAAATGGTTTAACGTACAAAACATTAATATACCATATCAATAGAATAAAAGACAAAAACTACATAATTACCTCAATAGATACAGAAAAATCATTTGACAAAATCCAACATGTTTCTTGATAACAGTAGTCCATAAACTAGGAACAGAAGGGAACATCTTCAACCTATTAAAGGGTATCTAGGAAAAACCCACAGCAAACATCATACTTAACAGTGAAATACTGAAACCTTTTCCCTAAGATCAGGAACAAGGAAAGTGCTCTTGCCTACTTCTATTCAACATTGTACTGGAGGTTCTAGCCAGAGCAATTAAGAAAGAAAAAGAAATAGAAGGCATCCATATAGAAAAGAAAGAAGTGAAACTATTTTTATGTGTAGTTGGCATAATCTTGTATATAAAAACCCTAAAGAAGCCACTACAAATTATTAGAACTAAGAAGTTCAGCAAGTTTGCAGGATACAAGAGTAATATACAAAAATCAATTGTATATCTAAATGCTAGCAACGAATGACCCAAAAATAAAATTAAGGAGGTATTAAGGGAAATCACACTCCTTGTGTGTGTCTCCTTTCCTCTTATCCTACCAACCACACTACTTCTGACACTTCTGGTCACCAAGTGAGTATGGGGGGGGGGTGCTGCGCTCCAGATGACTCTGTGATACCAGCTAGATGTCCTATAATTTAACTCAATTCTAACACTATCTACCTGGAGATAGTATCAGATCCCACAAGTGTTAAGCATTTGGTCCTACAAAACTATATCCTCCCCCTGCTCCCCAACATTGGATGTCAGTTGCAAGTCCACATTGTTACCTGATATTGCTTCTGACCATCTGGCTATCGATTGCAGGTTCCCTTGACCTCTTCCTCAGGTTTGATTAATTTGCTAGAGTGGCTCACAGTACTCAGGAAAGCATTTTACTTACAAGATCACCAGTTTATTATGGGAGGATAAAACTTAGGACTAGCCAGGTGGAAGAGATGCATAAGGCTAGGGATGAGGAAAGGGCACAGGGCTTCCATGCCCTCCTGAGCTCACCCCTTCCCAAGCACTTCCATGTGTTCACCAATTGGAAGCTCTCTGAACCTCATTTTCGGGGCTTTTATGGAGGTTTCGTTACATAGTCATGATTAATAAATCATTGGCCATTGGTGATTGATTTAACCTTCTGTTCCTCTCCTCTCCCCAGAGGGTGGGAGGTGGAACTGAAAAATCCAACCCTCTAATCAAGGTTGATTCCCCTGGAAACCAGCCCCCATCCTTAGGCGCTTTCCCAAAGTCCCCTCATTCACATAAAATCAAGTGTGGTTGAAAGGGGCTTGTTATAAATAACAAGATACCCATTTCATCTTTACTTCCCTGAAGCCATTTCAGGAACTGAGGACAAAATCCAAATGTTCTAACAAAAGATGACCCTACTGCTCTAATAACTTAGGAAATTACAAGGGTTTAGGAACTGTGCGCTAGGAATGGGGATGAAGAGCTAATATATATTTCATATTATAAATCACAATACCACAGGAAACAATCCCATTTATATTAGCATAAAAAAGAATAAAATACTTAGGACTAAATTTAACAAAAGTAAATCAAGACCATATATACTGAAAACTACAGAAGTCATCGAAAGAAATTAGAGAAGTCTTAGATAAATGGAAAGGCACCCAAGGTTCATGGATTGGAAGAATTAATATTGTTAAGATGGTAGTACTTCCAAGACTGGTCTACAGATTCATTGCAGTTCCGCTCAAATCCTAGCTACCTTTTTTTGTGGCAGATATGGATAAGCTGGTCCTAAACTTCATATTGAAATGTAAGGGACAGAGAATAGCCAAAGTGATCTTAAAAAACAAGAACACAGCTAGATGACTTACACTTCCAAATTTCAAAACTTAATATAAAGCTACAGTAATCAAGGGAGTGCAGTACTGGAATAAGAATAACCATATAGGGGTGCCTGGGTGGCTCAACTGGTTAAGCGACTGCCTTCGGCTCAGGTCATGATCCCAGGGTCCTGGGATCGAGCCCCGCGTCCAGCTCCCCGCTCTGCGGGAAGCCTGCTTCTCCCTCTCCCACTCCCTCGCTTGTGTTCCCTCTCTTGCTGTGTCTCTCACTGTCAAATAAATAAATAAAATCTTATTTTAAAAGAAGAATAAACAAATAGATCAATGAAATAGAACTGAGAGTCCAGAAAGAATCCCCTACATTTATGGTCAATTGATTTTTGACATGATTGCCAAGTCAATTCAATGGGGAAAGACTAATCTTTAACAAAGAGTGCTGGCACAACAAGATATCTACGTGCAAAAGAATGAATTTGGATACCGACCTCACATCATATACAAAAATTAGCTCAAAATGGATCACGGAATTAAAAGTAAAAGCTAAAAATATAAAACTCTGAAAAGAAAACGTGTAGTCATTGTGATCGTAGATTAGGCAATATAGATAAATTGCACTTAATCAAAATTTTAAGTTTGTTTCTTAAGTGGATGTTATCAAGGAAGTGAAAAGATGACCCACTGAGTGAGTGAAAATATTTGCAAATCATATCCAATAAAGGGCTTGTACCCAGAATGTATGAGGAACTCTTACAATTCAACAATAAACAAACAACCCAATTAAGTGGGCAAAGAATGTGAATGGACATTGCTCCAAAGAAGGTATACAAATGACCAATGAGCACATAAAAAGATGCTCAATGCCATTAGCCATCAGGGAAATGCCAGTCGAAACCACAATGAGATACCGTTTCACACCCACTAGGATGGTCATGTATACTACTAATACCAATAAAAACAGATAACAACGAGCACTGAGAGAAATGGAAACAGTGGAACCCTTCCAACACCACTGGTCAGAGTGTAAAATGGTGCAGCCACTTTGGAAGTAGTATAAATAGAATAGTACTGTGAAGAATAAAGGAACAAATAGAATAAAGAACTGCCTTATTCTGGCAGTTCCTCAAAAAGCTAAACATAGAGTTACCTATGCAATTCCACTCCTCGGTATATACCCAAATGAAAGCGTATGTCCACGCAAGAGCTTATATATACCCAAATGTTCACAGCAGCTTTCATTCTTTTTTTTTTTTTTAAAGATTTTATTTATTTATTTGACAGAGAGAGACACGGCGAGAGAGGGAACACAAGCAGGGGGAGTAGGAGAGGGAGAAGCAGGCTTCCCGCGGAGCGGGGAGCCCGATGCGGGGCTTGATCCCAGGACCCTGGGACCATGACCTGAGCCGAAGGCAGACGCTTAACGACTGAGCCACCGAGACGCCCCTCATTCTTTATTCATAAGACCACACGGTGGAAACAGCTCAAATGTCCCTTAGCTGATAAATGAACAAATAAAATGTGGTATATCCACATGATGGAATATTATTTGGCCATTAAAAGGATGAAGTACTGATACATACTACAATGTGAGTGGACCATGAAAACATTATGATGTAAGCGAAAAAAAAAATCCAGACACAAAAGGCCACATACTGAGCGATTGTGTTCATATGATATGTCCAGCAGGATAAATTCATAAAAACAGAATAGATAAGTGGTTTCCAGGGAGTGAAAAAATCCAAAATGGGTAGTGGCTGCAGTGGCTTTGGGTTTCTCTCTATGGTGATAAAAATGTTCTGGAATTAGTGGTTATGGTAACAAAGCTTTGTGGATGTACTAAAAACCACTGAATTATACATTTTAAAAACATGAATTTTATGGTATGTGATATATATCTCAATAAAGTTATTTCAAGAAATCTAGATTTTTACTTTTATTGTGAATACTATTTTCTATTTGCTTTGAACCCATCATCCAACACAGTTCGCAGGAGTCTAGAAGTGTGCTTCCAAAGTCCCTCAATCTCCTGTCTAATTTGGACTGGGATAGAGATGCCAATGGAGGTGGAACTCGCCCTGGAGAAGGGGTCAGAGGATGGGGTTTAAATCATGATTCTGTCTTATTAGCTCATTGGCCTTCGTTGGGTAAGTCACCTTGCTTCTCTGAGTCTCACGTTCCTATTCTGAAAATACAAATGACCCTGGCCCTATGTATCTCCTAGGGTTGTGTCAGCAGATAACCCTGTAAATGAGAATGTTTACTAAACCATAAGCACTACGCAAATAGCAGTCTTTGTGATTAGGATCTCCATAGCTTAATGTCAGGGTGGACAGATTGTGAGTGGAGATATTACCACCATTCCAGGTGACTTTAATCACAAAACTCTAAAGAAGAACTTCAGGATCTCAAATCTTACAGTTGTTGCCTTTGGCTGTCTGGGAACAAAGGTGACATTCTCCAGTGCCCAAGAATTTGCTGTTATTATTGTAAGTATTAGTTAGATTATCTTCCTTTTTAAGGATTCTCACTTGTCCAGCCTACTTCTTTGCTTTTTTGCTTTCACTGATTTTGGTGTTTTTAGACATTGTTTATTAAAGCACAGCTTTCTAGAGCTTTGGTTAAATGTTGATAGATGAATTAAAGGTCTACCCAACAGAGTGATCTCCAAATGTCTCTCTAGAAGCAGCACAGTGTGTAGCATAGACTTTAATGTCAGCCATATCTGGGTTTAAATTCCAGTTCTAGAACTTCCTAGCTGTGGGACCTTGGGCAAATTACATTGTTTGATGTCTCTGAGCCTCAGTTTCCTCATCTGTCAAATAGAGGTTTCTACCTTTGTAGGATGTTGCGAGGATGAAAAGAGACAATGTTTAGCATAAGGTCAAGTACATAGTAAGAGGTTAGTAAATCTAGTTATTACCGGGCATAGAGAATGAGTAATCAAGATCAAATGAACATCTGAGGGACGAGGGTAGCAAAAGCTGGCTTTGGGCAAAACTGAAAGAAAGAGGCTCTGACAGTCATCGATTGGCTCTTTTGTGCCAAGTCCTTTTCCATATGCTCTATCACTTGGTCCCCACAACCCTGAAATATAGGTATTAATTCATATTTACATGTGACAGAACTGAGGCTCAAAGAGATTAAATAACTTGTGTAAAGTCATGCAGATTATTAGTTGTTCATTTTAGAGTAGAACCCAGGTTTGACTGATTCCTAAGGCCAGGGCCTTTTTTTTTTTTTTCCTCTGTGTGACCCCAGCCCACAGCCCCTGGCAGTCTTACTTCTTCCTGTCCATCTGGTCTCCTTTTGGCTCCAACAAATACAGGCCTGTCCTTTGTCACGTGACTCCATCTGTCAAGTTCCTGTCTTGCTCTCCCCTCCACCTCCAACTCTAGCCAGCCTCTGGATGCATGCCTCCAGGTTCAAGTGTTTTGGGCAGAGGCTAGATCCACGTGACGGAATGCCATAGCGGTGACTCAAGGACTGGAGACAGGGTTGGACCTGATGCACGAAGGTCTCTTCAACTTTATTCATTTTTCAAGAGTCAGCTCAAACGTCACCTGTTGCCTTCTTTGAAAGCTCTAGAAAGAATTAGTCCTCCTTTTCTCTGTTCTCCCATAGTACCTTATCCAGACCTCTGTCATACATTTATTATTATACTGTAATTATCTGCTTATTTGTCTGTGTCTCTTTCGGGCTCAGGTCAATCTCCAGCCTCAGTGAAGAATTATTTAACGTAGGCTTTCTTAACATTTTTGTGCCATCTATCTTCTGGCAGTTGATTAAGCTCAGAAGCCCTTCTCAGTTTATAAATACATAAAAGGAAACATGCAGGATCACAAAGGAAACCAATTGCATTGAAATATAGTAATCAAAATGTTAAGAAACCAAATTTGGCTATAATAACATACTACTTATTTATTAACACATTAAATAACAAGATCTACTGGTGGATCTAATAACTATCATGATTTCGAAGTAGTGATGAGCTTAAATATTACCTCAGATCCATAACAATTTAATAGAATATATAAATATCTGTGCTTTTTTTTTCTTTATGACCAAGTCACAATTACCGCAAATACTACTATGGTTTGTTCCTTATACTCCTAGGTGGAGAGAGTGCCAAATATAAATTTTGGGTATTAAAAATAAAGACGTATTTTTTTTCTCATCCTAATTAACAGTCCCGTGAATTCTAGTCAAAGGCCTCAGACAAAGCCTCCCTGAGATTTAATGAGTCATCTGAAAGTCCAGAGTGGTCCAAGGCTAACCTCCCTTCCCTGTGCTTCTGTAATGCTTGTACTTGTACTTAGCACATTGAATTGCAAATCTTGATGTTTGTTTATATGTCTTTCTCACCCACATGGGCTGTAAACTCCTTGAAGGAGAGCAACTGTTTTATTTCTTTTTGCTTCTGGAAGAGGGCTTGGCAGAGGGCAGGTCCTCAGTAAATACTGTGGATCTGATGGGAATGGTTGATAAGGTCTGACCTACTGTTGAATGATAAGGGCTCAGCATTGTAGCAGTGGGTCTTCCCATCCTGCAGTCTGCCCATTCTTCAAGGTGCATCTCAGAAAAGCCTCTTCTTTAAGATGTCCTTGAGTGCTCCTGGACTCGCTGCTTTCTCTCCTACGTGTGGCCCACTACGCTGAGACTCACCTTGGCATTGAAATAAAAGCCACAGTAATCTCTCGCCCAATTTTTCTATTTTATATGAGTATTTGTAAGTCACAAATCTGGTAAGGGGCTTTTATCAAGACTACATAAAGAACTCTTACAAGTCAATAAGAAAAAATTCAATTAAAAAATGGGCAAGGGATCTGAATAGATATTTCTCCAAAGAAGATCTACAAATAGCCAATAAAGCGCATGAAAAGCTGCTTATTCACATCATTACATTAGTCATTAGGGAAATGCAAAGCAAAACCATGATGAGATATCACTTCACACACTAGGCTGGCTATAATAAAGGAGACAGGTAATAACAAGTGTTACAGAGGATATGATACACTGCTGGTGGGGATGTAATATGGAGCCAATGCTTTTGAAGACAGATTGGCAGTTCCTCAAAATGTTAAAACATACAGCAGTGACTGTGTAACCCAACAATTCCACTCCTAGGTGTATAACCAAGAGAAATGAAGACATATGTCTGCACAAAAACTTGGACATGAACAGTCATAGCAGCTTTATTCATAACAGCTAAAAAGTGGAAACAATTAAAATGTCAGTCAACTGATGAATGGATAAATGAAATATGGCGTTTTGCTACAATGGTATATTATTCGTAATAAAAAGGAACGAAGTCCTGACAGATGGTACAACATGGGTAAACCTTGAAATTGTCACACTAAGTGAAAGAAGCCAGTCCAAAAAGAGGAGGCATAATTCCATTTACATGAAATGTCCAAAACAGATAAATTGATAGAGGTGGAACGTAGATTATGAGTAGGGTTGAGAAGAAATGGGGAGTGAAATGGGCACTGGCCTTCTTTCTGGGGTGATGGGAATGTTCTAAAATTGAGAATGGTGATGGTTACACAACTCTATGAATATCCTACAAACCATTGAATTATACACTTTAAATGGGTGAATTGCATAGTATAGGAATTATATCCCAATGGTGCTATTACATATAGTTTTGAAAAGACAAAGGGGAGAGAGAGCACATAGTTTATTCAGCAAGAGGAAGAAAGTTTGGCATGGCTGGATCATTAAGCACAGACAAAGACAGGTGAAGGAGTTTTGATTGATTAGAATCTAAGGGTATTGAAAACATTTGCAAAAGGTTTAAAGAGAGGGATGACATGATCGGATTTACAGTTTAGAAACATCTCTGAGGTGTTGAAGGAAGGCAAAGGGTAGTTACTGGAAACGGGAATGAAGAGGCTTCTGGAGTACTGGCAATGTTCTGTTTATTGATTTGGGTTCTGGCTACGTGTTGTGCACTCTATGAGAATTCAGCAAGCTAAATGGTATGTGTGCTTTTCTTTATACGATACTTCAGTCAAAATTTTTTAGAATAGGAAAAACCCATGGACTTTTAAAAAAGATTTTATTTACTTATTTGAGAGAGAGCGAGAGAGCACAAGAGCACGAGCAGAGAGAGGGGCAGAAGGAGAGGGAGAAACAGACTCTCCACTGAGCAGGGAGCCCCACAGCAGAACTTGATCCCAGGACCCTGGGATCATGACCTGAGCCAAAAGCAGAGGCTTAACCGACTGAGCCACCCAGGCGCCCCCATGGAATTTTTGATTGGATTAACTAAGATGTTTGCTGCTTTCTAACAAAGCTTATTCCATGTACAGAATCTTGAAGGGGTTACTATAAATGTGGTTTATAACTGCCAATTAATTCTGATTATCACCTGAATACTTGGGCACAAAGATATAATTCATTTGCTTACGAGTGGCTGGTTGTGGGAGTGGTCTGTTCCATGTGTAATCAGTAAGGAGCGCATTGCCTGGAGGGAATTTAAAACAAGACAGATTAAGTCGGTTTGCTTTATTATTATTATTACCTTGCACTGGAAATTCTAAGCAGTATCAGTGATGAAATATTTCTTCCCTTCTCCAATGAATAATACAGTAATCTGAGGTTGGAATCAGTACTACGGCTGCTATTGAACCAACTGGACTGCTCCCACCACACCATGCCTAGCTGGGCAATGATGGAATAGTAGCTACAACGTCATAGGTGTGTGCGTTGTATCAGAGAACGGATCGGGTCACTTTTTGAATATGTCTCATTTAAACCTCACAGCTGTGTGGGGTATGTATTATCATTTCATTTTACAGCTCAGAAAACTGAGGGTTGAGCAGGCTAAGTAACTTGTGCAAACTCACTCAGCCAGTAGACATACAAGTGAGGCTATCAGGCTAAGCCTTCTGACTTGAAGCTCACTTTCCCACTAGGCTTTCCTGTCCTTTGGTACCAAGTAGGCATGTGAAAGACCCTTACGATATGTTTGGGGAAGGGTAAGTCGATGAAGAACTGATCATTATTTTAGTTAGTTCAAGGAGGAGGTTCTACCTGAATATAACTTCTTACCTAAGTTGGTTTAGATAAGAAAACTCCCCATGTGCTTCTTTCTTCAAATTTGAAGGGTAAGTCCCTAGGAAAGTGTAAGTACCATTTCTCTGCTTATTGCCGCATTTATATCATCTGAATCTCACAACTATTTTAAGTAGGTTTTATTATCTCTACAGGTGAGGAAGCTTCCACCTGAACACTCAGTTGATGACGTCATGGTCCCGCAGCTAGTAAGCATGTAGAGATTCACCCGGTGGTTAAGAACAAGGGCTCTGGGTCCTGGAAGACCAGTGTTGGCTCTACCTCTTGCTAGCAATGCGACCCAGAAAGCATTTTGCAAATTTCTTGGGCTTCAGTTTTATCACCCATAAAATTGGAATTATAATAGTGTTCCCTGAGAGGTTGCAAACTCAAATGCCCACAGGAGCCAGGTGTAGGGAGTTCTGCATTGTCGATTAGTCAGAGGCTTGGCACCTGCCTGGGATGCCCTCACATGGAAGGGGTTGCTGGGGGTGGAGGTGAGGTTGGACTCCACTCTTCAGGCTCACACTCACTCATTCTCTCAATCCGTATTTCTGGAGCACCCATGATATTCTAGCATGGTTCTAAGTTCTGGAAATACAAAAATGAATAATGATCAGGCCTTTTCTGCTCTTGGGGGAGATAAACATGAAGAAAACCAAAGAAAACACAGTGTCGTATTATGGAACCTTCAAGTTCTGGGAATCAAGTTATTTAGCCAGTCAACAAGCCCATGAACAGAGTGTTGTCTACTCTCATCGTTGCCGGCAATATGCTCTTTGTGCCTGATGAAGCACGGGGCAGTGCTGGGTGGGAATGCAGTCCTGACCTCCAGAGGTTTGGAGCCTAAGACTGACAAACCAATCTGGACAGACACCTCAAGACCATAATAATACCAATCAAGCAGCACACTCCTGGGTTCTCTTCACTATTAGTGCTTCTCACACCTACTAGGTCCCTCTCATCTGCCCGTCTCCCTCTTTCCTGCTCAGCTCTCACCTCTGCTCTCAGTCACCCTTGTCCCCAGAGAGCGCCAGGCAGGAACCCTCTCACCCGCTGTTCTAAATGGACCTGCAGATGTCAGTATGCTTATCCTCGGGGCTCCCGTGAATGAATACTTTGGGCTATTTGTGGACACACACCTCGTTTTGTGTTTGTCTCTGTGTGTCACTCACATGTGTCCCCGGCTGCTGGTTTGTGTGTTCTCAGTTGTCCGGGGGACATTTGTGTTTCTGTGCATGGATGGAAGCATAATAAAGAGAACATGTCAGTAGATGTAATTAAGGCCATCTTGTTCCAGAAAGAACTCTGGTGGTTTATTTGGGTGATTACAAAAAAAAAAAAAGTAGTATGAGTTAGAAAAAAAATAAGAAAATGGAAGTGGGGTTAAGTGGAACAGGAGCCAGGCAAAAAGAAAACCTGCATTCCATAATGACCTCTCACTCACGAGGTGAGTAAGTGCGCATGAATGTGAATGGGTGGATTTCAAGCGAGGGGTGTTCTGGATACGCGCACATCTGTTTCCTGCTGAGGTTCCCCGAGTTCTCAGGCCCAGTCTCCCTGCAGCCTGGCTCTGGTGGGAGATGAAGGTGCAGAGATGCACCTGCTCCCTACCTAGCACTCTTGTTCACTCCTTCCCCACTCCACCCCCACTCCTTTATGTTGGTTTAGCTTTTTCCGCAGGTAAGCACGTTTTGGGAGTGGAGTCTAAGAGATTAGCTGGAGTGGACTAGGGAAAACCTACTTCACTGTCTTCTCACCAGGCTGGGAAAGCCTAAGAGGGGACGGGGTGTTTCTGGAAGCAAATGGGGAATGGAAAATAGATACCTGGCTGAGGGCAGGGCACAGAGAATTGACTGGGTGACTTGGGAGAATGATTGGAAGTGAGCCCAGGACAGAAAGGATCAAGCCAATGAGGAAAAGATGAGAGCTTGGGAGCAGAGCAGAGCTCTAGGACATAATCCAGGTGCCAGGGGAGAGGCACAATTTGGATTTAGGTGAGGACACAAGAGAGGGCAGGGAGCACCATGGGTTATCCTGGGAGAAAGAGCTCTACTCCACCAAAAATGAGGCCAGTGTCTGAGGTGGTGATAGGGTGAGGTGGGTCAGGTTTGGGTCTGGCTAAGCAGAACAAGCCTTCAGCTTCATGGGTTACGTGGATATTCCTTGGAAACTGACGAGGCCAGCCCTCAAGTTCAGAGCATAGTGTTACATCCAGAAAGGCTCTGCTAATGTCTTCAGCTTTTGTGCAAAATATTGTAGGAGGCTCCTGTCAAACCTTGCAACTATGTATGCTATCATTAACTCAGCCCTCCAGACTTGTGTAGGGACCCCCCCCCTCGACTTTATGAAGAAAAACCACCTTCTTGTTGAGGGTTACTGATGCCTTTGATCTTGGTCTGCATGGAGATGGTTCAGTGGGTGACTGAGAGCAAGTAGAGCCAGAGGGAAGGAACCAGTCCTTGCCAGCCCTCTGTCTTGTCTCTCTTCACCTGGACAAATACCATCGACTTCGTTATTGCATTGTAAGGAAATCGAGGATTTGTTTATTTTTTTGTTAACCACGGGAATTCCTGGATTAGTGGTCATCTATGTTTTTGGCTAAGTTATTGTAGTATTAAGTGTAAGATACTTCAAAGTTTAATTGCTTGAGAGAAGGGAGTGTGGCCCACGTGAGGATGGAGAGAATCCCAGAAGGAAGAGGCGGAGCATGAGTTCATGCATGAGTGTGGAACCTGGGACTACTCCCGACTTTCCTTGTTATTAAACCTGTATTCCTTAGAACAAACACAGCTGATTCTCAGACCCTAGAGACACCTGTAGTCGAATTCTACCTGGTGGAGATGAGCCGTGTTTAATGAGAGCTGGGGATCGGGACTTCACGCCTGTGAACAAGAAAGAGGGATAAGTTCTCACACAGGAACATGCGCTTGCCAGCTAGTCCCAAAGGGTTCTAGGAATTGCCATGTCTGTCTTCACTGTGAGTGAAGAAACCCATGTACCAATATATTACTGGAAGCAGGCATGGGAGGGAAATCTGCAAAATCTCAGAAGCAGGGCAATTATGGACACGGGAATTCTCAGTCCTAAGTTACTACATGTTTCTGACTCCGCCTCCTGCTAGTGTGGATTTGCACTTGCCCATGATTATTTTGTTTCTGGTTTAGCCTGGGGAATCAGAGAGCTTGGAGACTGCCAGAATACCTAGGGTACATTAAGGGTTCCTGCTAGAGAAAAATTACCTATGTGAAATAACACCATCTACCACACAAAGGGACCACACCTGCCTTGTATCAGAAAATACGTCCCTCCTTGAGAATTCAATTGTCAGCTGGTGCACAGGGCCACGGTCAGTCCCTCTATAACTGGGTAACTCCCATGGGTTCCCATGACCTCAGGCTGCTCAGCCCTGACTCCGGCCAATTGTATGCAATTGGTCATCAGGGGAATAGATGAGAGAACATGGAAGGATCATTATTTTTCACTGGTGGAAAAATACCTGAAATCCATAGCCAATTAAATCTTGCCTATTCATTCACTATTTTAAATATCATCATATGTAAATTGGCTGACTGGTCGCTTTCTACAAGTTTAAATGGTGAACTGCCTGACAATCATCCCTGAACTTGCCCTTGCCCCTCGTTCTTTTTTTTTTTTTAAAGATTTTATTTATTTATTTGAGGGAGAATGAGAGATAGAGAGCACGAGAGGGAAGAGGGTCAGAGGGAGAAGCAGACTCCCTGCTGAGCAGGGAGCCCTCCATGGGACTCGATCCCGGGACTCCAGGATCATGACCTGAGCCGAAGGCAGTCGCTTAACCAACTGAGCCACCCCGGTGCCCCTGCCCCTCGTTCTGTGGAGAGCTCAGGTCTTCTGATGGCTGACTCTGTACCACAGTGTCCAATGGGTCCCATGTCAACCTCTCGCACAGAAGGCCCCTCGAAGTTATTAATAACTAGGTAATGTCTTCTGTAGTTACACGAGCCAGGCTCTGAACTTTCTGTGCAGTATGTGATTTGGTCTTTTATTGTAAATGGTTAGTATTATTGCTTTTTTACAAATGAGGCACATGAAACACAGAGAGGGGAAATAAGTTGCCTAAGGTCACCCCACTCATAAGTGGTAGAACTAGAGTTCAAGTCCAGATCTGTCAGCTCTGAATTCCATGCCTGTTTTTGTGGTTTTTTTTTTTTTTTAATACCTGTATGTTCTAAGCTAAGAAGGTCTCTGCACCTCTGTGACACCAACAGAGAAAATGGTTTGTTCATTCATCAAATGTTTATTAAGCGTCGGCTGTGATGTTGCAACATTCTAGATCAGAGATTGTTAAACTTTTCTAGAAAAGATCAAACAGGAAATATTTCCAGCTTCATGGGCTATACGGTCAGTCATGATGATTCAACTCTGCTGTTGCCGTGTGAAGGCGGTTGTAGACAATACATGGCTGTATTCCAGTAAAACCTTGTTTACAAAAGCAAGCTGTGTGCGGGATCTGGCCCATGAGCTATGCCCCAGCTATAGGCCCTGGGCTGATAGAAGCGAGTAAGGAAACTTGCAAAAAAGGAAACTGGCAAAAATGCCTGCCTGTGTGGCCCTTACATTCAAGAAAGGGGACACACTTGTGTTTCCTGGCCTGTTTATAATGTAGAGCCTGTCATAAAGTCTCGGCGGTGCTGAGACCTTAGGGGGAGCGTCATCCAGTGCTGTCCTCACAAGCGGTCCCCCTTGTACCTCTCCCGGCAGATGCTCCTTCACTGTGTGTGAGTGCGTTCCCCTCCCCCTGTCCCTTCCAGAGGCCCTCTTTATCTGCCTCTTGTCAATCTGACCCATTCATCCCTTCAGGTGAAACCCTCATGGGCCCTTTAACAGCTCTGCACGTGAGAAATAACTTACAGAGGACATGGCAAGCCCTGTCCCCACCACTCAGGCTGAATCACTAGGACGCCATGCTGGGAGTTACCAAGATGGTCACTATAGGGTTTTGTTATTATTATTATCATTATTATTATTTTTAGAGATTTCTTTATTTGAGAGAGAGAAAGAGAGTACATGCACAACCAGGGGTGCAGGGGCTGAGGGAGAGGGAGACCAGAGGACCCTGGGATCATGACCTGAGCCAAAGGCGGACACTTAACCGACTGAGCCACCCAGGCGCCCCACAATGGCCACTATAGTTATACACAAACAATGAGAAACAGTGAAATCATTTCTCAAGGCCAAAGAGAGAGAGCCAGTCAGATGCCGAGACAGTGGGAAGTAGAAGACAGGGGCACTGGGACTGCAGTTGGGAGGGCTGGTTCCAGTCTCTCTTCTACTATGTGACCTTAGGCAAGTCATTTCCCCTGGGTCTCAGCTTCCTCATCTGCAGCATGGAACCTGGCTGAGGTCCTTTGAACAGTGGTAACTCTAGAATTCTTTAGCAGCTGGCTCCAAATAGACATCCTTACCAACTAATTCCTAGGGCCAATCCTAAGGGGCCACTAACCCAGATGGCACTTCTCTTCCAGCCGTCTGCAAGATCTGCCCCTTTATCCACTCTATATTCAACTCTATTATTCTCTCTCAAGAGTTGCTTTGCATTCACTGAGTCTGTGTTCAAGTCTGATATGTTATCTATGACCACCAGTGGCTTACATCAATTAAGCTTTTTTTCTTTTGCTCCACATCTGTGAGCAGAATGTTGTTTTGGGACCTCAGATCAGCAGTTTATAAACTCACGATGCTAAACCAAACCTCTCTCCGTCTGTCCCTGCTACTTGGCTCCCAGGAAATACTAACCCTATTGGCTTCCAGGCCTTCTGCAAGGACCCGTGGGCCTCCAGGGCCACTCAAGTTGGCTTGAGCCTCTCCTTCTACCCTGGAGCCCAGGGCTCAGCCACAGAGCAAGAACTCCCTGGTTCCTGGCAGCTGGACCTTTGGAGGTTAAATTATCATCTGTCCCTTTGTCTGATCAAGCAGCTCAGTAGCCCATGAGTTTAAACAACAACCACAAAACAAAACTGAGGGCTCTCAGTCGGGTTTTTTGAGCTCAGCAGGTGATATCCAAATTCTGGGAAATATTGTGAAATGGGTCCATTCCCTTCCTGTGAAAAGCTGCTTATGACAATCTGCATGAAGAGAACAAAAAAGGCAGAAAGCGTTCAGGTAACAGAACCTGCCAGATGGGTGGCCATCCACCTATCATCATGAGTTGTGTGACAACAATCAAGCGAGTGGCTGAGTTAGGGGCTGCTGGTGTGAAGTTCCAGTTGGGCTGGAAAATAAACCTGGTGAGGGAAGAGAGAGCAGCGTATTTCTTGTGTCAGTTTGTGGAACAATTATTTATTCTTCCTAAGCCTCTTATAATTATTTCCAGAAGAATCGGTAAATCCTAGTAAAGTGCTCGGGTACTGGAGTCAGACCACTGTGGGTTTTTCTGTTGGCCCTGCTGTTTACTCACTGTGAGCTCTGGGCCAGGACTCTTAATCTCTTAAAGCTTCTGTTTTCTTCCATAGAGATGGGGATGGTAATACCTACCTCCCCAGAACTGATGGTTAAGGGATGTAACATATGTAATAGTGTTCAACGTATTGCTGTTAATATTATTATTTTCTCCAGTTGTTCCAAAATATTAACGCAGTTCCTTAACAGGTAATAAGTCTTCGATACATGTCCTATGATTACGTTAGAAACTATGGGTGAGATGGTCCAATTATTGCTTACAAGATCCCTGGTGAGAGATGAAAAGTGTATTTGCTGAATTTCCATCTCTCCGCAAACCTTTATTCTCTCTGGGTTACCTCCACTGCTTCTGGAAGTTCAGAGTCTCAGAAAACATGGAAGAGAATGTTCACACAGAAGAGATCTCAGAGACTATATACCGAGTTAGCCCAGAGAAAGCTGCTGCCCACCCAAGGTCACATGGCAGGTGAATGGCAGAGCTGTGATTAGGTACCATTGCACTGAACCCCTCTAGTGCACATGTTTTCACTGTTGCTGCACACCTCCCCTCACTGAGTGCCTGGGCCATGTGACTGAATCCACTCGGGCTGTTGGTGCCAAAGCCACAATGACCTTTGTGCATCAAAAGTCAGGGCCAGAACAGAGAGAGGAGGGAGCTGGGGCAGGGTGGCAAGGAGCTCAAGAAAACTGAGAGGCAGGTCTGTTGTACACCTTTCTCAACTTGACCTTCCCACCCCATTCCCCACAGCCTACCCTTGGTCGCCCCCCTCCTCCCACAGCACCTGCTTCTACGTACAGATGTCTGGGGACCTCAGAATCCTGACTTGTCCAATCCCTATGCCATAGACTTTCCCTTCATGGAAGACCTACGTCCCATGAAATTGCCAGAAAATCGCTTTAAGGGCATTGAAACTTTGACTGACTCTATTATTGTTGCCCTTTTGGCCTTAAAAACTTTCAACTCTATCCTAATCAGCTGTCTCTTCTCCCTCTCTCAAGTGCTCATCTTCCCTGGAAATCCATTTGTACCTAGAGATACTTTGCCAGCATCTTCTAGTTCTCACAGCACCTTCTAACCTCCCCCAGCTCCACCTGGACCGTCCCACTGGGTGGGGGTTTTATCACTAGGTAGCTGCTATAGGGCGAACAAACTACAGACCCCCTCTCTCCTCCAAGACTCCGCGACCTTGCTGGGGCTGCCCTGATGGGCCTGCCGACAGAAGCCAGAACAGCCTGAGAGAGGCAAGCGAGACCAAGAAAGAGGCTGCTCAACTTGGGGCGGGGGAGGGGGGTTGGCACTGGAATCAATTATTCCTGCTAAGGTGCTACTGGAGAAGCAGGTTCTTTGGTTGAATATCCAGTTTTGCAAGCGATACTGTCCTTTTTTTACGTATGCATTCTAGCGTTACTCATTACAAGGTTTCAGAGGTTTTTTCCCACAATTTTCCAGACAAGACCCTTCCCCCCAATATGCATCTTTCTAACATGTGTTGAGAGCCTTTCATGTACGAAGCACCAGACTGAGAATGGAGGTCACAGAGACAGGGGAGAATGGGTCTGTCCTGAAGATCTCTCACAACTGCTCCCTCCCAGACAAACAGATGAATCTCAAGAGAGTGGAGAAGTACAGGGACAGATGTGTGTACGGGGCACTGTGGGAGACCCTGCAAGGGCACCAACCTCACCTGGGAATAGGGTGTGGGGGTAATGCCTTAAAGAACACGGTGAGTGGAGCAAGGGGAACACAGGAAGCTGAGGGGCCGGCCAGCCCATGGAAGATGTGCAGGGAATGGCCTTGGCTCCGTCGGCAGTGCTGGAATGGGAGGCTGGAGCGGGAGGCCGGGAGGAGGCTGAGACATAGAGAGGACAGGTGTAAGAGAGCCCTGTCAGCTACTCGAGACAAAAGGCACACTGGTTTATTTACCCTGCAATCTATTATAATTTAAATATTTGTATTTAAAATATTTAATAATTTGAAATATTTATTTAAAAACTTTATTTTAGAAGCCAACACATGCATGCAGTGAAAGACAGACTACATTTCCTTCTCTTCCTCTTTTTTTTTTTTTAGAGTGAGAGTGTGTGTGTGTGTGTGTGTGTGTGTGTGTGTGTGCGCACATACATGTACCCGTAAGTTGGGGGTGGGCAGAGGGAAAGGGAGAGAATCTTAAGCAGACTCCAGACTCTATGCCAAGTGGGGAGCCTGATGCAGGGCTCAATCTCATGACCCTGAGATCATGACCTGAGCTGAATCAAGAGTCAGATGCTCAAGGAACTGAGCCACCCAGGTGCCCCATGACATAATACATTTCAAATATAAAAGTACAAAATGAATCTAAAATTCTCTCTCCTTGCCTACCTCCTTGTCCCTGATCCTTCTCCACAAAGGAATTATAAACGGCTTACAAGGTGTCTTTCCAGGGAAAAGAGAATGCATACACTATAGTATTTGAACATATGCATATTCTTTCTTATCTACACCAATGATTTTGTACAGTGATTATTGTTCTGAACTTTGATGGGTTCTTTTTAAAGATTTTATTTATTTGAGAGAGAGAGAGCATGAGTTGGGGGGCGGGGCAGAGGGAGAGGGAGAAGCCGACTCACTGCTGAGCGGGGAACCTAACTTGGGGCTTGATCCCAGGACCTGAGCCGAAGGCAGATGCTTAACCAACTGAGCCCCGCAGGTGCCCCTGCACTTTGATGTTTTTAGGTGGTTTTTTTTCACCTTATATATTAGTAATTTTCCTGACTCCAAATATGTAGAGGTAAGATATTGGTTTTAACAAGTGCAGATTTCTCCAATCATTTATTTAAAGTCCACCCTGTTGGGGGACAGGTTATTTTCAGTTTTTGTCTATTACAAACATTGCTATAATGAACATTTTGGTGTGTCTACTCCACAGATATTTACTGAGCATCTCTGTATGCTAGGCACCGTTCTAGAAACCTAGAATACGCTAGTGACATATATGGATGTTCTTTTGTGAGGATATCAAAGTCAATGGGAAAATTGGTGGACTAAAGGAAACACGCAGTTTTAGTTTTGATAAATATTTTCCGAATGTCTGCTAAAACGGCTGCAGGGGCGCATGGGTGTCTCAGTCAGTTAAGCGTCTGACTCTTGGTTTTGGCTCGGGTCATGATCTCATCATGATCTCAGCTAGTGGGATGGAGCCCCGCGTTGGGCTCTGTACTCAGTGGGGAGTCTGCTTGAGATTCTCTCCCTCTGGCCATCCCCCCACTCATGCTCTCTAAAATGAAGCAATAAATAAATAAATAAATAAATAAATAACATGGTCGCAGAAATCAATATGCCCTCTAAGAGCATATGCAAACTGTTAGTTTTCCCATCCTGGCTGACATAGACTGACTATTATCAAACTTTAAAAATGTTGCCAATCTGATAGGCGAAAAATGCCTTGCTACTTTGACTTGCACTTAGGAGTGAAACCCAGCATCTTTTCTTGCTTGTTGACCACTTGTATTTTTTTTTTTCCGTGACCCACACGTTCCTGTTTTGGGGGCATTTTTTTTATTGAACTATTTGTCTTCTTACAGATTTGTATTTGTTCCTTGTAAACTAAGGAACTTAGTCCCTTGTCATATGTTGCAGTTATCTTTTCCAGGCAATCTTTTGTCTTTAGGGTATTTTTTGCAATGCTTCCTTCCTGGTGAAGTTCAAGTTGAGTCTTGAAGGATGAGTAATAATAATTACTGACTCCTGTCTAGTGCTTAAGTGCCGAACATGCTTCTAAGCGCTTAATATGTATTAGCTCATTTAATTTTTACAGGTAAGTTATTATCCCCTTTTTCAGATGAGGAAACAGAAGCAGAGTTAAACTTGCCCGGGGCCTCCTAGTTGCTGAGGGGCACAGACAGGACTCCAAGCTATGAAGAGCTGTTTGCCAGGTAGCCTAGGAGAGTGAGCAAAGGCACGGAGCTGTGAGGCAACCCAAAATATCAGGGGAATTCCAAGAAAACACATTTTGCATCAAGGTAGGCTGCTTGTGAAGGAGGAGAGTGAGGAGAAACTAGAGAGGCCGTGGGGCATCCCGCATGCCTTCGTGAGGGCTGTGTTGGTCTTGGCTCCCTACCTGGGGCGGAGTCTCCTTGAACTCAGGGTCTGTATCCAGACCCCATCTTATTCAGCACTGTGTAGAACATGTCCAGGCAGGTGGGAGCCAATGGAGATGCCCGTCACTGAGCCTGTGGTAGGCCTATGTATGGCGAGGTATTTTATGGGCCTAAACCTTTGTGGGGTCACTTTGTGGGGTTAACTCCTGGCAGTTCAGCCTTGCATGGCCAGGCCTTCTCTCCACAGCCCGTGCTCCATTCTGTGCAGACGGGCTCTGCCTTGTAGTCATTGGCTGCAAATGTTTCTCCCGTCCCGCTATCACATAGCGCATGTCAGGGAAGTTCCCTGCTGTCAGCAGACTCTGAGGAAAACAGGACCCCAAGTAAATCTGTGCCAAAAGGTCACAGAATGCCTCTAAAAGTAGAGATAAATGATTTTGGATTCTCTGTCCTCCTGTCATTAACATACTTGTGTCCTTCCAACATGGAGGCAACACTGAGACCTGTGTGATGGACAAGAGATTCTGGAATAACCAAATGTGCGTTCAATTCCTTTCTAACAGTGCTCTGTTCATTTCCAACTTGGCAGGCCTTGGCCGCCTTCCCATAGGCTTCTGGTTGTTGGGATAGGAACTGTAGAAATATTGGCTTCAGAAGCAGTATGGTAAGGGAGAATGAGTCCTGGATAAGGAGCCTAATGTGGTAATATTGCAACATCTTCCAGGCCTAAGGATACCACTACTCTACCACTCCTGCCTCTATGCCCATGACAGACATTATTAATCAATCATGCATTCTTGCCTTCTGAACCTGGATGTAGCCTCAGACTCCTTCTCAAAATGGTGGCCCCCAGGAGCATGCCCAGTTAATTGCACTTGGCTCTTGAGATGAAACATATTCATCATCCCCAACATAAAGGTTTAAAGCAGCAGTTCTGGGGCCAAACCTGGGTTTAAATTCTGGCTGTGTGACCCTGAGCAACTGACTCTCCCTCTCTCGGCCACCGTTCCACCCTTATAACACTCCCCACAGAGTGTGTGAAAAGTCAAATGGGGGTAGTGTGCCTTGAAAGCTCCTTGAAAAAGGCAAAATCCAGTTCTAGTGTCGAATCTGAGAAGTCGCTTAAAATCTCTGGATTGCTCTCAATTTCCTTCTATGAAAAATTAGAGGAAGAGATTAGATCATCTCTGAAGTCCTTTCCAGCTCACTTAGTGGGACGGGGCTGTGTCCCTCCCACCCATTCACTGATTCCTTCAAAGACTTTTTCCTGAGTGCTACTTTGGTTTGGGCAGGCACTGTTCTAGGCTCTGAGGCATTCTAGCAGGTGGAAGTGCCACAGAGAAAATTCAGAGTCGGGGAGTGGAGAGGGAGTGCCCGGAGCAGATCCCTGGGCCACTGATTCTGAGTCGAGAAAGGAACCAAGTACCCTGTCAAGAGAAAGCCAAGGCTGGGGGTCAGCCCTCTGCCCAATCATAACACTTAGGAATTATAAGATTGCCTGGCTGCCAGCCCTTCTCCTACCCAATCCATTAGGGAGTCAGAACTTCTCCTCTGGAGAAGACCTTCTTCTCTTCTCAAAGAAGAGTCTACAAGGGGAAAGGATGCTCGGCATATGTGTGTGGTATGGCTGTGTCCAGTTCTGGATTCATAGGGCCACCCAAGGTCCTCTCCTGGCCTCCAACTACGAAGCCAGGGGCTCCTGCTCACTGATGTTGCTCAGCAGCCAAAGAGACTATGGCTCCTAGGCTGGGAAAGGGCAGAGACTCTTTAAGCTCCTCCCACTGTCCCTCCCCTTATTTGGCCAAGCAGCACCCTGAGCCCTGAGCGTTCCAAGTGCTGTCTTCTTCAGACACTATCTCTGTGTCAGCAAGGTGGTTTTCTTCCCCCTCCCCACCTACCCGTATCAGTAACTTAGTGCACTCTTCTAAGCTAGCAACACGTCCTGCTACCAAGAATTAGGAGTCCATAAGAAGAGATGGGATGGAGGACAGGAGGACCCAGCTACAGAGAGAGTTGGGCCATGTTGCCATGTTGCACAATTCAAGGAGGTCCCCAATTATCATGTATTCTATTTAAATGGTTTCCCCAGGAGTTGGGTCTCACGGTGGCCCTGGGGTGGCCTTGAGAATGTGAAGGAATGAAAAGATGGGGGTGGAGAGAAAACTTCTTCCTTTGATAATAATTCCAATTTTTATAAGGTGTGTGTGTATCTGTGCTGGGGAGTAGGGAATTGGGGTGGGGAAATCCTCAGACCCTGAATCCATTTATATGAAAAAACTTTGCAAGGAAAGAAGTGGGAAAGAACCTACTGGATCCTAATATCAAGGCTTTACAGAGGGGCGCCTGGGTGGCTCAGTCGGTTAAGCGGCTTCCTGGGATCGAGTCCCGCGTCAGGCTCCTTGCTCAGCAGGGAGCTTGCTTCTCCCTCTCCCTCTGCCTGCCTGCCGCTCCCCCGCTTGTGCTTGCTCTCTCACTATCTCCCTCTCTCTCTGTCAAATAAATAAATAAAATGTTTAAAAAACATTTTTAAAAAAGGCTTCACAGAAAACAAAAGAGAGGAGGAGAGTTATGGTTTCCAAGTTAGGAGTCTGGGTGATGTGAGGCAGTTGCCTCAGGGGACTGCTGACAACAGGAGACTGCAAAGCACTTCTCTGGCTGTGGGCAACTGTCATAAAACCTTGAGCGGGGGCTGCTGCAGGCACCTGCCAGGAAGGACTTCCAACCCTGACAGGAGGCATGGCAAGAGGGCCTTAAAAATGCCACCAAGATGGGGGCGACTGGGTGGCTCAGTCATTAAGCATCTGCCCTTGGCTCAGGTCATGATCCCAGGGTCCTGGGATCAAGCCCCGCGTCGGGCTCCCTGCTCCTCGGAAAGCCTGCTTCTCCCTCTCCCACTCCCCCTGCTTGTGTTCTCTCTCTCTCTGTCCAATAAGTAAATAAAATCTTTTTTAAAAAAGTGCCACCAAGATGATCAAACCACAAATAAGCAAAGTGAAGGAAAAGAAAGAGGCACCAGAATTTCATCGGAACTGGCCAGCATCCTGAGGGAGCCCCGAATTGCTGGAGGGGAGGGCATTTGCAAGCAGTCTGTAGGCAAGCAGGGCCAAGGGACAAAATTCAAAATTGTGAAAGGGAGTCTGACCCAGGAACCAAGAGGGAGCAAGCATGAATGAGTTCATAGCAGGACTCGGTATTTTATATTTATTTGGTATTTATCATATGCCAGGAACCATTTTAAGCAACTTAGCTTGGCTATCTCATTTAATTTCTACATCAGCTCTGTGAAGCTATTATCCCCATTTTAACATATTAGAAAATGAAGGCACAGGTGGGTTAAGCAACTTGCCAAAACCTGCTCAGCTAACAAAGAGGGAGCTCTTGCTCAATAAATACGAGATAATTAAATTGATGAAAGAATGAAAAACAGGGGCACCTGGGAGGCTCAGTTGGTTAAGTATCTGCCTTTGGTTCAGGTCATGATCTTGGTGTCCTGAGATCGAGCCCCGTGTAGGGCTCCCTGCTCAGCAGGGAGCCTTTTCCTCCCTCTCCCTCTGCCCTTCCCCCTGCTCGTGCTCGCTCTCTCTCAAATAAATAAATAAAATCTTAAAAAAAAAAAAGGAATGAGAAACAAATTTCTCTTTCCCTTGAAATATTTTAAGAGGGTACTAGGTCCTTGGACATGACGTATCAGTAGTTTGTTCATCATAGTATTTGATAGTCTTATAAACTCCTATAAGGAAGGTAGGAACTGAAGGTGAGGGAGAGTATAGTTGGTGGGATTTGTTAACTGTTGAATATGTCCCTAAGAAGGCCTCTAATGGCATTCTCTTTTCACACCTCTCTTTAGTCAAATGTTCTTTTTTTTTTTTTCTTAAAGATTTTATTTATTTATTTGACAGAGAGACAGCAAGAGAGGGAACACAAGCAGGGGGAGCGGGAGAGGGAGAAGCAGGCTTCCCGCCGAGCAGGGAGCCCGATGCGGGGCTCGATCCTAGGACCCTGGGATCATGACCTGAGCTGAAGGCAGACGCTTAATGACTGAGCCACCCAGACGCCCCTCAAATGTTCTTTTAATTTCTGATTCAGAATGACCTAAGCTGGGAGAGTTGACAGAGGTGTAGAAGGACAGAATGAGAATTTCCAGAAGTGATTAGGACAAGAAACCAAATGAACTGGGTGAAAATGAACAAGTATAAAAGTAAAGCCCTACCCCTGAGGCCCACAACGTTAACTGCTCTGTTCTAACCTGGGAGTAGACTCCCCAGAAGCTTTGATGAAGCTCTTAGGACGGAAGCCACCCTCAATCTGAGTTGTCGGTGGAACATGGCTCCTTAAGGCCCGAGGGTAAACTGAGGTTGCTCTGACAGATGTACAGTAGCCAAGAAGGAGGTCCCATAGCATTTCGCGCTGGTTGGATCCCATTTGAGGCAGGCTGATTTTAAGCACATTTTAATGAGGGACACTGAGCATGTCCAGAGAAGGGCATTTAGGGAAATCTCTGCAAACAATGTTATATTCCAAATTTACAAGGCTGCAGGGGATGCTTACCAGAGAAGGAAGTCTGGGGCTGTGTGTAATAGCTGTCTACAATTATTTGAAGAACTTATCCAATTAACTCCAAAGGCCAAAGAAAGGTCAATGGGTAAAAATTATAGTGGGGCAGACCTTTATAGTGTAGAAGTTTACCATGAAGATTTTGTCCTTGACATATCTGAGTTACTTAATGGCTTTTCTGTTTTCTTCTTCTTTTTTTTTAATTTAAATTCAATTAGCCAACATATAGTAAGTACATCATTAGTTTCAGATGTAGTGTTCGATAATTCATCAGTTTCGTATAACACCCAGTACTTAATGGCTTTTAGTCTCAATTTCTTCCTCTGTAAAGCAGGCTCAATAATAATAATTCTTTTAACAGGATATTATGAAAATAAATTGAAATGTGCATGTAAAGAGTGCACAGCCCACTGCCTGACACACAGGGACCATTAGAGTGTTGGTATTTATCTTACTTTAAAATGACTTACACTCGGGCGCCTGGGTGGCTCAGTTGGTTAAGCGACTGCCTTCGGCTCAGGTCATGATCCTGGAGTCCCGGGATCGAGTCCCGCATCGGGCTCCCTGCTGAGCGGGGAGTCTGCTTCTCCCTCTGACCCTCTTCCCTCTCGTGCTCTCTACCTCTCATTCTCTCTCAAATAAATAAATAAAATCTTAAAAAAATAAAAATAAAAAAATAAAATGACTTACACTCAGAGCTGCCCCTTAGTGGAACAGATTGCTTTCAGAAGCTGTGAGCACGCTTCCTCCCACTGATCATATCTAAGGGTTCACACAGGTGGTGTGTGAGGGATTCCATCACCGGGTTGGGGACTGGAGTTGATGGTCTTAAGATTTTATTTATTTATGTGCGAGAGAACAAGCACGAGTCGGGGGAAGGGCAGAGGGAGAGGGAGGAAAATGCTCCCTGCTGAGCAGGGCGCCCTACACGGGGCTTGATCCCAGGACCCTGAGATCATGACCTGAGCTGAAGGCAGATACTTAACATTTGTATGATATCTCCTTTCTCCCACCTTCACTTCAAGGAACCAGTCTCACCTCATCCTCAGTCTGAGTCTCGGTCTCTGTGATTTGGGTAAGTCTGACCCCACCCCTCAGACCCAGAGGTTGGCACAAGACCAAGGCTTGGCCAGCGTGTCACTCCCCTGACTGTGGTGATCTGTTCAGGGACATGCCTGTGACCCAAGCCAGCCCAATGACAGCTTCGGGATGGGGCTGAAGCTGCTATGAGAAAGAGGGTTTCTTGCTGATCTGAAGCCTGGAGAGCTTGGTGGCATTATTTGAGAAAGAGGTCAAGAGACAGAAAAGGGAATTTGAGAGATGGAGTGGAACACATTCCTAATAACATTCTTTTAACAACCAGACCCAGCTATTCCTGAAACTCTCCTGGACAGTTAAGGTGCTCAAGTTAATAAATCCCCCTTTTCCCGCAAGGCAGTGTGAGTGGGGGATCGGCCTCTTGGGAACCAAAGAGAAATGGCCAAGGCTTGGTTCTCCCCATTCGGAGGATAGTAATCTACAGGAAGCTGGGGGAGATCGCAAATTCCTTTGGGCAATTCTAGTTGAAACAACAGTCCACCTATGAGGGCACTTCCACGAGAGACTCCAAGTGAGAGGCGCCCGGCTGAGCCCAGTCATTCCATAGGACCAGGAGAGAAAATAATGAATTGTTACAGATAGCCACACTGGGTAACTGAATCACGCATCCAGTGGGGGAGCCTCTGGGAAAATCCTAGCAAATACTGTAAAAGCCTCCAGCCCAGGGTGACCTCCCGCTTTGTTTCTGGGCTACTCGGCCGCTAGGGGACACTGACTCTAACTGCAGACCTTTATAACCCCTTTGTCTACTCTTTTCCTTATCAGTGGTTAGGATGACAGCCATTCTTAAATTCTGAAGGATTTCTTTTAGTCTTGTCCCTCATCCAATTCACCTCCCTCTTCTTCACCCAATCTGTGTGCACACACCGTCAACGCTGCTCATGGTAACAAGGGGTCCCATTCCAATGTTGGGTCAATCCATTTCACCTTATTTCAGGGAGAAATTCAAACAGGGAAACTCTTTTGTTCCTTGGAGTAGCTGTTCTTTATAGATACTGATTAGATAAAATCTGCAAAGTTGAAATGTATGTACCCGGGGGGGGGGGGGGGGGGCTTAGGAATCCTGCTGATAAGCATTTATTCTGTGGACGTTCACCAAAGTTTGCTAAGATATATACACAAAGATGTTAATTGGAGCATTTTTGCAATGGGGGAAGCAAAAAGAACAAATTGTCCATCCATAGGGACTCGTTGAGTAAATATGGTACCTCTAAATGTGGGATCGGTGAAGTCAGATTTTTTTTTTTTTTTAAGAGATAAATCTCTGTGTTGATCTGGAAGGAGCTCTGGGGTATATTACGAAGTGGAAACAACACTCCTACCACATTGCATAACTCTGGTGGGCACTGTTCAAGGAATGCAGTCCTTGCCAGGGCACCCGAAAACACAGTGGGGCTGCTGTCCCTGGGAGTTGTGTAATCTTGAGGCTATTTTGGTGTTAAAAATATTTAAGCACAAACGGATACGTAGTTTTATACATAAACATTTTTCCTCTGAGAGAGAAGAAGAAAGTTCTTAAAGTGGTTGCCTTGGGGAGAAAAATAAGCAAGGGGTTGGGGGCAGGTGGGAGTTTTCACTTTTTATTTTGTACCTTTTTGGACACGTACATTATCTAATCAGGTGCTTGTATTCATTAGCCATCTCCAGAGACTATCTGGGGGTGGCAGAGAGGGGAGGATGGGCCACGGCTGTTTTAGTCTTTAAACTTCTCTCTGCTAATTTTTCAAACCCTAATATGTGGTCCTTTTCCCTTAAGAAGCCACTAATCCTCACCAAACAGCGAGCCTAATTTTTGGAGATTATCCAAGACGAGGTATCCATTTTTCTCATGCAAAGCATAACATTGCTCCTATTACAACATTCCCTCCTGGGCTCTGCTTGTTTCTGCTTGTGAAAAGCAGCCCTGAAATCCTCAGGTGAGCATACATCTTTGTCCCCCATGCAATTAGTGGAATGTGGGACTGGGGTGGTAGGTGGGTGATGGCTCCTGCCGAGAGCCACTACCCCCTCCCTTCCCTCCGTTGGTCCCTGCCAGGTGGCCCACGCCATCAGCCATCAGACTCCTCGGTGCCGCTTCCTGCATGCCAACTCCCGGGGCTGGTTTGGAAGAGAGAGATGAGTCAGCAGATTTGCCCGATTCAGGGCTGGCCTGGTGCCAGCGAGATGCCCTGCCCATATTCAGCTGTCCCGCAATAACTGGCAAGATGGGGTCAAAGCCACCTCTCGGGTTCTAGAAATGAGCTCATCTTCTTTGGCTGCCCTGGGGAGACAGATGCGGGGGGAAGGGGAGCCAAGGGGAGCTGGTCTGGGGGAAGGGCTTCCTCCTCACTGGCAAGCACCTCGGGGGGAGGGAGGGGACTGGGAATTGTCTGCGGAGTCCCAGCTCCCCACCTGACACCCCCTTCCAGGCAGGAGCAGCTCTGGGTATGGTCCCTCTGCAGCCTGGGGGACAAGGACCTCTGCCCACATATTTCTCAGCAACCACCTCTGTTCCCTCTCCTCTGCCTCTTCTTGGTGGAGGTCCACAACTATCAAAAGCCGAACACCTGGAAGCATTAAGCAATCATTCAGGTCAACCGGTGAAGTGGGAGCCATGCTTGCTACCGGCCCTGAATCGCTGTCTCTTTGAAGCTTCCTCTCCCGCAGGTCCGTCAGGCTGCAGGACCTTCCCTCTCAAACGCTGTGCCCCGACTCATGCCCCTAGCACCATTCTCATCAAGTTTACTCTGCCTTCTAGGCTCTTCACAAATCAACCAAAGAAATGACCGGAAGGACTGCTCTTCATCGTGGGTGTCCCTTGAGCTCTGTTTGGCTCCGTGTTCTGGCTGCCTGAGGAAAATGGCTGTCTTATCCCAATTTTCATGGTTTGACCTTCAGAGTAGCTGAGGGTCCCCATGGTATCTGTTGCTTTCCATGGTTTCCCTTGCTTCGAATTTGGGCTGCTCTTTTTCAGAGGCAGAGAAGGGTTCTTGTCCTTCAGGGCAAAAGCCCCAAAGATTTCAAATATTGGGGGTCCCCTCCATTAGCAGACCAGTACAGAACAGCATAATCTAACAGATGGCCCTGTGACCGCAGCAGCTCCTGAGGGGGGACCACACTTCAGAAGGGATCGGTCCACTTGTCAAGAGACCACAAACGCTCGTACTGTCAGGCATGTGACGGGGGAAAACACTTCTACTGACTGATGTCTGTCAGGGGCTACGCTAGACGCCATAAGAATTTTGATCTTTGATATTCCTCTCAACAATTCTGAGTGGAAGCGTTTTTGACCTTTTTTTCACAGAAGAGGGAACAGAAGCTGAGGTAGTTAGCGATGTGTTAGGGTCACACGGCTTAAAGAGAGCCCCAGCCTGCCCCCTGCAAACCTCTGACTGCCTCTTTCTGGGTGAATGAGGTGACACCACAGCCCGAAAAAGCACACAACTCCTTGGTTGGAGAATTAGCAGATTGAGTGTTCAGGTAGACCGAGCTTGCCACCACCCCCACAGATGCAACATGACCCAGCCTTCTGGTTCACTCACAATGGGGGTTTTGTGCCAACATGGCAATGAGATGGCGAGTCTCTACCTGCGGCACATACCATTCCTGCCCTGAGCCTAATTCCCATGAAAGTCTGTCAAAGAGGATTGAAAGGAAAGCCAAAGGAAGCTGCAAACCCTTTCCCGAGGCTCCAAGTTTCAGGGCCTTTAAGCCAAAGGCCCAGCTCACTTGTCCCTCCCCGTGTTGGCGGGGGAAGACCACTGTCCTTGGGCGCTGTGTGGGCCCTGGACTCAGAGCCTTTCCCCACCCCCGACGATATGGCTGAAGGAGCGCATGGGCTCCTGACCCCCTGAAACACGTTCCTCTGGGTAATGCTGGCAACAGCTGTTGCCATTTAGGAAAGCACCTTGAATGCCCGGCTCTTGGTCCTGTGGTTACCATGATGAGGCTGGAATGGAGTCTCTGGGGCCCCCACTCTGGCCAAACATTATCAAAGTCAATTTTCAAGTAGAGTCAACTCTCAATTATTCATCGACTAATGATTCAGTCTGCGCCTCATTTTCCTCCTCCTCCCTCTTTCTCTCCCTTCTCTTCATCAGATGCCCTTTGAATCTCCTCGCTGATACACCCACCTGCATGGGAAGAGGTGGAAGACTCCAGAGCCCCAGTGTTAGGGCCTGTTGAGCCATCCCAGGAAAGAGTTTGTTTAAGCAGCAAGTTGGGCAGAATGTGGATTTTGAGTAACCTTGCTAAGCTCATCCCCACTTATCATGGATGAGAGACAATGACCTTGAGTTCTTTGAGCCCCTCTGCTAAGTCTAGCCAGGGAAGAAATAGGACTGAAATCCGCCCACTCGGAGCCAGGTCCAGGCCGAGACTGGCCAGATGGAGAAGGCAGGCGTGCCCCATGCTGCCCAGTCCTGCAGACCCCAGGACGCATGTGTGTATTTCCCCAGAATCTGCTGGATGCGGGAAAATGGGTTTTGAGATAAACCAAAACTCAGAGTTTTCCTCTCCTGAGCGGCTCGGGTTTTAAATTCCCAAATCGAATAAATGAGCAAATAAAACATGAAAAGTGGTTTTAAAAAAGTTGAATTCACATACAATAGCAGTGGTCAGGTCTTTCCTAGCAAACAAGAAGGCTTGTTTCAAGGCTTAAGCTGGGTTGCATTTCCAAAAAAACAATACCATGGCTTCTCTTTATTTTATAAATAATAACAAACGTTAACATCTTGATATATAAGTGCCCGATGCTATATCAAATGATATAGATGAAAATAACTTATTTAATCTTTCGAACTCCACGAGGTAGAAACTACTACTATTCCTCTTAGCAGAAGAGGGGAGAAGTTAAGTCACTTGTTCCAACTTGCTCAGCAGCGAAGGGGACAGAGGAAATAAGTTGTCTTATTCAATTTTCAGACCCCACCATCTTTGATCTACAGTGTCGTAAACGCTACATGATTTAGCCTCTTCTCTTGATCACAACTACAACAACCCAAACCCCAGTTACAAAATTGGGAATCCCAGCCCCACGCCCTCCTCTCCATTGGCCTCCTGAGCCCCAGATGTCTAGCCTGAGTACTCCTCCTTGCTAGAACACTCCTGCTATTTAGTAGTGAATTGTGCGTATCATGTGGTTTTTGTATTTGTTCTCTCAAGCATTGTTAGGTCTTCATATTATAATTTAACTTTCCTTGTGATATATTTTCTCCCCAGGGTAAGAGTCTCATGGGACGGGATGGTGTCATACTCATGCATATTGTCATCACTGTTCCTAGATGATCCCAGGCATAAAGCAAGCCTATAATATCTAATTTCTGATTCTCGAGTTGACTGATTTAGGAGTAGAAACCATGTGGCCTGTACCTCTGGTGTATATCTCACAGTGCTTAACATAGCCCTACGCATATAGTAGATCCTCAACATTTTTGTTGGCTGAGTGTCAAACTACTGGGAAGAAAGAGAGAATGAGTCCCACAGTTCCCAAGCATCTACTGTATGGCTTGTGTATAATATCTAATTTAAACTTCACAATAATTCTATGATGTAGATGTTGTCCCTACTTGTCACATCACTTCGAACCTACATGAATGAGGTGAATGGGGAAAGGAGGGTTCATATACAAGGCCTCGGAAGCAGGGTGAGGAAAACACAGGTAACTGACAACCAAATATCATTCTTGGGGACACCCAGGAGGTAGGTATGTGGTGGGCAAGCAAGGGCCTGAGCAACAACAGGTCAGGTCCTAGGAACAGCTGAGAGCTAGGATGGGGTATCTCAGCCAGCAGCCCCCAGGAACAGCCTGTGGGGAGTTTCTGTCCCAGACCTTGAACTTAGTCCCGACACCAGGCTCCGCCCATATTAAGCCTTTGTCTTTGGGAAAATGACAGCAACCCCTCCAGCCCATTACTTTCCAATTGTTCCTGGACCTGAGCTGGTTCCAGTCGGATAAATCTGCATCAGAACAGAGAGAGGGCTCCCTAGGAATCTGTGGGAATGTGGGGGAGTGGGCAAGATAAGAGACAGCAGGATTAAAAGATTTAACAAAGAAAGCACTCCTTTACACTGGACAATGCCCGGCAGGCTGGTTTCAGAGCCCTGATGGAGTGGGATTTCTAGAGCCCGGGAACGAGCGCGTTTATATTTACCTAAACTTCTACAAATTATTGAGACTGCTAGTCTGCCTGTCTTGTGGGAGCCTGGGACTGTGCCAGGGTCCCCACACATCCTACCAGGTTTCTGCTCACGCACTCCAGTGAATGCCTGCTTCCACTGCAAGTTGTGAAAGTCTCTCTTCGCAGGAAGGCTGGTAGGTGAGACAGACAGCCCCAAGAGGGAGGGTGGGGGGGGAGCCTCAGCCCAAGTCCCACCCACCCCACCTCCAGGCACACGCCCTTGCACCTGGCAGCATTCATTCTGCCCAAAGAGATGGGTGCTATCTTTGCCTGGGTTGCAAGGCAGGGCCACCAGACTGAGCTCTTCAGGTCCCTTCCTGTCCCATTTTTAGGAGCCTGGACTCAGCACTTACAACTTCATCTGCCCTCATTCACCACCGCTGGCATCTAGCAGGTGCTCAATAAATATGTGTCAAGTAAATGATTTAACCACGTGTCTATTAACCTGTCCTTCTCTGCAGTATCTTGGCTGGCCTGGCAATTGTATAAATCTGGTGGGCAAGCGGGGGGGGGCGGGGGGAGCAGAGTGGGGAGGGAATCCACATGCTTGATGCTCCTCGGTTCTCAGAGTGTCGCAGGGGTTGGCTCTCCCAGCTTCCTTCCTATGGATGAAGAAACAAGGCCCAGGAAGACAAGGGTACTGCATGCTCAGATCCGGCCTCTACCAGCCTCCTCAGCCCCTTCTTAAGGCAAGGCACCCAAGGTCCTCCAGACCCTCACTGACCTAACTCTCCAGTTCAAATTCTCATGCCACACAGTCTCTACACTACGTTTGGTACTTCTAGTGCTTGGCATTTCCCCCTTCACCTCTTCATTTGAGAAACTTCTCACTTTGGAGTCCACAGTCATCACCTCTTCTGGGAAGTCTTCCCGGGATGCCCCTAGGCAGGCTTCAGTGGTGACTGTCCCTGAGTCTCATAGGGCCCTGTGCTTTCCTCTGTCTCATACGTAGCACTTGCATTTGTGCTGTATTTGGGTTACCTGGCTCTCTCTTCTCCTTCCTGGGTGACCTTCTAGAGGAAGGATCTGGTCCTTTACCCCTGCCACACTGCCTGCCTGCCAACAGAGCAGAAGCTCCAGGAATGTTGTTGATGATCGCTGTTTATTTAAACCTGGCACTTTAAAAAAAAACTCCTTCTAGGGCGCCTGGGTGGTTCAGTGGGTTAAGCCTCTGACTCTTGATTTCGGCTCAGGTCATGATCTCAGGGTGGTGAGATCGAGCCCCACGTTGGTCTATGCACTGGGCCTGGAGCCTGCTTGGGATTCTCTCTCTTCCTCCTCCGGCCCCGCCCCGCCCCACCTCCCCTGCATGTTCTCTTTCTCACCAAAAAAAAAAAAAAAAAAAATTCCTTCCATACATTAACTCATCTAATCCTTACAACAATAGTCCTATGAAGTAGATGATTGAGATGTTTATTACTTTAAAGTATTTATTATCATAATCATCATGAGCCTCCCATTTGAAAGGAGAGATGTATACACAAGCTAGAGAGGGGCAGAGCCCAGTGTCAAAGGAATACACAGACAAGCACCTCGCAGACCTCTTCCTGTTGGCCAGAACCTCTGTAGGCTCATTCTTGCCTTCTCAGGAATGTCCCCCTTGTCCACAGCCTTTCAAAATTACAACCGTCTCCAGACTCAGTCACATTTTCCATGACACTTCCTCTGCCCTCTGGCCCAAACAGCTTGCTCCTACCCTCCCACAGCATTAAAACCAGCATGTAACACATATTTTATTTCTCTTATTGTGCCATAACCTCACATTCTTCCCAACATGAGGACACTCTGTGCTCCTCCATGCAAGCGTCTGCATCCTACATTCTCGTTTTCCCTCCACTGTGCCCAGCAGATTGTTAGGGGCACGAGAGGTGCGAAGCAAATACTTGGTGACACCGTGAATGACAGAACACCTCGGGGTTCCAGCCATCTTCGCAAATGCTTGGTGCTACTTGCCGTCATCATAACGGCGGCCCGGGCTGCCCCGCCGCTGCTAGATGTGGGGGTGCTTCTCATCTGGGGTGCACAGACAGCAGACTGGGGCTGGGCATATTTGGGTGTAACAGGAGGCTCTTTGTCTGTCGTCTGTAGGTCAGACCTGTTTACAGGTCTCTGAACAACTGGACTCTTCTTTCTCCTACTGTCTTCCTTTGATTTCCTTTCCTGAGCCCAGCAGAGAGGAGTCTGTGCCATATAACATAGCTGAAGAAGTTGAGCTGAACCAGGAAGAGATCAATAAAACTCAAAGGAGTGCCCAGGAAAGAGGCCTGCAGATCAGTTGGGGAATGGGACCCCCCCTCTCTGCCTTTCTGGGGACATCCTTCTGATGAGCCGCCAGCTCTGTGGACCCTGTATAGCCCTGTGTGAATGCGCCCATTGGAAGACCCCAGGATGAAAGCTGAGGGACCATTTACTCTGTACGTGACTTGAGCAAGTCACTTTCTCCCTTTCCCTGAAAAATGAAATAATAACGTCTAGAGCACCTCCCCCGCGGGGGATTGTTGTGTGTGTTAAATGAGCAAAGTATGTGGAAGTACTCCATGGACCATAAGTCATTGTAGCCATTCATTCATTCACTTAATTTATTCAACAAATATTTACTGAGCACTCACTGTGCACCAGACACTGAGTTTAGCTCCGTGGGGACATGATGGACGGCATTGTACCAACAGATGTGGTTCCCGCTCTCAGGAAGCCCACGGTCCAGTGGGGGAAATGGCTTCAGTTAATCACACTATTATGTAACTAACTACTCAGTGAGGTATCAGGAAAGGAGCACGGTTTCCATGGGACAGCGTGGCATGGGAACAGATCACATGACACACTTTGTTGCTGTTGTCACCTAGCCACCGGTTCTCAAATTTTGAATTGCAAGAGTCACCTGGGCCCCATCCCCAGGGAGTCTGATTTCCAAGGTCTAGAATTTCCCTCCCAGAAATTTACATTTTTAACATGCTCCTCCACCTCACTCTCCAAGCGATTCTTCATTCAACAGACCTTTTTAAGCAAGAATGACCTAAGGTTAGCGTGGAGCCTTAATTAGGGACTGGTGCCTCACAAAGTCTCTTTGACAGTTTCTGTGTTTCTTTGCTGATTCTGCTCCAGGCCATTCCTGAAGCTTGGCGGATGAGCCAATGGATTTTCTTCTTTGCTCAAGCTCCTTTGAGTTGGGTTTCCATCACTTAAAAGCACCCGCTCCCACCTAATCTAGGTCCCTCTGATCTCTGCGAGCTCCCCTCAAGATGTCTGCTGGCTCTATGATGAATACAGGATGGACAGGGGTGAAGTCATGATTTATTGTTCAAAATAACAGTTAGCAAGCATCATTACCATTCTAAGCCTTGCCCCCCACACCCACCCCTTACAGCTCCTCACATGCATCTGCAGGCCTTTTGTGACTTCATACAATGCACAAAATATGAGCATCAGCCGCCAGTCTCGAAATACGAATTTCTGACCAAACAACACTGGTACTTATATGTCCATGGGTAAATTAATTTTGGCTGGATGATTACTCCGTAACTCCTAACCACACAGCATGGGAACTGGATGTTTGCCTTCTGGAATCACACCACCTGGATCCGGATCCTGGCTCTGCTGGCTCTGGGATGGGGGACTACAGTCACCTCACTTCTCTGAACCTTAGTTTTCCCATATATACAGAATGAGTACAATGGACAGGACTTACCTCATCGGCCGGTTGCAAGTACTAAATGCACCATTGTACATAAAGAACTTAGAATAGGGCCTGGCACACAATCAGAGTTCAGTAAATATTAGCTATTATTATGTGGGTTTAAATGCGCTTACGGTAACACTCCTTCCAGAGGGTTTTCCCAGCCCGATAACCTTTTATCCACAGTAGGAAATCTTGTTGGTAACTGCGTTTCCCTTTTCCCCTAATGAATACTGTTTTTCCATTGCAATCTACTATTTCCCTCCCATCTCCTAGGGTTTTGGCCTCCTTTACTTCTCTCTTTTCTGCCAATTCGGTGTCCTCTTCTTTTCATGAACTCCCAAGTCTCTGTGAGGCCCCCTTCCATAACCTCAAGGCTCTGCTTTGAGTCTCTGTCACTGTGTATGTCCCTAGGGACCCCAGGGCAGCTCCAGGCACACCTTTGCCCCCAGCGCTTAGCACCCATCATCGTGAGGACCGAAGCTATATGCCCTTTACTAGCTGGCTAATAACAGAACTTGTGCACACATGCACCGTTTCATTTGCAGACTCTCGAAGGTGAGGTCAAAACTCGACCAACAAAGCTGACCATGGATCTCTAGCCCCAGCTTGGAACGATGAAGGCTTCACTCCATGCTGGCTGGAAGAACCTGTTACTGGTCACTACCATCACTATCATTTCACTCTATCACTTTTGATGTTGTTTTTTACTTTCTATATTATTTATTTCTGCTCTAATCTTTTTTTTTAAGAGTTACTTTTTCTTTTTAAGATTTTATTTATTTAGTTGTTAGAGAGAGAGCACAAGCAGGGGGAGTGGCAGGCAGAGGGAGAAGCAGGCTCCCTGCTGAACAAGGATCCCGATGTGGGACTCGATCCCATCACACGGGATCATGACTGAGCCGAAGGCAGACACCTAACCGACTGAGCCACCCAGGCATCCCTCTGCTCTAATCTTTACTGGTTTGCTCCACAACTTTAACTCAGTCTTTTGGTCTGTCTCTCTGGTAAAATACACACAGCATTGAAATTACCCTTAGCCATTTGTAAGTGTATGGTTCAGTTGTGTTAATTGCATTCACATTGTTGTGACACCAATCTCCAGAAGTCTTTTTACTTTTTTTTTTTAAGGATTTTATTTATTTATTTGAGAGAGAAAGAGCACAAGCAGGGGGAGCAGCAGGCTCCCCACTGAGCAGGGAGCCCAAAGCAGGACTCGATTCCAGGACCCTGAGATCATGACCTGAGCCAAAGGCAGACCCTTAACCAACTGAGCCACCCAGGCACCCCTCCAGAACTCTTTTCATCTTGCCAAACTAAAACTCTGTATCAATTAAGCCACTCCCCATTCTTTGCTGCCCCATCTCCTCGTAACCACCATTCTACTTGACTGCTCCACGTATATCTTATAAGGGGAATCATGCAATATTTGTCTTTTTGTAACTGGCTTATCGCTTAACATAATGTCCTCAACTTTCATTCGTGTTGTAGCATATGTCAGAATTTCCTTCCTTTTTAAGGCTGAATAGTATTCCATCGTACACATCTACCACATTTTGTTTATCCATTCATCGTCAACAGACAGCTGGGTTTCTTCTACCTTTGGCTATCATGACCTCTGCTGCTATGAATATGGGTGCACAAATCTTTCTTCAAGACCCTGATTTCAATTCTTTTGCGTATACAGGTATGACCAGCTTTTTGAAACTTTGCATCAAGGCACTTTGCTTTCACAAAAGACCTACATTAGTACCTGTTTTTGCTAACCCAAAGAAATCCGAAGAGGATTTTTGCTTTTATGAAAAAAGGTAAAAAGCCAAGAAGAGCATTCAGCGTGTGTTTTGCAGCAAGCCTTTATAGAGGCAGCTCACCCGCCAGTGGCAAGGGTGGCCCTTTGGAGCTCCTTCCCCCGGGAGCTACACTCAGCAGCTCAGCATTAAGTCACCACAGCCCTGAACTGTGTCCGTGCACATCTGCGATGTGTCTCGATTTATTTTGTGCGTCTGTTAGCAAAATGCATCCTAAGTCATCAGAAAAGCCTAAGAGAGGTTACTCTTTGGATCTGGGAATCCTAAAAAAATTCCCATATAAATTAATGGTAATGACCTCTTTGCTTTCCGCCATTTCAGCTTACCAAAGTTTTCATAGGAACACTTCTTTCAGGTAGCGGGGAAACCTGTATGCCCAGAAGCAGACTTGCTAGATCATACAGTAATTCTATTTGGAATGTTCTGATGAACCGCCATGCTGTTTTCCTTGGTGGCTGCACATCTTACATTCTCACCAACACTGCACATGGTTTCCAATTTCTCCACATCCTCATTAACACGTCTTTTCTGTTTTTCTGGTAGAAACCCTCCTTGTGGGGACGAGGTGATCCATAACTCTGTTTTACCCTGGCCTTAGGGGTTCTCTGACCCAGGACCGGCCTCAGAGGCAGATTTTCTACCACCACCTGAGGGCAGTGGGCAGAGTTCCGACAGAGGGAGCACAGGTGCCCTTCATTCCATCGCTCATCAGGATCACCCTAAATACAAGTGCTTTCATTGAGCGGTTGAGAAAACAGACTCAGAACGATGAAGCAACCTGCCCAAGAGCCCACAGCTAGAAAACTGGCATTTGAACTAGGCCCCACACCGTGTAGGTGTGGACGAATGAATGGCTGTGTACATCAGCCTCCACACTGTACTGAGTCCAAGGTGAGAACACGCCCTCTCTTATTCTCTTAAAGCCATACAACCCTCTGCTCAGCCGCCCCTCCCCCAGCCGCTCAGGGGCCTGCCGGGCTGGGGGGAGAGGAAACAAAGCAGACCGCATTTATTATTTAACCAAGTGCCCAGGGGCACCTGTTGTGGCATTGGGTGCTGTTTATGATTCCAGTAAGATGCGTAGTCCCAAGCGTTAGAAGATTTACAAGAGTTTCCTTCAATTCCAAAACTCAAAGAGGGAGGGGCAAGTGTCAACTAGCTGGGGTCCCTTTAAGTAAGACCTGCTCGCAGAGAGAGCCATTACAAAATGATGCATTGGGCTTGGCTTTGCCTGACCTCTGTGCAAACAGCCGCAGTTTCAAGATCTCCCCCCACACCCCCGGAGCGGCTGGGTGGAGCCCCTGTTTGGTCCAGAGGGACACGAAGCGGGAGGTAAGGCAGGGGAAGGCAGCCCCTGAGCCCAGCTGGAGAGGACTGGTCCTGCCTGACCCAGGCCTGCAGAGGCAGCCAGCCGGTTCTACTTGAAGTCCTTGTCCCAGGCACGGGTATCTTAACTGCCCCCTGAGGGATTACTAGTCAATGGAGGCACACGCATGCGCCGCAGTGTTCGCCTCACAGCCACAGGTCAGCGATGCTTGACTGTCCCAAGCCTGTTCGCTCTCAGCTTATTTCAGAAGTGACTTTCGTGCTGTGATCTGGTCATGGAGAAGCCAGAGGTCAGTCCAGGGAGAGCTATGCCCTGGAGGAAGACTGGGAGAGGGGCGGAGAGGTCCTTGCAAGCCCAGCTCTCAACAGCTACATGGAGCAGGGCTGGCGGGGGGGGCGGGGGGGGGGTGCGGGGCGCAGTGAAGGAGGGCCCGGGGCTTTGACTGGAAGGGAGCCCAAAGAACCAAAGAACCTTTATTGGTGAGTCCATAGCCAATGTGGCTTGCACAAACATTGTGCAGATATGACAATGGAAGGACTGGAAGATGAGACAAGGGAAATGCAGGACTATGTTGGGGATGTAGAGAAGTTTGTCAGCTTCTGCAGACAGAAATGACAGTCAGAACAAGTGGTTGGTTATGAAGGGGTTAAAGGTATGAGAAGGGACCGGGCATAGTTCTGACTAATCAATAAAATATCTATTAAAATCTAAAATCTACTTTGTGCAGGGCTCATGGGAATTTTAAAAGTGAGTGCAACCCTCAGGGATGTACACATTAAAAAAATCATATCTCCACATTCAGAAGCTATATATATATATATATATACACACACATATATGTGTGGCAGAAAGCTCAGACTCTGGCCTCAGAGAGCTTGGGTTCAAGTCCAGCTTCACACTTATGTGTGAGCTTGTACAAGTGGCTTACCTCCAGTAGTTCTCAATTTTTAATCTGTAAAAGGTGTCGTGGTCCCCATTGTAAAGCATAGGACACACTTGTACACTGCACACTACTTGGCCCAGAGTGAGCACTCAGTAAAAGTTGGCTATTAATTAATTTCAAACCAGGGCTAATAAAAAAGCAGAATGGCACCTACTATGTATGAGGCTCTGGGCCAAATTATATCAATGAATTCATAATATTTAATCCTTATGATTATGAGTCCGGCAGCTATTATGCCCCTGTTACAAAGGAGGAGAGGCACCCCAGGGGGAGGGCTGGCCTTGCCACCCCACCAAAACGAGGTGAACTGCTGGAAAAAGGACGATGGGTGCATCCCTCTGAACTGGCTTAGAGTCAGTATTTGCTTGAGGAAGTATAGTAAGAGGCGTCATTTAGAATAATATCACTCCTAGGCTGGTGAAACGGAGTCGAATGGGATTGCTTTCCTGAGCCCAGTGGCTTCCTCCATCTTGTTCACACAACAGCACTGAGGGGCCCAAATCTTCCCAGACGTCTTATCTGCTGCACCTACGGCAGCTCCTGAGCAGGCCCAGCACCACTAGGACTTCTGTGAGAGGCAACAAACACCAGGCCTTAATGTGGAGGGGAAGGAGCCCGAGGAGGGGTCAAGGAGTGGGAGCAACCCTTCGTTTAAGAATTAGTTCTCAAAAAGGGGAGCCAGATGGACCAAAAGAAGAAAGACAAAGGCACGTGCCTCTCACTTTCAAGATGTTTTCACACAGGCTTGGGCTTCTTCATGTTCAGCTACTGGTTTAGACCTGCTGAATCAATCATATCTCAGTCCTGGAAAGGACAGAGGGGCTGATGCGTCCAGCCACACGATCCTACTGGTGGCAGGTAACTTGCTGAGTGTTACACAGCTAGCTGGTGACAAAGTCCAGATTAAACGTTAGTTTCCTCATTCCTGGTGCAGTGCTATTTCCATTTTCCTCCTATGGCTCCCACATTCCTCATTTTCCAGATCCCTCCTGTAAGACTTTGTCCCTGGCCCCAGGGCGGCAGACCCTTTGGACAGGAGCCAGCGCTTCAGGGAGCAGCAGGAGAGGGTACACCCAGGGAGGCTGGGGGATGGGCCACCCTGCAAGTTCATTTTATTCACTTCAATGAGACCAAATGGAATCGGAGAATTAACATGTTGAGTGCGCCTCTGTGCTGTCTAAACCAGCCCTGAATACTAACCAGGAAGCTTAGAGGGAGCTAAAAATAACTGGCTAATCACCACCAGGAAGAATTAACAAGGACTCGGAAGAAAGGAAAATGTCTTAATATTCCATCTCCCTACAGCTGGACTCCAGCTGCGCTAGTCCCCTCCTGGCTTCCACAGGGCAGGTAATTAGGCAGTACGGAAGCTCCAACACTTATGGGAGCTGGGAGGGGGTCTGCCCCAGCCTGCAGGAGGGTACATGGAAATAGGGTTATTTGGGGTGAGGTGTTGGGAAACAGTGAACACAGAAGAAATACAATGCGACAGGAGGCAGGTTTTGAAGAATAAAACAGCTGTCAGAGTTTAGACTCCTTTGTTGAGAAAGCAGCATCCTTAATTAAAGGGAAACATCATTATATTCTGCCTTGCAGACCCTCAGAAAGTCTTCTGTAAGCGCAGGTGCCTAGTTCAGCACTGAAGTCCATGCCCTGGGTACCCCATCGAATTGAGGTCTTCCTGGCAAAATTACCCTCTTTGGACAAGGACCAATGGGAACCCACAAGAAACCAAACATTGTGATGGAGCAGAGCATGGGAATAAAACCATGAAGTCATGACTAGAATGATTTGTTCATAGAACGTGGAAGAGTAGAAATAGGAAACAATTATTGCAATTTGGAAAACGTCAGTACAAGAGAAATAAAAAAAAAGAAATATCATTTTGTAGAGGGCAGGGTAATACTCGAAGAGCTTACTTCCTCCAAAAGATTTAATGGGTTTAAATAAATAAATATAAATTGGTTTAAAAGATTCATGAATACACATTCTTTTCAATTGCACATGGAACATTCTCCAGGATAGATCACTTGTGAGGCCAGAAAACGAGTCTCAGTAAATTTAAGAAAATTGAAATCGGGGCACCTGGGTGGCTCAGTCAGTTAAGCATCTGCCTTTGGCTCAGGTCATGATCCCAGGGTCCTGGGATAGAGCCCCGCGTTGGGCTCTCTGCTCAGCAGGGAGTCTGCTTCTCCCTCCCCCCTCTGCCTGCTGCGTCCCCCACCCCCCACCGCTTGTGCTCTGTCTCCCTCTCTAATAAATAAATAAAATCTTAAAAAAATATATTAAGCATCTTCTCCAAACACAATGGTATGAAACCAGAAACCAATTACAAGAAAAAAAAACTGGAATAAACACGTACACATGGAGGCTAAACAACACACTACTAAACCACCAATGTGTCAGCAAAGAAATCAAAGACGACATAAAAAAATATATGGAGACAAATGAAAATGAAAACACAATGGTCCAAAATCTTTAGGACACAACAAAAGCAGATCTAAGAGGAAAGTTTGTAGTGATAAAGACCTGACTCAAGAAACAATAAAAATCGCAAACAACCCAACATTACACCTAAAGGAGCTAGAAAAAGAAGAGCAAGCAAAACTCAATGCTCGTAGAAGGAAGGATATAATAAAGACCAGAGCAGAAATAAATAGAGAAAAACAATAGAAAAGAAATCAATGAAACTAAGAACTGGTTCTTTGAAAAGATAAACAAAGTCGATAAACCTTTAGCCAGACTCAGAGAGAAAAAAAGAGAGAGGACTCAAATAAATAAAATCATAAATAAAAAAGGAAAAACAACCGACACCACAGAAGTATAAAGAATTATAACAGAGGGGCACGTGGGTGGCTTAGCCGGTTAAGCATTTGCCTTCAGCTCAGGCCATGATCCCAGGGTCCTGGGATGGAGCCCTGTGTCGTGTTCCCTGCTCAGCAGGGAACTTCTCAGCTTCTCCCTCTGCCTCTCCCCCTTGCTCATGCTCACTCTCTCTCTCTCAAATAAATAAATAAAATCTAAAGAAAAAGAATTATAACAGAATACTGTGAAAAAGTATATGCCAACAAATTAAAATAGATAAATTCCTAGAAACATACAATCTTCCAAAGTTGAATTAGGAAGAAATAGAAAATGTGAACTAGTATCGATCACTAGTAACAAAATTGAATTGGTAACCAAACAGCTTCCAACAAACATAAGTCCCCAGGACCAAACAGCTTCACAGGTGATTTGACCAAACACTTAAAGAAGAGTTAATACCTATTCTCAAACTATTCCAAAAAATAAAAGAGGAAGGAGAGTTTCCAAGTTCATTCTACAAGGGCAGCATTACCTTGATACCGAAACCAGAAAAAGACACAACAAGAAAAGAAAGACTGAGCCTGGGTGGCTCAGTCATTAAGCATCTGCCTTTGGCTGGGGTCATGATCCCAGGGTCCTGGGATCAAGCCCCACATCGGGCTCCCTGCTCGGCAGGAAACGTGCTTCTTTCTCTCCCACTCCCCCTGCTGTGTTCCCTCTCTCACTTGTGTGTGTGTGTCTCTCTGTCAAATAAATAATAAAATAAAATCTTTTAAAAAAAGAAAGACTGCAGGCCAATATCCCTGACGCACATGGATGCTAAAGTCCTCAAAAAATATTAGCAAACTGAATAATACCTTAAAAGATAATACCTTAAAAGAATCACTCACCACAATCAAGTAGGATTTACTCCAGGGCTGCAAGGGTGGTTCAATATTCACAAATCAATCCGTGTGATACATCACATTAAAATGAAAAAGAATAAAAACCATATGATCACCTTGATGCAGAAAAAGCATTTGACAAAATACAACACCCATTTATGGTAAAAACTCTCAACAAAGCAGGTTTAGAGGGAACATACTTTGGCATAGTAAGGACATACATGAAAAAACTCACAGTTAACATCATCCTCAATGGGGAAAAACTGAAAGCTCTTCCTCTAAAGTCAGGAAAAAGACAAGGATGGCCACTCTTACCACTTTTATTCAACATAATACTGGAAATCCTAGCCACAGCAATTACACAAGAAAAAGAAAAGACATCCAAATTGGTAAGAAAAGTTTTACTATTTGCAGATGACATGATATAGAAAATCCTAAAGACTGCATCAAAAAACTATTAGAACCAATAAATGAATTCAGTAGAGAGGCAGGATACAAAATTAATATTTAAAAAATCTGTTGTGCTTCTATAGACTAATAATGAAATAGCAGAAGGAGAAATTAAGGAAACAATCCCATTTACAATTGCACCAAAAAGAATAAAACACCTAGGAATAAATTTAAGCAAGGAGGCGAAAGACGTATACTCTGGAAACTATGGAACACGGATGAAAGAAATTGAAGATGACACAAACAAGTGGAAAGATAAATTGTGCTCATGGCTTGGAAGAATTAATTCTGTTAAATGTCCATACTACTCAAAGCAATCTATAGCTTCAGGGCAATCTCCATCAAAATACCAATAGCATTTTTCACAAAACTAGAATAATTACTTAAAATAATTACTTAAAATGTGTATGGAACCACAACAGACTCCGAATAGCCAAAGCAATCTTGAGAAAGAAGGACAAAGCTGAACATATTACAGTCCTAGATTTTAAGGTATGCCACAAAGTTGTAGTAATCAAAACAGCATGGTACCAGCACAAAAACAGACACATGGATCGATGGGACCGGATAGAACACGCAGAAATAAACCCACACTTATATGGTCACTTAATCCGTGAGAAAGAAGGCAAGGTTATACAATGGGGGAAAGACAGTCTTAATAAACAGTATCGTGAAAACCGGACCACTTTTGTACACCATACACAAAAATAAACTCAACATGGATTAAAGACCTAAATGTGAGACCCGAAACCATGAAACTAAAAGAAAACGTAGGCAGTAATTTCTTGGACATCCCCCTTAGCAACCTATTTAGGGATACGTCTCCTCAGGCAAGGAAAACAAAAGCAAAATTAAGCTACTGGGACTACACCAAAATGAGCGGCTTTTTCATGGCAAAAGAAACAATCAGCAAAACAAAGGCAACCAATCGAACGGGAGAAGATATTTGTACATATCCAATAAGAGGTTAATATCCAAAATAGATAAAGAACTTACACAACTCAACACCAAAAAATAATCAGATTAAAACAGGGCCAACAGACACGTGAAAAGATGCTCAACATCACTCATCATCAGAGAAATGCAACTCAAAACCACAATGAGATATTATCATTTTATACCTGTCAGAATGGCTAGTATCAAAAACACAAGAAATAACAAGTGTTGGCAAGGATGTGGTGAAAAGGGTATCCTCATGCACAGTTGATGAAAATGTAAATTGGTGCAGCTACTGTGGAAAGCAGTATGGAGGTTCCACAAAATATTAAAAGAAATACCACATAAGCCAGTAGTTCCACTACTGGGTATTTAACCAAAGAAAATGAAAACACTAGTTTGAAAAGATATATGCACCCCTCTGTTTATTACAGAATTATTTACAATAGCCAAGATATGGAAGCAACCCAAGTGCCCTTCGATAGGTGAATAGATAAAGAAGATGTGGTGAATATGTATACAATGGAATATTATTTGACCATAAAAAAGAATGGAATCTTGCCATTTGCAACAAAACATGGATGGAGCTAGAGGGTACTGTGCTAAGTGAAATAAGCCAGACAGAGAAAGACAAACACCATGTGGTTTTACTCCTACGTGGAATCTAAAAAATAAAACAAATGAACAAACAGACTCTCAAAATCAGAGAAAAAACTGGTGGTTGCCAGAAGGGCAGGGGATGGGGGGATGGGCAAAATAGGTGAAGAAGATTTTTTAAAAAATTCATGAATGACAAGTACATTATTGAAAACAGCTGCCAGTGAGGAGCTGTCTGGTGGCACATCCTGCCCCGGACCACTGGATTCACTACCACGGGCAACATGCTCACGATGCTCCCCCAGCCCACGCACTTGGCGCAGGCAGGTAGTGTGTCTGCTGGGAGTGAAAAGAAGAGGCAGAGCGATGTGAAAAAAAGAATGTGGACTTTGGATGTGGAAGATGGGTTCAAGTCCTGCTCCACCCATTTCTAGCTAGATCTGAGCTGGATTCGGACAGCTACGGTTTAGCGTGGCTCTCTGGGTCTTTATTTTCTCACCTGCAGATGAGGATGACAGGAACATCATTTTCTCTGTAAGGGGAATCAGACCACCTCACCCATGTGAAAACACTTCATTCTAAAGTGCAACACAGATATTAATAACTCTTAAACTCTGGAAAGAGACAGACATGAATCAGCCCTATCTTTCTGATGCACAGATTAAGACAAAGAAGTATTTGACTGCGCAGCACCTGCACCTGTTTCCCAACACAGTCTTCCTTGATTAGGCGAGTCTCGCCATCCTACTTCTTCTGCTGTTTGTCCTGGCGTGGGGCTCTTCGGTCTGGGTCCGCCACCGCCGTGGCCTTGGGGGAAGGGCACGATCAGTGAGTTGCAAGGGGGTCAATTTTGGGAAGTCATAAAGTCCCTGTGTTCTCTTCCCACAGCCAGAGCGGCCCCATCCTGCCGCCTGAGTCACACTGTGGTCCCCAGAGAGGGCAGAGCAGCCTTCAGTGAGACGGGAGGGCGCCAGAGGATCCTGCGTGGGGTGCCAGGGAAAGGCAAATCAGGAGTTTCAAGAAAATCCACTGGTCTGATTGTTGTTCCTGCTCCAAACCAGTAGATATTTACTTATTTATTTTTTATTTGGGGGGCTCTTTATCTGACATTACGTAAAACTTCTGAACAGCATGATGGCCTTGAAAGAGGAAATAACAAACTTTAGAAAACTAAGTTCAAATGGCAGTTGGGTCACTTATTGGTTACAGGACATTATCAAATAATTGAACCGCTGTGAGCTTCCTCTGGTAAAGACGGGAGGCTGGCCCTGCCGCCTCACTGGGCTGCTATGGGAGACATTTGAGAACATGTATAAGAAACAGTTATGAACTAGATTATCTCATCAGATGTGAACTTAAGTCATTATCTGAGCTGTTAGGTAGATGATTCTTAATAACAACTTGCATTAGAATAGCACTTTCTTTGGTCATTGATGAAGATATAACTTAATAAAATGTGCCCCTTTTAGTGTACGGTTGTGAGTTTTGACCAACACATATAGTTGTGCAAGCACCAGCACCAGGAGGACGTAGAACCACGCCACTACCCCAATCCCTGATGCTTTGTGGGTCAGCGGTTCTTCCATCCCAAAGAGGTGGCAATCTCTGCTTCAATCACCCCCTGGCAATCACCGATCTGTTTTCTACCCCTACATGTTTTACTTTTTCCAGAATGTCATATAAATTGACTAATACAGCACGAAGCCTTTTGAATCTGGCTTTGGTCACTTCTTGTACGGCGTTGCAATTCGTCTAGCTTATTTCATATATTCAGTAACTCATTCCTTTTTATTGCTGAGTAAGTAGTATTTCATTCTGTGTGTGTCTCTCCCATAGTTTCTTTATCTATTTGGATTGTTTCCATGAATAAGCCACTATTAATATTTGTATGTAGGTCTTTGTGTGAACGTAACTTTTTATTTGTCTTGGGCAAATACCTAGGAGAGGGATTGCTACATCATATGGTAGGTGTTTGTCTACCTTTATGACACTGAGAGACTGTTTCTTTTTAAGAGAGGGAGAGAGAGAATCTCAAGCAGACTTCAAGCCCAGCACAGAGCCCGATATGAGGCTTGATCTCACAGCCCTGAGATCACAACCTGAGCCGAAATCAAGAGTCGGATGCTTAACTGACCGAGCCCCCCAGGCACCCCTGACAGACTGTTTTTTTTTTAAGTGGCTATAGAATTTTGCATTCTAGCACAGCACTTAAAAAAAAAAACCCTTGAAAAAAATATTCCTAAGCCCTCATGGGTTCAATCTTATTTTTCTCTTCCAGATAGCTCTGCGTGATAGGGAGGGTGCAATCACTACTCTTGTGTAAGGTGGGGATGTGAGTGCCGAAGGGAGAAATTGCTGCGGCAGAGGCTGTCGCGGTCCCCAGTAGATCTCCTCTCCCCTTCTTCCTTTTAGTGAAGACTCTCCTGCTCCCTGTGAATTTGGGCTGAGCAGGGGGTACCCATCAAGAAACTACATTCCCCAGCTTCCCTTGCATCTAAGAGGCCATGTGACTAGACTCTGGCCAGTGGGATATGAGCAGGAGTCATATGTGCAAACTTCAATTCAATTCCAGAAGGGCTGAGTTTGCTCCCTCTTTGCATTCTCTTTTCCCTCTCCTGCTGGCTGGAATGTGGCTGTTTACTTGCAGATGAAGACAGCACAAAAGTGGAAGAAACTTGAGTGCTTGATTAATGTCATGGGACAGGGCTGCCCTGACAGCCAGGGCCATCCAGACTGTTATGTGTCCCCTCCTTCTCCCATTGTAAGTGTGGGTTCTCTTTGCCGTCACAGCTTGACGTTTATCCTAGCTACTACAGTCCCGTGTCAGGTAAGTGGGAGCACATTATAATGGTCCGCCCAGCCTCTTCCACCTTATATAGAAAATTATTAAGAAGAAAATCAACTCTGCTGAAAAAAAGATATCCCTTGGGGGGGTCATCTCTTCTAATCTCCCCCACCCCTGAGGAGCTGGGCCCGCTGCTCTGCAGGAGAGGCATTTATTTTGTTCATAGAGGACTTCATGTGAAGGAACAGCAAGAAATGAAGTCGTTCAGGGTAGGACAGGACCTGAAAGACTCTGGAGGTCAAACTGAGGCAGCTGGACTTCATGGCTTAAGCAGGAGGCAGAAGACACTTATAGAGGGAACCGAGAAGATGGAGTTGGGTCTGGCAGCCGTGGAGTGAGAAGACAGGAGGGGAAGAGTCCAGGGGTAGGAGACCCTCTCGGGAGGCGACATGAGGACATTAGGAATGCGTAGGCAGAGGTTGGGGGCTGCCCACACAATGCGTGAGGAGAAAAGGAGCCAACGATGAAGGGAAAGTAGATGGGTGGACTTAGGTTATAGGAAAACCGAAATGGATTGCTAAGACTCCTCTCCCAAGGCCGCCTGCAGTACCCAGCCCTGTCTACTCCCCTTCCTGCTTTCTTAGCAAGCCCTTCTTCTCTTGTTGGCAACACCCTGTTTGTTTAGTCTTCAAATCCCATGTCAAGGGCCAAATAGGGCCTGGCCTATCCTCCACAGTAACACAACATCCCCAGCCCAGACCCCCAGATCCCAGAGGGAAGGGAAGGAGGTGGCACAGATTTTGACACCATAGGTAATGGGGAGCCGTGGTAGGTTTTGGAGGAAGGGGGTATCTTATTGAAAATGATATTTGAGCTAATAGTGGAAGTCCCACCGCCAACGAATAGTCCTACACAAAAAGTGATTAGATTAATTCAGGTTATTAATTTGTCTAGGACCTAACTACAGTCTTGAAGACAGGATATAAAACTGCTTGGGGGTCTATGGACAAAGGTTAATGACAAAGAAGAATGGATTTAAAAAGAGACGGTATGTTGAAGAGGGCACAGGGATTAACTTCTATGTCCTTATGTTGAATTATATAATTTTAGAATGCAATGGGATCTTCAAAATCATCAAAGGGTGAGATGTGGAAGAATGGAAGGCTCCTGACTGAAAGGACACCTGGGGACAAGTCCCACCTCTACCACCAACTTGCCTTGGTGGCCTTAAGCCAGTCGTTTACCCTCTCTGAGCTCCAGATGGGCCAACCATGCGATGATCCTTACAGCTGCTAACTTTTCCACCATGTAGCGCAATTCAGTAACACATAAACCAAATGTGAACATGTCACCTATATGGTTGATGGTTAATGGACTTGCAAATAAGAAAACCGCAGAAATTCATAGATCTATGTTTCTCAAACAAGGTACAGGTGCCCCTGGGAGTGCTCAGCAGTGCCCCAGGGGTATAAAGAGCCACAGGGTGAACAAGGAATGTCTTCTTGAAATGTCAGTTATATTTGCTAGTCAGTGGTCTCAAATATATTTATAAGATATCAAAAATAAATATATTAGGAAAGTAATACAGTCTTCTAATATGTTAAAAAAAATAGAACATAAAACTTCAAAAATTTTTGAGCAGAGGGAGGGGAGAGCTATTTGGAACCATGTGTCTGTGCATGCTTGAGGGGGGTAGGGGAAAGATTATAAATAAAAGCAAGACGAGATGGAGAACAGAGGGTAAAAGCTAGAGAGGCAGGAGGGAGCCTGAAAGAGGGGAGTGAGATAATGGGAACCATCACAGGCTGGACCTTCTATGGTCATAGAAAGCACATAGCCACTGCTGAGAGAAGCCATGGGTACAACTTCTACGTTTGCCGTTGCTGGGATTGGAGCTGGCTTGGGAGATCACCAGGAGCCATAAACTCCAGAGATTTTATTTTTCTTTCTCAAGTTCAAGGTTACTTCTTCCTCCCCTCTGGGCCCTTTGGGATACAGTGGCTTTTATTACCTTGGCAGAACAAAACGAGCTGTTCTTCAAAGTGTCTTTCTGCTCATGGAGCACAGCCCTGCCTATTTACCCCGTAAGGTGCTTTCCCCAGAGAAATCAGCCTTGGTTGCGAGTCTGCAGGCCTCTGGGAGGTGTAATTTGCTAAAGGAGTTCAATTAATACACCGCCCAGAGCAGAGCCATGCCCAAGGCTGGAAAGAATCCACCTGCTGAAAGGTCCTGCTCCTCCCAAGTGGCAGCTTCAGGGGCTGAAACAGGAAAGCGCCAACAATAGGAGGAACACAGAGCTTTGTCCCAGCATTTACAGGCATGTGGAAAGAGAGACCCTCTTTTTATGTTGTTATTCAGCAGCTGAGGAGGAGGGAAAGGCTGAGCTGGGCCCTCTAAGCCTGGCTTCCAATTTGTCACTAGTCTGTCCTGGCTGAGGCCCCAGGCCAGGTGGGCAGAGCAGGGGCACTGGGGTGGTCCTGCCCCGGAGTCAGCACCGCACCCCACCCCCGACCCCTGCTAGTGTCCAGTGACTCTCTAGAGCACATTTCCCAGGGCCGATTATGCGCAGACACCAGGATGGGGCCTGGAACACAAACCCACATAAGAATCTGCAGTTGCCCTTGAGAAGGTCACAGGATGGAGAAGACACATAACCAGTAATTTCGACACAGAGTGAGGAGTTTCACGTGAAGGGAAGTCAGGATGCTGTGAGGAGCACGGTGCCTACTTTCACACTAGAGTCAATACAAAGCTGCGGGCCCCTGGGGGGACCCAGAGGGGAGACACGGCCTGCCATGTGGGGGCTGTCGGAAGAAATGTGTCGCCCCAGGGTGGGATGTAAGCGCATGGTTATGATACCTCAGCTACAGTGTACATTCTTCTCATCTTCTTTTTCTACTCTGACCTTTTGGGCAAAAGACACAGATTTAAAGTGGCCGGGGGTGGGGGGTGGGGGGAGGGTAGGGGGGAAGAGTTCTTCTCCTGGCCTTGGATCCGCGAGGCCCTGGTCACCAACACAGCAGGGCCATTTTCACAGAGGACAGTACCCTCAGGAGCTCAGAGGGGCAGGTGACTGTGAGGCAGAATGTGAGGGACCATGCAGGCTCCCCGGCGGACATGCGGACCAAGGGTTGGCAGAGGCCCACAGTTCCATGGAAGGCCTAGAGGGCATTCTCACTTCCTTCTCAACTTCCAGCCAACCAACAAAGTGGAAAATTATTTACTTTCCCTCCCTTCATTGCTCCTTTTCTCAAACATATTGGTGGTTTTATATCTTCTGGGTATAACCGATTTGGAACATTCTGTCTCAGCAAGACGTCCCTTCTTGGAGAGCATTCAGAAAGAGCTGCCCTTTCGGGCTTAGAGCAAACTGAGCCTCAGGTAGATGCTGTCACTGTCCAGGTGCTTTCTGGTGGCTCCTCTCTTTGGAGGGAAGCTGGACCAGAGAAAATCAGCGAGGAATCTGCAGTAGCTGATCCTGGGGGAGGCAGGCAAAGGACTTAGTGAGACTGGTTAAAATAGAGTCATTTGCGGTTCTTATTGAAAACCAATTGCACACATCAGATTTCTATAGGCAGGTGCTTGAAAGCACAGACATATTGCCTTATCTAAATGGAAAAAAAAAAATTGCACCACTGGTCATGTTGTTTGTCTTCATTTCTCTTCCTTCTGGGTGTTATTGTAGGACTTCCAGGCCCAGGAGAAAGGGACTAGATCCCACAGAATGAGCCTTACAATCCAACAGGGGTTCCCTCCAACTTCCAGAATAAATTTCAACTCCCCCACTCCCGCTACCACCAGCATTGCCTAGGACCTGCTATTCATTTCGAGTGAGGAAAAATGTTATCCAAAACTAAGCAGCAGGCAAACTGTATTTTGCACCTTTGTGGCCTAAATGTAACAAATCATCAGGGATGACTGTTTAAAATGAGTACTTAATCCTACTTTGATCTTCCCCTCACACTCATGCTTCTGCTCATCCCCCTAGTTGACTGTATTTCCTGATTATCTGTCAGTTGGCTAGGGATACAATTTGGCTATTTCAAAATCAGAGAGAAATGAACCCTTATCATTTGCTTCTTAAATGTGCCAGATCTTTTTTTTTATTCCTCCCCCTCTTTGACTGACATTCAGCCCACCCAGCATCTTAGATCATCCTGCTACAACTGCCCTTTGGTATAACTGTTAACCTGAAAAATAAAACTATCAGTTATTTTACCGGCAAAATAGGTTTATTCAGGAATAGAAGAGAATTGCAATCTGGGACATGCAAACTATGTCAAAACCACAGGCAAGTCCAGAGAACAAAGAAGAGGAACGCTTTTTTATAGAGGAAAGGAGGGGAACTGGGAGGGGCTCTTTTAAGTAAAAAGTCCATTAGAGTAAACCAGGAGTTTGAAGTGTAGTGGCTTCTCATTGGCTGAGTTGTGACAGTCTCTTATTGGCTGAGCTGTTGCCAGGCAAGGAGAAAATTTTCCGCCAGCTGGGATCATAAAGTAGGCTTCTTTCTGTTGGGAAAGCAAATCACTCTCTTCCTGTTGGGGTCTGCAATTGACGATGAGTGGTAGTGCCCCCTTCTGGTTCCTTTATTCACTTTCACACAGCCCATATGCAATTGATAATGTTATGACCTTGAGAAATGACTGTGCAATCTTTCTCACTTTAAAATCTGGCTACTTGGGGCGCCTGGGTGACTCAGATGGTTGAGTGTCTGCCTTCGGCCTGCGTTGTGGTCTCCAGGTCCTGGGATCGAGCCCCACTTTGGGGTCCCTGTTCTGTGGGGAGTCTGCTCCTCTCTCTTCCTCTGCCTCTCCCCACTGCTCTTGCTCTCTCTCTCTCTCTGTCTCAGATGAATAAATAAAAAATTCTTAAAATAAATAAAATATAATCTGGCTAGTTATATAAGATTCTTTTTCCTAACTATATAAGCCTTCTCTGAACCAGCACACTCTTTTGTTACCTTGCTGGTTTCTTTGCTACCAAGATAATAAACTTTGACCTGTGCTCAAGATCAACTTGTCTAAGACATTTAATATTTTGACATCACTCTGCCCTCAGGGCACATCTAGCTACAAAGGTTTTTCTCAACCTCCTCCTCCCCAGGCATTTTCAGGTGCATGGAAGATAGGTAAATCTCTAGTCCCTGCCCCCATATCCCATGCCCACTCCATCCTTTCTTTTTAAAAAGTCTGCTTACGTCTATTTGTCTTTCAGGACTCAGTTCAAGGCCATCTCTTTCTGAGAAGCCCTTCCTGACAGAGTCCCTCCCTCTACCACACACCCTACAATTCCTCTCTCCACACCAGGTTAAGGGTTCCTCTGTGCTTCTGTGATCACTTTGTTTATATTATTCATCCAGCACTATAAGAAAAATACAAGTTTCAAAACTTGCCATATTTCTAACCTAATCGTGAAGTCTACGAGAAATATTTCTAGCTACCATTGATTTGAGAACTTACTGTGCACCAAGTACCATTCTGAGAGCTTTCTACAAATGATCTCATTACAGTTTTGGAACAGCACTGTATGCTGTAGTAGACATTCTTGTTGCCTACCAAACAACCAGTTCCCTTCTGCATGGCTGGCAGAGCCCTAATTTTGTTCAGATGTCTACTACTTTTCCTAGCAACTCAAGGAAAGCTATATCCCAATTGGTCAAAACCAATTACTGTGATCCCATTTCTCTTGGGGTGACTGGTTTCAGTATGGACATGTGAAAAAATTCTAGCCAATGGGATATGAAGAGAAGCCTAATGAGTGGGGGACAGGGAGGTGCTTCTCAATAATTTCTGGATGCCAGAAACTTTAGCAATCATTTTGCAATTAGCAGGGGAATTAGCCTGAGAGTAAGGAGACATAGACAATGTCAAACCAAGAAATGGAAAATAATTGTGTCATTGATTACTGAGGTAACCACCCCAGAAGTATCAGGACTTTTTTTGTGTGTGAGGAGATATAGTTTCTTTACTGTTTAAATTGAATTTCTTGTAGCCAAAAGCATCTTAATCATGATGAAATCCTTTAGAATATTCTGTTATTATTTCCATTTTACAAATGAGATAATTGCAGCTCAAAGAGGTTAAGTAAGTACTTTGCCCAAGATTAACTGCTTATAAAAAGTTAACCTGTCTCTAGGACTTTTCTTTTCCTAAAAAGTTCCGAATGGGGTCAGACTTGCTATCTAACTTGCTTACACCAAGCCCCACCGCCATCCCATGCTCCAAAGGAACTGCCCCTCCCAGGCACACTGGCCTCAGTCCCAGCACAGTGGGCCCCTCTCCTAGAAGCCTGGCCCAACCCCCTGACAACCCCACATCTCCCAACTTGGGAGTTCTGCAGAGCCTTGGTTCTGGCGGTGGTGGTGACCTCATTTCACAAACAGACCAAATCACACCTAGTTAAAATGCACCACATTCAGGCTAGGGACTGAACACTGCCCACAAGGGGCAAAGAGAGCTTCTGCAGACGACTGGCCTGAAGGGTAATGTGGCCAGGATATAATCGTAGAGCGTCCGCATCACACGCGGGAGTACTCCCTGAAGTGCCAGGCCTGGGGAGCAGGGGGCACTACGTGGCATGGCAATAAAGGGCCTCTTCTTCATAAGGCCATTACCCTCAAGAACAAGAGACAAGCTGACTTTCCTAACAGAGAGAGACAGGCACAGAGACTTAGATAAAATGCAAAGACCGAGAAATTGATCCCAAATGAAAGAACAGGACAAGACCATGGCCAGAGATCTAAGTGAAACAGATACAAATAACATGCCTGACAGAGAATTTTAAAGTAATGATTATAAGGATATTCACTGGATTTGAGAAAAGAGTGGAAGACATGGGTGAGACCCTTCAGACAGAGATAAGGAATAACAGAGCAGAGATAAAGAGTTCAATGAATGAAGTGAGAAACACACTTGATAGAATGAACAGCAGGCTAGAAGAAACAGAGAAATGAATTAATGACCTAGAAGACAGGGTAATGGAAAGTAATCATGCTGATCAAAAGAGAGAACAAAAGAATTATGCAAAATGAGACTAGGCGTAGGGAACTCCATGACTCCATCAAATGTAAAAACATTCATTATTATAGGAGTCCCAAAGAAGAAAAAGAGAGAAAAGGGGGCAGAAAATTTATTTGAAAAAAGAATAGTGGAAAACTTCCCTAATCTGGGGAGGGAAACAGATATCCAGATCCAGGAAGCACAGAGAACTTCCATCAATATCAACAAAAGCAGATCCATCCACACCAAGACATATTGTAATCAAACTGGCAAAGTATAGTGATAAAGAAAAAATTTTAAAAGCAGCAAGACAAAGGATGACAGTAACTTACAAGAAAAGACTCATAAGGCTAGCAGGGTTTTTCTCAGAAGAAACTTTCCAAGCCAGAAGGGAGTGTGGTATATTCAAAGTGCTGAATGGGAAAAATCTGTAGCCAAAAATACTCTATCCAGCAAGGCTATCATTCAGAATAGAAGGAGAGATAGAGAGTTTTCCAGACCAACTAAAACTAAAGGAGTTCATGACCACTAAACCAGCCCTGCAAGAAATATTAAAGGGACTCTTTGAGTGAAAAAGAGGCCAAAAGTGACAGTATAAAGTTAGGGAACACAAAAGCAGTAAAAATGACTATTTCTGTAAAAATCAGTCAAGGAACTCACAAGATAAAAGAATATAAAATATAACAACATATACCTAACACGTGGGGAGGAGAGGAGTAAAGAGTGGGTTCAAACTACAAACCTAAGGGTAACCACAAATCAAAAGCCACTAATAAATATGCAAAGAAAAAGAAATCCAAATATGTAACTAAAGAAAATCAGCAAACCACGAAAGGGACAAAGAGATGGTCAGAGAAAATCTTCAGAAACAACTACAAACCAAATAATAAAATGTCCGTAAATACATATCTATCAATAATGACTTTGAATGTAAATGGGCTAAACATTCCAATCAAAAGACAGGGTGACAGAATGTATAAAAAAACAAGACTCATGTATATGCTGCCTACAAGAGACTCGTTTTAGACCTAAAGACACCCACAGATTGAAAGTAAGGGGATGGAGAAACATCTATCATGCAAACGGATGTCAGAAGAAAGTGTGAGTAGCAATACTTATATTGAATTACATTGAACAAAGTAGTTTTTTTTTTTTTTTAAGAGAGAGAGAGAGATTATGAGTTGCTGGTGGAGCGGGAGAGAGAGAATCTTAAGAAGGCTCCACACCCAGTGCAGAACCTGACACGGGGCTCAATCTCACGACCCTGAAATCATGACCTGAGCTGAAATCAGGAGTCGGACGCTCAACTGACTGAGCCACCCAGGCACCCCCAACAAAGTAGACTTTAAAACAAAGACTGTAACAAGAGACAAAGAACATTATATAATAATAAAGGGGACAATCCAACAAATTGTAAATTTGTATGCACCCAAATACATAAAACAGCTAACAAAAAGAAGCTAATCGATAATAATACAATAATAGTAGGGGACTTTCATACCCTGCTTACCTCAATGGACAGATCATCTAAACAGAAAATCAACAAGGAAAAAATGGCTTTGAATGACAGACAGACTGGAAGAGATGAACAGATATATTCAGAACATTCCATCCTAAAACAGCAGAATACACATTCTTTTCAAGTGCACATGGAACCTTCTCCAGAATAGATAACATATTAGGCCACAAAACAAGCCTCAAAAATTCAAAAAGATCGAAGTCATACCATGCATCTTTTCTGGCCACAACACTATGAAACTACAAGTCAACCATAAGAAAAAGTCTGGAAAGACCACAAATGCATGGAAGTTAAATAACATTGTACTAAACAATGAATGGGTCAACCAGAAAATCAAAGAAGAAATTAAAAAGTACATAGAAATGACTGAAAATGAAAACACAAGAGTCCAAAACCTTGAGGATGCAGTGAAAGAGGTCCAAAGAGTGAAGTTTACAGCAATACAGGCCTACCACAAGAAGAAAAATTTCAAATAAACAACATAACCTTACATCTAAAGGAGCTAGAAAACAACAACAACAACAATAATAAACTGAGCCTAAAACCACCAGAAGAAAATAATAAAGTTTAGAGCAGAAATAAATTATATAGAAACTAAAAAAAAAAAAAAAAAAAATGGGCTCCTGGGTGGCTCAGATGGTTAAGCGTCTGCCTTCGGCTCAGGTCATGATCCCAGCGTCCTGGGATCGAGTCCCACATCAGGCTCCCTGCTCCTTGGGAGCCTGCTTCTCCCTCTGCTTCTCTCTCTCTCTCTGTCTCTCATGAATAAATAAAATCTTAAAAAAAAATAGATCAATGAAACCAGGAGCTGGTTCTTTGAAAAGAATCAACAAAATTGATAAACCTCCAGCCAGACTTATCAAAAAGAAAAGAGAAAGAACCCAAATAAATAAAATCACAAATGATAGGGGAGAAATAACAACACTACAGAAATACAAACAATTATAATAGAATATTAGGAAAAAGCACGTGCCAACAAATTGGACAACCTGGAAGAAACGGATAAATTCCTAGAAACATATAAACTACCAAACTAAAGCAGGAAGGATTAGAAAACTTGAGCAGACTGATAACCACCAAAGAAATTAAATCAGTAATCAAAATCTCCCAACAAACAAGTCCAGGACCAGATGGCTTCAGAGGCAAATTCTACCAAATATTTAAAGAAGAGTTAATATCTATTCTTCTCCAACTATTCCAAAAAATAGAAAAGGAAGAAAAATTTACTATTCATTCTATGAGGCCAGCATTACTCTGATACGAAAACCAGATAAAGACACCACAAAAAGAGAACTATAGGCCAATATCCCTGATGAACATGGATGCAAAAAGTCTCAGCAAAATACTAGCAAACCAAATCCAACAGTACATTTAAAAAATCATTCACCATGAGCAAGTGGGATTTATTGCTGGGTGGCAAGGGTGATTCAGTATTTACAAATCAATCAATATGATACATCACATCAATAAGAGAAAGAATAAGAACCATATGATCATTTCAGTAGACACAGAAAAAGCATTTGACAAAGTACAATATCCATGATAAAAACCCTCAACAAAGTAGGGATAGATGGAACATACCTCAATATCATAGAGGCCATATATGAAAGACCCAGAACTAATATCATCCTCAATGTGGAAAAACTGAGAGCTTTTCCTCTATGGTCAGGAACAAGACAACGATGTCCACTCTCACCACTGTTACTCAGCATAGTACTGGAAGTCCTAGCCTCAGCAATCAGACAATAAAAAGAAATAAAATGCATCCAAATCAGCAAGGAAGAAGTCAAACTTGCACTGTTTGCAGATGACATGGTACTACATAGAGAAAATCCTAAAGACTCCACCAAACAACTGCTAGAACTGATAAACCAATTCAGTAAAGTTGCAGGATACAAGATCAATGTATAAAAATCTGTTGCATTTCTATATACCAATAATGAAGCAGCAGAAAAAGAAATTAAGACAACAACCCCATTTACAACTGCACCAAAAATAATAAGATACCTAGGAATAAACCTAACCAAAAAGGTGAAAGACCTGTACTCCAAAAACTATAAAAGACTGATGTAAGAAATTGAAGATGACACAAAGAAATTGAAAGACACCCCATGCTGATGGATTGGAAGAACAAATATTATTAAAATATCTATACTACCCAAAGAAATCTAGAAATTTAATGCAATCCCTATCAAAATACCAACAGCATTTTTCACAGAATTTACAACAAACAATATTAATAAAATTTGTATGGGACCACAAAAGATTCTGAATAGCCAAAGCAATCTTGAAAGAGCAAAGCAAAGCTGGAGGCATCACAATTCTGGACTTCAAGTTATATCACAAAGCTGTAGTGATCAAAACAGTATGGCGATGGCACAAAAACAGACACATAGATCAATAGAACAGACTATAAAACCCAGAAATAAACCCACAACTATATGGTCAATTAATCTTTGACAAAGCAGCAAAGGATATTAACAAATGGTGTTGGGAAAACTGGACAGCAACATGCAAAGAAACTGGACCACTTTCTTACACCATACACAAAAGTAAATGCAAAATGGATTAAAGACCTAAATGTGAGACTTGCAACCATAAAAATCCTAGATGAGAACACAGGCAGTAACCTCTTAGACATTGGCCATAGCAACTTTTTCTAGATAGGTCTCCTGAGCCAAGGGAAACAAAAGCAAAAATAAACTATTGGGACTTCATCAAAATAAAAAGCTTCTGCACAGCAAAGGAAACAATCAACAAAACTAAAAGGCAACCTACAGAATGGGAGGAGATATTTGCAAATGCCTATCCAATGAAGGGTTAGTATCCAGGGTTGCCTGGGTGGCTCAGTCAGTTAAACATCTGCCTTCAGCTCAGGTCATGATCCCAGAGTGCTGGGAGCAAGCCCCCTCCCGCCCCCCCCATCAAGCTCCCCACTCAGCAGAGAGCCTGCTTCTCCCTTCCCTTTGCTGCTCCCCCGGCTTGTGCTCTCTCTGTCAAATAAAAAATTAAATCTTAAAAAAAATAAAGGGTTAGTATCCAAAATAACGAACTTATAAAAGTGAACACCCAAAAAACAAATAATCCAATTAAAAATGGGCAGAAGACATGAACAGGCATTTCTCCAAAGAAAACATACAGATACCAACAGACACATGAAAAGATGCTCATCATCACTTATCATCAGGGAAATACAAATCAAAACTACAATGCAATAACACCTCACACCTGTCAGAATGGCTAAAATCAACAACACACAAAAAAAACAAAAACTGTGCTGTGACCCTGGCCTTTGAATGGGGCTTCATCCCTTGGCATCAGCAAAGAGCCTGATAACGGAGTGGTCTGCAGGAAGCCACTTCAAGGTATCCCCAGAGCCTAGGAACTGCTAGAGCATGGATCCGGCAAGCGGAGCTTTAAGGACCTTTTGATCCTGTTTCAATTTTTGCTCCACCATGGGTACCACATCTGTATGGACAGCAAAGCCTTCAGCCAGTCTGGAACCTGACCAGAACTCTGCAAATTCCTTATATAAATACTGGATCTACTGCTATGCTTCCCATGTCAGGGTCCTGGGCGGGGCACCCGGCTCCTCCATTTGCCTCCAAATTTTCTGGAACCTAGTGGCTATTTTCCCTGTCGTTTTAGGGTGCTGGCCGTGGCGGGGTGAAGGGGTAATCGAGAACCAATGGCAGAAGCCATACTGGCAGAAGCAAGATGGGTGGTTGAAGAACCAAGCCCTCTTCTCTCTATTGGCAATAGATGGGTTTATTTATTTATTTATTTATTTATAATATATATAATATAATATATATAAATAATAAATATAAAATATATAAATATAATTTATATTATAAGAATAATGAGGTATTGCTCATACCTGCTCTGTACACTGCCCCGGAAATCTGCCTAGAACAGGCCTTGAGCGTGCGGAACTTTCTAAACGGGTGATAAGAGTACTCACTTCACTGGTGAGGGAGCCCACTGTCGGAAGACAGCTGAACATCTGGCCCTGCGCCCCCAACAACCAGTTAAGAAACAAGGGCCGCTGCGCATGCGCCTCACTTCCTGCAAGTCCCTCTCCGCACTGCGCATGCCCAGTGTAAGTTGGTCCTCTAGAGGCAGGTGGGTACAGCCTTGGGTTTTGAATCCACAGTGAGTGACTGCAGCAAAGACACACCCTGCCCAGTGAGAGTCACAGAGTAACCCTTGTGTGGACAAAAACCTGACTCTGGGGTTTCAAAAAGGATATACAAAACCTCTATGGAGAAAATTACCAACGTTTACTGAAAGACAAAAAAGAAGCCCCAAGTAAATTCAATACAAGTCCATGAATTTCGATTATTATAAAATTTCCAATCCTCCCCAAACTATTAATTGAACGTGATGAAGAGCAAAAAAGGGAACTCGAGTTACCAGATATCAATGCTTGAAATGAAGTAACTAAGATTTCAAAAGCATTGGGTAGACTAGTGCTTCTTAAACTTTTCTGCTCATAGGAATCTCCTGGGGATCTTGTTTATCGCAGGTTTTAATTGTGAAAGTATGGGATGCAGCTTGAGATTCTGCATTCCCAACAAGGTACCAGGTGATGCTGATGCTGCTGGTCCGAGGACTACACTTTGAGAAGCAAGGGAGTAAATAATTGAAAGAATAGAGAGCCCAGAAACAAACCCATGCGTTTATGAAAGCTTGCTATACAGTAAAGATGGCATAGCAGATTAGTAGGAAAAGTGAACTATTTAATAAACTGGGCTGACCTATGGTCCTTACAAGAGGGACATAGGAATGTCAAAATGAGGGAGAGATTTGAAGATTCTATGTGGTTGCTTTGAAGATTGAGGAAGGGGCCACAGCCAAGAAATGGGTTCTAGAAGACAGAAAAGACAAGGAAATGGATTTCTCCCCTAGAACCTGAAGAAGGAATACAGCCCTGCCTACATGTTGATTTTAGCCAAGTGAAAGCCATATCTGACCTTCTGACCTTATAAGATAATCAATTTGTTGTGTTAAGCCACTAAGATTGTGGTAATTCGTTACAGGAGCATTGGGAGACAAATGCATCACATAACAAAGGGCACCATAAAACAAAGTGAAAAGATAAGCCACAGACTGGGAGATTTTTGCAAAGCATACAGCATGCAGGATTAGGATACAAGAATATAAGGTGAACGACAAGTCAATAAAATAGGACAAGTGACCCACTAGGAAAATAAGCAAAACATATGTATAGAATTCACAGAGGAGAATACCTCAGTGGCCAAGAGTAAGAAGATGCACAACCTCACTAATAATTCTGGAAATGCAAACTGGAAAAATTAGATACCGTTGTACACCCATAAAAATTTTTAACATTTTGATAATGCCAAGTGTTGATGAGAATGTGGAACAATGGGAACTTTCATAAAAAAAAATACTGACAGGAGTGAATATTTTTGCAATGACTTTGGAGACAGCAATTTGGCAATACTTAGTAAACTTGAAGGCACTTGTACTCCGACTCAATAATTGCACCTGTAGGTATTTCATTAGAGACATTATCACATGTGAGTACTTGGAGAAACTTACAATACTATTCATTAAGGCATTTTGGTAATAATAAACAATTGAAAACAATCTAAATATCCCTCAATGGGCAAATGGATAGATTATGGTATATTTCCACAATGGAATACTACGCAGCAATTAAATTGGATGAATCAGCATTTCCTCTCTTACCTAACTATATACATAATTATGCCTTAGGTTGTTTTCCTATGTCTAGTGTCTTCCCCATTTCTGTACAGACTGGAAGACTTTTGAAAATCTGTCCATGTCTTTACCTTAATTAAAAATTCTGCAGTGAGTTTTTTTAAAAATAGTTTTTTTAACTATTTAAAATAGTTATGGTATATCTATATCAATTACGGTATATCAATTATACCCCATATATGGTATAATTGATATACCATAAACAGCAGATATTTAAACTGTACAATGTGTTAAGTTTTGACACACGTATAAACATCACCATGATCAACGTAGAGAACATATCCATCATCCCCAAGTGTCTTCTTGTGTCCTTTTGCAGTCTCTCCGCCCCCTCCCTCCAATCTCTCCCATCCCCAAGCACCCACTGATCTGCTTTCTGTCACTATAGATCTGTTAGCATTTTCTAGAGTTTTATTAAACAGAATCATCCGGTATATATTCTTTTTTTGTCTTGCTGCTTTCATTCAGTATAATTATTTTAAGATTCATCCATGTTGCTGTGTAGTGCCTTCCTTTTGATTGCTGAGTAGGATTCCATTGTATGGACACACTATAATATGCTTATCCATTCGCCTCTTGGACATCTGGGTTGTTTCCAATTTTTGACTATTACAAATAAAGCTGCTATGAACATTGTGTAGAAGTCTTTATATGGACATCTGGTTTCTTTTCTCTTAGGTAAATTCATAGAAACGGAATGGCGGGATTAAATGGTAGACATATGTTTAACTTTTTAAGAAACTGCCATAGTGGTTGTACTATGTACATTTTGTACTATGTACTATGTACAAATGTACTATGTACATTGTAAAATGTACATTTTACATTCCCATAGCAGGCTTCAATGTGTTTTAAGAATAAGATCTGGGGCCCTCATTAGGCATTGGAAAAGGGCCTTTGCAGATGTAATTAACTTAAGGATCTCGAGATGAGATCATCCTGGATTTAGAGTGGGGCTCAAGTCTCATGATGATGTACTTAGAAGAGAAATGTAGACGGAGCTAGTGACTGAGATGGAGAAGACAGAGGCAGAGTGGAGTTATGCTGGCCAAGATAAGGAATGCCTGGAGCTCCCAGAACCTGGACCCTATGTGCCCTTGCCCTCCCCACTGTACTCCTACCCATGTGCCTCACCTGCCCTCTCACTTGTCCTCTATCTTCTCATCTGTGTTCTGTCCTTTTACCACCTCCCCAAAGTGTGTAGCTCTTTTGCAGGGTTCAGGAAGGGCGAGACTGTTGGAGTGCAGTTGACCTCTATTCAATTCATGGGAATGACGTTACGGCCCCAGCTGGAATGTAAGCTCTCCGAGGGGGCAGGGAACAAACATGTTAAACATTTAAACTCCTAATACTTGCAAGGCACGTCTATCTACTCTAGCCTATCAAATCCTCACGAGAACCTTGTGAGTAGATATTTTTATCTCTATTTCACAGCACACTAAACTCAAAGAGCTTGTCACTTGCCCAGTGTCTCACAGGAGGGACTCACACAGAGCTCCAGCTGGCCCCCAACTCCAAGTTTTCTGTGCCATGGCCCTGGGGAAGCAACGGCACCAGACCCTCCATGTACTTCCTAGCTCATTTCCTTCGAGATGCTACGTGCTGGATAAATGTTTGTATGATGCTGAAAGTAGTTTATCCTCAGCCAGCATGTCCATTAAATAGTCTTTGTATTCTTTTTTCCATTAGAGCTTCATCTCCCTGAAGCTTAAAATAGGATTGGAAATTTGCTGTGTTTGACCTATTTTCACCCATTAGCATAATTTATCAGACTAGAGAACCGAGAAGCTCCTGGATAAAGATGAAGGAGCCCAGGAATCTCAGGATGGAAAGGCAGAGGGAACCACAAGGGCCATGGGGCCCAGGAGCACTGGGGGAGAAGGAGGAAGGCTAACAATGGCCCACAATTCAAGGCAAGAGAAAACAAACTTTCATGGCGGAGCGAAGCAAGCCCCTGGACTCAGACCCCAGCCCTGCCGCCCACGGTCTGGGAACCTGGGGGATCACCTGCACCTCTGCTTCTTCCTCTGAAAACTCTCAGAGCCTGCCAACCTCACCAGTGTGATGACACTAATTCTAATGGGATGCTATGTGTGAATGCTGCTTGTAAAGAACCAAAAGAGTGAGGTATTTACAGTGTTCCGTGTGACATGACCTCTTCTTCCTTGCTTTGGATTCAAGCCCTCAGTCTGAGAGATGGGATGTTATGAAATTGCTCTAAGTGCTTTGAGGCAGGGACCATCTTTATATCCCCCTATCCCCTAGGACCTAGAATGGTGCCTTGCACAGAGCAGGTGCTCAGACACATCTGCTCGGATGAATGATGAATGAACGAGTTGAGCTCATAACTGCTCAGGCCATGGCCCTCTGCAACGATTACAATCATGCTCCCTGACGTCCTCTTGAGGGTCCTCAAGTGCTAGCCTGTCCAGCGGCAGTCACTGGGGTATTATGGTAATAGGTGAGAGGAGCTAGTAGGAATGGGGCAAGCATGGTAAGCAGAGTCCAGTTCGGACTCAGGAGGAAGAGGCCACTGAATCATCTGTTTGCTGGCCACCAAAGACCCGGGGTTGGTGTAGGGACAGCCAAGTGCAAGAGTGCAACTAGGGAAGGAGGCAGTGATTTGAGGATAAACAGGAGGCGGGCGTCATTCAATGAGATAAGAGCAAAAGCAACAAAGAGAAAAAATAATGGATAAATAATAATAAAGATCAAATGACCTTTTTAAAACACCTAATACATGCACACACACCAAATTGTACTTATAGTTACTCTAGTTGGTGACATACACAGAGTGAGATTGTGTTTGGTGTTGGGGGCTTCAAATAAAATGTTTTCCACATGTGTGTCTGTTCATGTGTGTGTGTGTGTGCGCACATGTGTGTTCCTTCTCCAGATCCCAGCAAATATTGTGCTATGTTTCCATCCATAGGTGGTAGTACACTTCCTGTTCATTTCCAATTGCAACTCTTGATGACTTTCGGCAGGAAAAGCACCGCTCCTGGTCAAGATGAGAGAGTGATTTGGTCCCATCAAAAGGAAAATTGAGATGGATTCTTACAATGGGTTGAATAATAGCCCCCCAAAAGATTTGTCTATGTCCTAATCCCTAGAACTTGGGAGTGTTACCTAATTTGGAAAAAGGATTTTTGCAGGTTTAATTATCTTAAAAATTTTGACATGAGATCATCTTGGATGGTTCAGTGGGCCCTAAATCAGATGACCAATGTCCTTGTAATGGAAAGGCAGAGAGAAATGTGAGACAGACAGAGAAGGAGAAAACACCAAGAGGAGAAGGTGACATGAAGACAGAGGCAGAGATAGGATTGATGTGACTACAAGCCAAGTAATGCCAAGGGTTGTCCACAGGCCCTAGGAGCTAGGAGAGAGGCATGGAAGAGATTCTGTCCCGGGGCCTCGGAAAGAAGTGTGGCCCTGCTAACACTGTTTTCAGACTTTTGCCTCCAGACTGTGAGAGAATACATTTCTACTGTTCCAAGTCATCTAGTTTGGGGTAATTTGTTACAGTGGGCTTATGAAATGAGTAGAATTCTGAGCTACTATCTTGTCACAAATGTTCCCTGTGAAAGTTATAAACACCCAAGCCATCAGTCCAAATTCCAGTGATGTGAAATCCCCAGGGAAGCCCTAGTGAGCTTCCCTGGGCTCAAGAGTCTCTCAGAGGACTTTCCAGGGGGTCCCCAGGCTCCTTGACTCCTTCATCAGAGCTTTGCCCCTTTCACTGCATTGTGGGTCCTGTACAACCTTCCCCAGATATGTACTCAGCTGAGCCCCACACCCCAGCTTTTAAGGATGTTCAGCACTATTTCTCATCTATCCAAGTTCAAAGGCTCTAGGGCTTAGGAGAGTCATAAGATTTGCCTGCACTCTTCCCAGGGAGAGTATGTTGATTCTGGTTCTGGCAGTGTAAGGCTGTCTTGGTAACACCATGCTTGCACCAGGCAGTGTCATCACTATGAAGGACTAGGGAACTGCGTGCTGAGCAGTTAGATCTAGTTTGTATTTCTGATAAGAACTGCCTGGAAAAAAAGGTGAATGGGATGCCCTTGTGTTCTAATTTCCTCCAGTCTCCCTTTAAAAGCTCCCCTACCCTGAAGCATTCAGGACCTCTCTGCGGGTCTGATCTTCCCTCTGCAGGGCCCAATTCTGCTACCCCTCTCACTGCTTCCACAAAATGAACCTGACTCATGTCTGTTGGCCTAGGCCTTTCTCCAATGCTAAGGGACAATATCATTAATGCGTTAATTAGGTCAGCTCAGGAGTTTGACAAATTTCTTATGATGGAGACCAGATGGAGAAAGGTGGGTTGGATAGTGTACCCGTGGGCGGATTCATAGTTGGCTGAAGGCTCTTACCCAGAAAAAAAAAAAAAAATCCTTGGCCTTCTGAAGGGAGGTTTATTTGCCCTTGGCCCAATCCTAGTCAACATTTTTAACTTTTTAAAGATTATTTATTTATTTATTTATTTGACACACACACACACACACACACACACACACACAGAGACAGTGAGAGAGGGAACACAAGCAGGGGGAGTGGGAGAGGGAGAAGCAGGCTTCCCACCGAGCAGGGAGGCCGATGTGGGGCTTCATCCCAGAACCCTGGGACAATGACCCAAGCCGAAGGCAGACGCTTAACGACTGAGCCACCCAGGCGCCCCTCTAGTCAACATTTTAACCAAGGATTTGAATAAAGTCAAAAAGCCAAGCTTATTTAATTTGCAAATGACCCGACCCTAAGCAATGTAGAACCCATATGTTCACATAGTCATTGTTTTTAAAAAAAATGAAATGATGGATTACAATGAATAAATCAGAATCCATGTAACTTCTTTTAGTTGGTTTCAAAAAATAATCCACAAAAGTAAAAGATAGGTTAAAGCACTTCTTTAGAGAGATTTAGTGGTTCTAGTTTATTTTAAGCTCAATATGAGTCAACAGTCTGAGAAGAAGTTTTTAAAAGGACATAAATTTAGGTTGCATTTCTAGAATGTGCAGGTCCAGATCCAGGGTGGTGATCGTTCTGGTATGCTCTGCACCAGTCAGAACCTGGCTGCATTTATGAATGTGGTTCTGGATATCATGGTCAAAGAGAGACATGGCTCATTGGTGGGCAGCCAGTGAGACAAGTCAGGGTGGTGATGAGTTTAATAGTCTTGTCACCTGAGCAAAGCTGCTTTTTAGTCCAGAGAAGAAAAGACTCAGGGACATATGTTACCTGTTTTCGAATATCTGAAGAGCCATCCACTTAGGCGGGGTGTTTTGAGGGCAGGTTGACATCCTGTGCAGCTTCAGAGAGTGAAAATGAGACAAAGGAAAGTCTGAAAGGACCAAAATTCATTTTATTTCTAAAAATCAGAGGTGTTACGGGGGCACCTGGGTGGCTCAGTCGGTTAAGCGTCCCGATTCTTGGTTTCGGCTCGGGTCATGATCTCCTGGTTGTGGGATTGAGCTCCACATCAGGTTCTGTGCTCAATGTGGAGTCTGCTTCAGATTCTCTCTCCCTCTCCCTCTCATTCACACATTCTCTCTCTGATAAATAAATAAAATCTTTTAAAAAAAAAGAATCAGAGGTGTACAGCAGTAGGGTAGTCTCCCTTGTGAGGAGGTGACACTCCCATACTTGGAAGCATTTAAGCAAAACTCTCATTGCTAGTGGTAGCCGCCCCCCCAACGCCCCGCCCAGGGCGGGCCAGACTGGAATCACTGGCTGATTGGGATCCTCTCCCACCTTCATCAGTAGGGGTATGCCCCCTTAGAAGCCACATGGTTGGTCAAAAAGGATGGCTCTTCCAGAGGCAAGGCAGCCACTCTTGGTTAGATTCTTGAGTGGCATTGTCGTTGGTTACAATCTCTAAATAAGCTCTCAAAGTCCCTTTGAACGAATCTCTGGAATAATGTATTACTTGTATATAGTATTTTATTAGGATTATTTTGATTTCAGGTGGAAAATAGCCAACTCAAGCTATTATAAGAAAAAAAGGGAATTGTTTTCATATAACCAACAATTTGTTCATGTGATTCTGGAGGACAGACGTGGAGCTGGTCTCGAAAACAATGGGTCAGAACCTCCCTCTCCACCTCTGAACTCCGCTTCTCCTGTTCAGAACCCAGGGCTGTGAAGAATTCCACGCAGCCTTTTTTCCAGCTGGTAACCCAGTAAAATGAAGAGGTACAAACTCTTCCTAGGGCAGAGCTCTGATTGGCTTTGCCTGGGTCATGTGTTCCCCTCTTGGACCAACCACTGTGGCAAAAAAAAAAAAAAAAAATTCCCTGGGGCCTGTGATTGGCCAGACCTGGGCCACTTTCTCATTCTTTTGGCCCAGGCTTAGGGATGGTGGTCAGCAGCTAGAGTCACAGGTTAGATAATGGTAGGAAGTTGCGAGGCAGATAAAACCACAGCCGTCCATTACGGGGCCTAGGAGTTTACAGAGCGCTTTTTTTTTTTTTTAAGATTTATTTTTTTATTAGAGAGAGAGAGGGAGCGCACACTCGCGAGTGAGTGCACAGCGAGAGGGGCAGAGGGAGAAGGAGAGAGAATTGCAAGCCGACTTCGCGCTAAGGGTGAGCCTGACTGAGAACTTGATCCCACCACCGAAGCGGAAACCGAGTCCCACGTGCAACAAACGGTGCCACCCAGGCACCCCCAGAGCACTTCTGCACACATTTCATTTGATTCTCATTATCACCCTGTGAGGAATGTGGAGCACATATATAATTGTTCTTCACCGTATGATGCCATTTCACCTTACCAGAGGCTGTTGGTCACATAATAGACAAAAATACTTTGAATATCTTAAACAACATTGTCACAAGGATAGATTCATTGAATATCCTTTATTGTCATCTGGTACTGTCCTTGCACACTGCCAGGTGAAGCTATTTCAAGAACTCCTGGTAGTAGAAAACTCCCTTTTGAGTTTTCTGATAGTAGGTCCCTGGGGAGTGGCTTAATACCATATAAAAAGTGGATGAGTAGCAAGACTGTCACTAAACTCCTTGGGGACCCACTATCAGAAGCATAGGTCCTCCCTCTCTTCCCCCAAACTCTTTCCTGGCTCTTTCTCTGTCAGCAAAATCAGACGCCATTAGGAAAGCTAGACAGGTGTTATTTCAAGCAGCATTGCAATCGGCACCAGGCCATTTACTTATTCATGTATTCGTTTTTATTTATTCTTTTGTTTATCCATGCATCCATTCATTCACACGCCCCAAAACTGTACAGAGCACCTGTACGCTGATTAGTGGTTAGGCAAAGCAACTTGAACAAAGAGATCTCCAAATAGAGGAGCTTAGGAAAAACAGTCGTTTACTTGTCTCTCATGTAAGCATCTGGAATGAGCTGTCTAGGTGGTGGGGGGCTTTGCTAGGGAGTCAGGTTCCTTCCATCTTGTGGCTCTGCCATCCCGAGGGTATAGTTCTTGTTCTACATCGTGGGAAGGGAAAAGCACAAAAGGGACAAGCTAGTCTGTTGTTCAGAATGTGAAGTGGAAAGTCACCTCGCTTCTGCTCTTACCCACTTGACAGAAACCCAAAGGGCCATGCCTCGCTGCAAAGGAATCAGGAAATGTCGCTCTAGTTAGACTCAACCAAGACTTACTCCCAGGAAGAATAGGAGAATGGGTAGTTGGGACAATAGTCTGCCACCACCTGCTATCTCTACGGTGCACCAGGTAGGGTGGAATGGCTCAAGCCTTGCTCTCAGGGTGCTCGTAAACTAGTGGGAAAGAAATGCCTTGTTCCCTAGCAGTGACACAAGGCGATGTGGAAGAAGGGTCAGGGGAGGGGGAGCAAGGAGCATAGAGAGTTCCCAGGAGGAGGGATGACTTGAACTTGAGATGCTTAGAACGGGCTCCTGAAGGAGGTGGCGTTTGAGCTGGATGGCCTGGGCTTGAAAGATGGCTATGAACCTGAACATGAAAATGGGTGAGGACAGCAGGCAGAACAAAGAGCAGTTAACAACTGTTAAGGGCAGATGCTCATGTGAATGAGGGATTCTTCAGCTACCCCTTCTGGATAGTTCTACACACATACCCACCCATTTGCCATTCCTGTACCCACCTGCATTAGCACCCGCGAGCTCCCAATGTCCTCCTTGGTCCTGCAAGACACAACGCCACCCAGATGTCCAGGATATTTTTCCAAGTGTGGCTAGGGCCTAAGGAGACAGGCCAGGCTGTGAGTCAAAGCCAGGAGACCCGGAGTCTAATAACTTAGTAATTGCAAACATTTTCAGAGCTTTGCAGTTTACAGAGCATGCCAAATATAGAATTTTCTTTCATTCTCATCTTAACTCCGACGGGTGGCTAATAAGTAAGACATCAGTGATGAACATGCTTTCAAAAATCGGCAGTGCTACAGAATGGAAAACATCATTATGGAAACACTGAAATCTTATTATTTCAAACTCCATTGATTCAGAATTTGCGGTAATTTGCAAAGGGTCCAGGCTGAGAAACTCTCTTTATGCTCACTATAGCTAAAAGGATTTGCTAAGCCAATTCAGAGTGTGTCCAAGAGGGCTGGGAGACATTTACGACCTCCAGAGGACAGCCGTTTTCGGTGATGACTGTGGCACTGTTGCGAGAATACTGCGCTTCAATTAAGTTCGCACAGTGCTCTTTTCATTAAAAAAGGTCTGGTGGGACTCCTACAAGGCAATAAAACTTTGTTAGCCATTTGTTTGACCTTCTGAATATTCTAAAGAGGACGAACATCGCAAAGCAAATTAGTTCGGGGCCTCACAGAGAGAATTTCAGTGTTTAAGAAAAGGCAGGGCCATCATTTGGCCAGAGTGTGGAAGACCAGATTCTGGCATTTGTCTGCAGTGTGGATGAATTTTGGCAGCAAAAGCTCTTCCTTTTCCTTTTCCTTAAAATCTCCATAAAAGCTCCAATCGAGCAGAGAGGCCCGCAGAGCAATTCTGGCTGAAGTGAGGGTGTGTCCCCTCCATTTCCCCCCTGCTTCCCCAACGAATCCTCAAAGCCCCTTTGACCAGTTGCCGAAGAACTCAAAACCTTGGCGATGTGTAAAATCTCTCTGAGGCCTGTGTCTATATGCGGATGGAAAGTCACGGTCAATAGCAGCATGCTGTAGGTCTATGCCGAGTGCCCACTGGCATAGAGGAAGACACTGTGGCTTTAGAGAGTTTCGGACACCGGTCCACGGTCACACTAACAGTACGTGGGGGAGCCGAGACTCACGCCAGTCCCACAGGTACAAAGAACACGTTTTTATAATCATTGTCCTTACAGACCACACCTTGGTACCAACATCCCCCTCTCTGGTTGGTTGGACACAACTTAGTGGCCTTATGGTCTGCATTTGTAATAACTTATGTCCTAAAAATCTCCGAAGATGAGGACCCCTCTTCCAACCATATCCTTTGAAGCCTTAATAGGCGAGCATGGTGATGTGGCCACATCCCTGGGGGCCTGGAGCTGGGCGTTGAAGTGGCCGAGAGCCGAGGAACTCAGTGAGTGGACAACAAAGCATATAAATAAATATACATGGTATTTGAAAGTGGTTGTATTTTTGCTGGGGGCGTGGGGGGGGGGTCCAGAAATAGACACTGGGGATGGATGGAGGGCAGATCGAGCCGTTTTTGGAGCATAAGTTTGGTTATTCTATCTGAAGGTCATTCATTCGTCAGACATTGAAGGAGCCTCATTCCATGCCAGGTACTGGGCTAAGTGCTGGGGACCCAGAAAAAAGATGAGGCCCCTGCCCCTCAAGGGAAATGACCTGTGAAAAAAATAACACTCAAAAAACAAGAGTCCCAAGAGCATGGATAATGAGCAGTCAGAACCGAGGGGGCCGTAGTGACCAGCACGCACTGCAGTGCTCTGTGGGGCCCATCCATCAAGTGTCACCACAGTGACAAAGGGGGAGTGATCCCTCTTGCTTGAAGGGTAGGAGTCAAAACAGGCTTCATCAATAAGACGTTAATGAATCTTCATGAGGACGCCACAGTTGTCTTACAGACAGAGAAGACTTGGCCAAGTCATAGGGGCCCTTGGGAGAGGTCACCAGGCTCCCTCTGCAGCCTCAGGCTCCCTGGGCTGTTGGCTCCTGCAGCAAGTATTTAGAGAAGAGGTCATGATTGATTAAAGGATTCAGAGGCTGTTTTCTCACCTCAGATACCCTCTCACTTTTGCAAAGGGAGGCTGCCTTCAATTCGTGCTCAAACTCCTTCTGGCTGAAACATCTAGTATTCTGTCTACTGGCAGGCCCCCCACCCACCTGGGGCACTGCATTCTCATTCCACAGTTCCCTGTGCCCGTGTCGGGAGAGAAGCGGATGCACAGGGAAAATAGGAGCTGCTTGGCTCTCAGAGGGTGAGATGTAGGCAGTGGGTGATGGGTCTGAGGGGAGAAGACCGTCTAACCGTACAGGGATCTGTACTCCCCAGGTCTGAGACAGAGCAAAAGCCTGGCACCAGCTCTACCATGGCATAAACTCTTTTCAAAACCGAACAGGTCACTGTCTTGCCTCCTTAGAACTTCTCTTAAAAGCCTTGAGCTTCAAGAAACAGGATCTCACTCTGTTCAAATATGAGCCTTATTTCTGTGGGTGGGCTTGGCTATCCAGACAACCAGGCTCTGGTGGGAACTCGGGGACCGCGGTTTGCTGGGCTCCACCAAGACCACAAGAGGCGCAAGAGCGAAAACCCTAAGACCAGGACAGAAATAGCCTACTTTCTGTTCACGTCTTGGCCGCAGGGGCTTCTCCCTTCCAGGCCCTTATGGAGACTGCATACCCCCCACCCCTCCTGTGCTGCTGCTGGGACACCTGTCACTGTATACCACCCCGCAGCATCTACTGCATCAGGACCCCTGCCGCCTCATGGCCCTGCTTACCAGCCTACTCTCCGCATTTGTTTCAGTTTCTCTCTTTGTCCCCCGGCCCCCCACCCCTCTCCTTATAACCTCCAGTTCATATTCCTGCTTTGCGAGAGCTTTCTTGCAACAGTACTTGCCCACGGCTAGTTCAGGTCATCACAGACAGATGGCCACAGTCACATGGTACTGCAGTGGCTTCTGATGAAGGAATGTCCCTTAGCAGAGGGCTCTGGGCTGGTTGCATGACCCCTGTGTCCCCCCACCCTGCTGTGCCTCACCTCCCTGAGAAGGGAGCTGTAGGCATTGATGGCATTAGGAGGCCGGGCCTGCCCAGTCAGGGCTCTGTTTTCAGGACACAGACTCTGAACAGGGGGGTCTTGAAGGTTATCTAGCCTAAAGTCCCTGTAGGCTGAGATTCCTGGTACCACAGCCTGGCCAGGGCAATGTCCAGCCTCTTATTTATTTTATTTTATTTTATTTTATTTTATTTTATTTTATTTTATTTTATTCAGAGGGGTGGGGAGGGGCAGAGGGAGAGGGAGAGAGAATCTTAAGCAGGCTCCACACCCAGTACAGAGCCTGACATGAGGCTCGATCTCACAACCCTGAGATCATGACCTGAGCCGAAACCAAGAGTCAACCGCTTAACTGACTGGGCCACCCAGGTGCCCCAATGTCCAGCCTTTTTTTAAAACACCCCCTGTGACAAGGCACACACACAGCCTAAAGTGGCTCACTGTGACTATGAATAAGATTCTCCTTCTCCTGAGCTTGAATCTGCCCTGGCCTGTATTCTGCCAAGGACAGATTCTCGGGCCCTGCTCTATCCTTCCAGGCCTTGGTGCGTTTCATCCCTGCTACATATTATGGTCTCTTACATAATAGAAGACAGTTTTCTTAACATTTTCCCTTCAAGGACTAAGTTCCCTCCAGTGCGGACCAGCATTCCTCATGTGACTGACTTTGCGTTATCTGAGCACACTATCACTCTCCCTGGAATGTGGCCCGTTTGCTAGTGTCCCTTTGGAGGTATGGCCCAGAAGAGAAGCCGTCGTCCGAACGTGGCCGACAAGCGCAGCTTTGTAGGTGTGGCCAGGCCTGCTCCCACTCCCGATTTCTGATTCAAGTTGTTCCCCTTATGCTTTATGCCAACCAGGGGTTCAGTGGTCCCCACGGCTCCTGCTGGGGAGCCCACTGTCGTCAACCGTACTGCTGGTTTAGGATGTGCATATTGTTAAACCGGCATCAGCCAAAGACAGCCAGGGACAAGCTGCGTCTGACACGCACACGGTCAGATCATCGGTCTGTTCCACTCTAGAGGAGCAGTGGCCAAGAGGCAGGAGGGGAGCCTCCTCCAGAAGGTTTGTGTGCCCACGGGATTCCGAGAGGACCACAGGGGAACGGGGATCTGTGGCGGTTGGGTCGCTTTCTGAGGTGAGATCTGGGGAAGTGGTGGGATGGGGTGCTGTCACGAGGCGAGGGCAGCCTGGCAGTTGGGGACCTTCGGTACCGGATGGGTTAGGGAGGCCACTCTGGGGCACCACTGGGGGAAAAAAAAGCAGTGGTCACTCATTTTTACAGCCACTGTGTGGCCTTGGGAGAAACAAGGTCTCCTGTTAACTTTGCAGCTGCTTGTAACAGTGTCCCTCCAGCCTGATGAGCTGTACGGATCCTCTTTTCTTTTTCAGGCTGAACTGACTTCACCCTTGCAATCCCAGATGTTATTGTTTATTCTTTCAGTGTCTCTGTGGATTCAAGGGGCCTTGGGCGGCAGCGTATTCCCACGTTCCATCACGTGTTTACAAGGTGGCTACAGACAAGATGCCCATGTGAACCACGCAGGCCCCGTGACGGGCCCTGCGCTGACCCTCTTTCTACTCTTCCCACCGTCAGCTCTGATTCAGACCCGCACCTGGACTGTGCCCACAATCTCCAAGTGCCTCCGGACTGCTCGGGGGCCCCAGGTCTGTTCATCCAGCTGTCTGCCAAAATGGCCCACTGGGGCACCCAACAGGCTCCTGAGATGCAACACGCCCCGACTCAACTGTCTTGTCTCCACCACTGGCCTTGGTCACTTGCCCCTGCCTTCTAGTTGTTATTGGGTACATTGTACGTCCAACCACCAACTCATTCGGACCAAACAACCAGGCATCCCCCCTGCCCCAAGAGGCCTCCCACCCCCATAGGCCCAACTGGTTTCAAGCACCTGCCAGTTCTTCCTCCTAAATACTCTTTTTGTGGGTCTTCTGATCCTTTGCTTGGATTAAAGCAAAAGCCTCCTTATCCATCTGCCCACTCCAGTCCCTTCTTCCTCTACCCCGCGAATGCCCTGCTGCCAGAGGGAGACTTTTAAAATGCAAATCTGATCCTCTCCCTCCCTCCATAACATCCTTTAATAGCATCTCATAACCTAGTGTGAAACTGAAATATCTTACACAGCACATAAGGCTTTGCATCCAACAGGCCCTGTTTTCTAGCACAGCTTCCCTTGCACTGGGGGCTCCAGCCACAGAGAGCCACCAGCAGCTCCCCGGACTGGCTGCCCTGTGTCCTAGCTGACCTTTGGACGGGCCGTTTCCACTGGTTGGGATGTCAGGAATATTAGCGGTAAGAACACAGTTCCGTGGCCATTTATGGATCACGTCCCCTAGCTCAGGACCCCTGCTAATGAATTCACATGTGTCATTGCTGCAATTCTGTAAACTGTAACGTCCAGGATACACATGAAGAAAGTGCAGCATAAGAGAGGTGAAGAGTCTAACCTGAGGTCACAGCAGATAAGCGACAGGACAGAGTCTACTGCATCTTCTCCTGTGTATATGACAAATCCTAGTCATGTTCTAAAACCCAATGGCTGTACCCGTTTATCCTTCCCTGGCCTCTCCTTTGCAAGTAATTAATTCCCTCCTCCCTGCCACTGTGTCTCATACATAACCGTGTTCTAGCAATCACCTCCCTGCTGCACCAGCACATACAACCGACCAGCACATACAACCCTCCCCATCTAAGCAGCCACACGCCATCCCCGGGCCTATCCACAACCCAGGCTGTGGCCCACTCAACCTAGGACGGACACCTAACCCCCAAGGCCGGTCCACAGGCTTGGAATATAGCCGTGATGCCTATATTTAGATGTCTACATCAAGAGTTCTGGAAGGCCGTGTCGACCACAGACATGCTCCACTCAGCTCTCTTTCCAAAGAACCTACTGAGGGAAATGTAGTTGACCGACAGCTTCCAGCTGCTTCCTCTTGGATCCCACCACGGCATCGACATTTCTCCCAGCCCACCTTTAACCAACAAGCACACTGACCGTGCTGGAGCCGGTCCCTTCCTGCCCCAGGTGGGACTCCTCCAACGGGCAGCCTTGGCTCAGGAGGCTACCTGTTGGCCTGGTGGAGACTTTCCGCCCCCTGCCCTGTGGTCTGTCACTTTTCCTCCTGCTCTCTTTTCAGACTTGTGTCCCCGGCCCCTGCTTCTTCCTCCTTTATCTTCCATAGGCATGTCCCCCAGTACATTTCTTGCATGTCATATTCTGTTTTGGTGTCTGCATCTTGGAGGACCTAAAATGACATGGAAGGAAGGAAGAAACCATCTTTATGCACGTGACATACAACAAGTGCCTAATCAATGTGTACTGAATAAAGGAAGAAATGAGTCACCTCCCTGACTGTTGCTATTCCCACCCCCCACCCCAGTCCACTTCTCTCCCACTTCCAGATCAATCCTCCTAGAACGTGACATTGTGCAAGGCACCTCCTTTCCTCCCCACAGGCAAAGTAATAGTGGATACAAGAAAAGATACAATGTTTTCATTTTTGTAAATGTGGTATCATCTCATAGGGATATCAATGATATGGGATGCACATTCTCTGATTACATTATGAGTTTTTAAAACAAGCAAAAGTTCAAAATGGCAGGATGACTTTTGATCAATGGGTGATGCAAATGGGTTGGGAAGTAGTTTCAGAAAATGAAAATTTTACTGGGGAGGAAGTTCCTCCCACCCCAATATGATTCCTTGGCGACTTCGATGTGCCAGGCTTGGGGGTCTGCTTTCTCCCCCAGAAGAACTCAGAACCCTCACCTACCCCTTGAGGCACCCGTTTTCCCCATCATTAATCTTTAAATCAGGATTCAGTGTCTTCCATAGATGCCCACTTCCTGTGGCAGGGAAGGGCTGCCATCATGTTCAGCTCCAAGGGCACACTGTTGCCATCATGAGTTCTGCTGACGGCAGCCCCTCAGTGGCCGCGTGGGCAATGCACAGCCTTGTGTGGATTCTCCCTCCTCAGGGCAGTGTTCAGGAAAATTTCCTTCTCCCCTAGACTCTACAGCTTGAAACCACCCCAAAACTATTCCTATGTGATCAGATGCTTGCTGCCCTCCCTGGCAAATTTCCTTGAAAAAGACTATTCATGTGGTGTTTTGGCATGATAGTCCCAAGAAAGGGTTATAATAAGCATCATCTTGAAGACTTAAATACAGTCTCTGGTTCTGCAAATACCATAATGACAGACTTGCATTCTTAGTCCTAGGAAATTTTGTGGGCACCAGAGCTCAGAAATGTCCTAGGCATGTAAGCAAGCCTTATTCTTATTTGTGTCTGGGATCCAAGGAGAAAATAAGGGGTTCCCAGAAGCCGTTCACACAACACTCTCATGGAGGCAGAGGGAGGATCTCTACCACTGCATGTCTGTGATGAGAAGGTGAGCAGAATGCATCTGTGTGGGTTGCTTCGTGCCCCTGGGCTATGGGACTGTGGAAGTGTGGCATCGGGGGCATGTTTCAGAAGGGTGGCCAAAAGCAGAGGCAGAGGGGAGGCCCCGACCGATGGAACCGAGCCTCCTGGCACACACTGCCTGTGGTCAGAAATGCTTGTGGTTACTGCTGGAACTTGAGACATAATGGCTCAAAGGACGTCAGAGGGTTACTGAGGGCTTAGCACGCTAGCACCCCCGAGCAGGGGGCACCAGGCTTCCCTGTGTGCGCCACCCTTAGCCATCCTCTCTTCTCCCTCTTTCTCCCTCAGGGGCTCCCATGGGCTCATCTCGCCATTCCCGAGGCCTTGCGAGATCAACTCCAATACCTGTTTCAAATCCGCATGGACCTTTATTTCACAGAGTATATGTTTGATTGAGGAATTCAAGTAAAAAACGCAAGTTTTTTAAAGCCTTGTATTTATGATAGAAAAGACGGAAGGGCCTAGTTAAAGGATTTCTGGTCAGTCTTCTTGTAAATCCCACCCACTTTGTAAAGCCAGCATTTTCATGCGCTGAGCTCCTAAGACCTCGATAAAATGGCATTTTCCTAAGGAAGCTCTGGGATCCTTGTGAGCTGCTTTACCTTTCAGGATTTTTGCAGGGAGGGCCACAAAGTGGATGGCCTGTGACTCGGGCTGTTGGGGGAACTGTCCGAGCTCTAGTGCTGGCGCTAATGTTGTCCTGGACAGTGGGGTGCGGTGGGGTGAGGCGGGGCTGGAGTCAGCTCGCTGGGATTTTCACTGTCAAGGGTGGAATGTCCACAGCTCTCCCGGAGCACCCATTTCCCTGCAGGGCAGCCAGACTGCTGTGGCCTGACCTGGGTTCAGGGGCTTCACCAGAGGTGGGGCTTGGGAGGGATGAGGCAGAGAAATCCCTCCCCTGAGCAAATCCGCCACGAGTGGCACCTCTGCAATCATTTGCAAGGTGATAGGGTGGCACGATGTTTGCTCAGAGTAGGATGAAAACTCCTTACTGGAAGCAGGGAGAAACTGAAGGTTGGTGTGATCTGTTAGTCACTGACATCTTAGTGGTTGTATTAGTCTCATCTAGCTGCTATAACAAAATGCCACAGACTGGGTATTCTCTCAGTTCTGGAGTCTAGAAGTTCAAGATCAAGGGGTTGGCCAATTCAGTTCCTGGTAAGATCTCTCTTCCTACCTTGCAGATGGGGCTACCTTTTTGCTGTGTCCTCACAAGGCAGAGAGAGACAGAAACAGACAGAGACAGAGACAGAGAGACAGAGAGGAATCAAGCTCTCTGGTGTCTTATAAGGACACTAATCCTAATAGATCAAGGATCCACCCATATGACCTCATTGAACATTAGCTACCTCCTTGTGGGCCCTATCTCCAAACTACATTGGGTACTAGGGCTTCAACATAAGAATTTTGAGGAACACGGGACACCTGGGTGGCTCAGTCGGTTAAGCATCTGCCTTCAGCTCAGGTCATGATCTCAGGGTCCTGGGATCGAGTCCCGCATTGGGCTCCCTGCTCAGCGGGGAGCCTGCTTCTCCCTCTCCCTCTGCCTGCTGCTCCCCCTGCTTGTGCTCTCTCTCTCTCTCTATCTCTCTGACAAATAAATAAATAAATAAAATCTTAAAAAAAAAAAAAGGAATTTTGAGGAACACAATTCAGACCATAGCGGTGGTCGAACCGTGAGATACTCAGGGACTATGGTGCCCTTTGAGGTGTTTGCTGCCCTCACCCTCTGGCGTACCCGTGCTTCAGGCTTCTTTCCACATCTTTGAACCCGGCTGTGCAGAGGGCAGGGTGGTGGCCCCCAAGGTGCGGTGCAGGACTGCAGGCCGGCAGAAAACACTGGATAACCATCTGTCTGGTAAGCCCACCAGCACCTTGCCAACACCCACTTGTCTCTGTTCCCCATCTCCACCATTGATCAGGCCCTGGGAGCGCCTGGGAGAAGGGTAAAAAGCAGCAGAGAGGTGACAAGTCTCACCTGTTACTTAGCAGAAGCAGGAACCCCCCTGGGGACGGAACACAGACGCCTCCCAGAGTCTGCTGGGGCAGGCTTCCTCACATGCTTCCGAGGTTAAACCACTGAAACGTGGGGTCCTTTGCATGCCTGGCTTGTGACGTGGAGAAAGCTCCTCCTCTGTGGAGGCCAGGTTAATCTGCTGAATCAAAACAGGAGTGAATAAAAAACCCTCGCGGTTTGCCTAACATGGCAAAGAGCTCAAATTGATGGCCTCAGAAAAGTCTCTGGTCCCTGTTACGCTTCCCTCTCCACCCTGGCAAGTGCTGCAGCCCCCGGTCCTGCTCTCCCCGGGCTGTACTCCCACCCGTGGCTGCTATCCTCTCTCCGCCTGTGTTTCCTAGCGGTGAAGGGCAAGGCCCTTCCAAAGCTCCGGGGACATTCTTCCATTGTCAGAGCATCCAGCCCTGCCACTCAAGCTGCCCCCACTCAAGAGTTCATTCTTCTAGCGATGAGTCACTGTTCCCATCTTGTCCCCATACTTCCTGCCAGCAGATAAGGCAAGGAAAAGGAAAGGAGGGGCACCCGGCTAGCTCATTAGCACCTGGTGGGCCTGGGTGGGCTCCAGCCAGAGGAGTCGACGGGGGATGGAAGAGGGGATCAGTCCTGCTGCCCATGGAGAGGGGCAAAAACCCTGCCTCCATAGGAGGGGAAGGTCACATGCCTGGGCTGTCTCCCAGGTAGGGGGCAAGGGCATGCTCTCACTAACAGAGCATGGGATTTGGGCTCCAACGGGTCTGGTTTGGAAGTCCGGATGCACTGCCTCCAGCATCCTGGGCACGCGACCCAGCCTCTGTGCGCCTTAATTTCCTCATCTGTAGGACAGGGACCCCGATGTCTTTGATGGGATTAGCATGAAGGCTAAAGGGCATGACGCCTGCAAAGCACCTAGAGCGGTGCCCCACATACAACAGGAGCTGGGCCCACATTAGGGTTCCCCTTGTGCAATCATCCGATGCCAGGACGCTGTCCTCGGAAAGGTTCCGCGCAGCGTCTGGCTGTCTCACAAAGGCAGGCAGCTCCGGGCACCGAAAGAACCCCTCTTGCTGGGAAACAGGAGCAGCTGGTGATCGGGGAACAAATGAGCCCGTGCACCCTGGACCGAGGGGGCCTCGTGCGCGCTCCTTCGTGTGATCTCAACGCTGTGTTTGGCAATGATCTATTAGCTCATTCTCACATCTCAGGCTCATGGCAAGAATTTGAATCCCCCCTTAAAGGCTGTTCTTATCATCATTCAGCTTCAGAGTCAGAGTCAGTATTCAATATTTATTATGTTCGGGGTCGTCTTCCAGACACTATATATTTACTTCAGTCTAGAAAGCTGAAGGCTGGGAGGGGCTGCAGGAGATGTCCATCGTGTCCCAAAGGGCAAGCAGGGCTCAGGGAGCAAAGTCCTTGTCCACACGAGCTCAGCACCAGAGTTTAGGAAGGGATCGGTGACACTGGAGCAAGGGGACTTTTAGGTTAAGTGAAAGGAAATGCTATTCTGTTTCCAGCAAGTAATAAACCCACAGAATTCATTATCCAACCGGGAGTTGGGTATGAGCACAAAAGTACATCGAAAGGAGTTTTAGGTAAATTCATAGTTGGTTGACCTCTGCATAGTGTGCCTTGACCCTCTGAACTTGCCACCAGGAAGGACGGTCCGCATTTTGCAAGATCTAAAGGAGGAGAACTCTGTACCCTTGGGCCTTGGATTCTGGCCCACACAGCAATTCCTGTGTCCGTGGCTTTGCCCTCGATTTCTCAGATTTGTGATTTTTCAATGCCATTCATCTGAATTGGGAGAGAAAGGAGGGAGCATTCCTGGAGGAAGTGGGGTAAGAATCTTCCAGGCAGAATACTGGACAGCAAATTTTTTTTTCCTGCTTAAAATTCCAAAGGCCTCCACCCTTTTAAGACTGCAGCAATTTCATAAAAGCATAGAACATTTGTATTGGAAGGGAGTTGCTGGACCATTCCACGCACTGCAGTTTCTGCCCTGAACAGTTTTGTGCACTAGCAATTAGATTCAGAAATAGAAACAGTGACAGTGCTAGAAATGCAGTTGCTGAGCTGTGTATCTCTGATGCAAAAAAGTCTATGTACCTAACAACTGAACGTTTGCTCATTTATACAACAAATTTTCTGAGCACCGATTCTGAGCCACGGGCTTTGGATACAAGGATGAATTAGACACAACATCTGCCTCCTGAGAGTTTAGTAGCGGTGAAAACAAACAGCTCCAGTATTGCGGGTGTGATGGGGAGCAGGGAGAACGCGGGGTCCATCTGCACCTGCAGGAGTCAGGATATAAAGGACAGCCAGGAATTCCCTGGTGGAAATGAGAAGGGGCAGAAAGAGTTTTCTGCAGACCAGGGAGTTTGGAACAGCTGGAGAAGTGCTAAAATTGACTCGGGCTGCCAGAGACAAAGGGGCGGGAGGCGAGTCTGGAGAGAAGACAAGACAAGGATGACATGGAGGGTGGTGGTCCAAGCTAAGGCACGGAGTGCCAATTGTGGAAGGGAAGCTGAAAAGATGTATGACCGGGGAGTGACGTGGGTGTGGGCAAGACTCTAAACACACACGCATCAGGTGACTATTACAATATCCAGGAGAACATGACTGGGGACTACAGCGAAGCCCTGAGGTTATTCGAAAGGCAGAACCAATAGCCCTTGGCTGCCAGAGGAACAAGGTGAAGGGAGAAAAGAAACCTCCCGGTTTCTTTGAGTGGATGGAGGTACCATTCACTGAATGGTAATTGGGTGCTACAGGAAGAACGTCACATTGAAAATAATGAAGTTTTTAATAGGTTGCTCTTGACTTTTGTATGAGGCAGCCCGAGACAGCCATGAGGCTGTGTTTATCAAGATCCAAGTTCTGGAGAAAGGTGGGGTTTGGAGAGCCTAGGCCTCACAGACATCAGCAGATGGAGGAGAAAGCTTGCCAAGGGAGAACCCAAACAGGACCAGAGGAGCACGCTGACGGTGCCACGCCACAGAATGGTGCGGCGGAGGAAATGAAGCCCAGCAAGGAGAGCAAGCAAAGAGGGGAGGAGACAGGCTTACCGAGAAACAAAGGAGGCTGATTTTTGAGGAGAAGGACAGTGTCGCATATGCAAAGGCCAAGGAATAAAAGGACTCAAAAGAAGCCCGTAATGGGGCGTCTGGGTGGCCAGTCAGTTAAGCGCACTGCTCTTGATTTCAGCTCGGGTCATGATCTCAGGGTCGCGGGGATCAAGCTCACATCCCGCTCCGCGCTCAGTGGGGAGTCTGCTTGAGGATTCTCTCTCTTCCCCTCCCTCAGCCCCTCCCCCTGCTAGCTCTCTAAAATAACTAAATCTTGAAGAAGAAGGAGGAGGAGGAGGAGGGGGAGGAGAAAGAGAAGAAGCCAGTAACTCTGGCTCCTGGGTAATTTTGCTGCCCAGGCAAAAGATTCTTTGGGGAGATGTTAGGGAGAAGCCAGAAGGTCAAGCAGTGGATGAAAACAGGGAGTGGTGACAGCAGGTAGCCGATCCCATCCAGAAATGTGGCCAGGAAGGGAGGAAGAGAGCTCGGAGGGTGCGCCGAGGAGGCAAGTTCAACAGAGCAGACTTAAACATTGTGACTTGCACAGAAGTGGATCGTCCGGGACATCTAAGAGCATACCTGCTGGGGCAGCCGGCGGAGGGTGCTCAGAGCTCAGCTCAGGCGCCACATGCTCCACTTCCCCTCCCAGTTCTGTCCCTTGTCTGCAGCCCGACCGCATTCCCTCGGACCTCTCACCTCGAATTTTCACGCACTGCTCTACGGTACGGTCGCTTCCGTGTATGTCTTCTGTAACTCATTTTCAGTCTCTTCGAGGGCAGGAACTCTATCTGAAACATTCCTGTTGTAATTCATGGTATTTTTTTTTTTAAGGGAACAGAGTTTTATAGCATTTTTTAAAAAGTTGAAGTACAACTTACATACAGTAAAGAACAAAAGGGTACAGTTTGATGAATGTTTACATTATGTATACATCCGGGAATCTGCTACTCTAACTATATAGAATATTTCCAGCTCACTAGAAGGCTCTCTCATGGCCCACCCAGGTGGGGTCTCACCTCAAGTAACCTCCATTCTGACCTCTACGATTGTATACCTTTGCCAGCTCTTGGTCTTATAAATAGGATCAGATGGTGTACATTCTTTTGCATCGAGTTTCTTTCTCTCAACAGTATGTCTTTTGTTGTGGGCAATGGTTAGTAAGTTCTTGTTAATTGCTGTGAAGTATTTATTCCACTGCATAAATATATTCCTGAACACCATGGTGTTCCTATCTGTTGATAGATACTAGTTGGGATACGAGTTTACTACAGTTGGGGGCTACTGGAAATAGTGCCAGTAGCCATGAATAGTCCTGTATGCGCACAGTGGGGGTCGCAGCGTTCATTCTGCTGGGTATGTGCCCAGAGTGGTATGGCAGGGTCACAGGGGAGACATTTGTTCACCCTTAGTGGATGCTGCCAAAGTGTTCATGCCAACTTCGATCCCCTCTCGCAATGTGTGAGGGCTCCAGCTCTCTAGTATTTTTAAATAAAATACGATTCTATGAGGAATGCATAAAACACTGGGAAAAAAAAAAACGATTGCTTTCAAAAACCCTCAACACTTCAGAAGGATCTATTGATATGTTAACAACTACCATGTAAGTAATGCATCCCTCAATCCACTGAGACTGCCCTTATAGAACCCCTCGTTGGCCTTGCTTGGGTTAAGGTAAATTTTGGGATATAAAATAAGTGAACTTCTTTATAAATAATTTTTATCACGTGCAAAATCATCACTCATTTAAAAAGGACTTCTCGCCTTACATTCAGAGTCATGAGATGTTATTCTAATACTCAATCGTGGATCTGATTTTCCCTGGGAGCTGGCAGAACTGCCTTATCCTAACCACATGGTATATGAATCTTGGATGGTACAGGAGGCAGCCTTAATTCAATTAGGTATTCATGTGCACTCTATAAATACACATTGAGCAGCTACTCTGTGCCAGGCACTGGACTAGGCACTGGAGTATCCAGCACACAGCCCCCCCCACCCCTTCCCCCCGCAGTGGATACAAAGTGACCAAGTCTCAGACTTCATTGAAAGTTTTTCTACAGGGCGGGGAAGGTGCCAGCTTAGGTGGAACTTTAGCAAAAGAAATTGCCATTTCATCCAATTGCTTGTTTTCTGTCTGGATGGAGAAGGCACATCAACTGAGGGCAGATTTTGTTCTCGAGCCGCTTGAGTATCCTTTCAATGTAAGCCTCTCAGACACCCATTACCTAGAAGGGACAGAAGGGACAAAAACCTCTGGTTTGGACAAAGCCTGCCCTTTTATAAATCCCCCCAGGAAGAAATTGGGCCAAATTGCTTAAAGTCAAGGAACCTCTTAGAACCTAGAAGTCCTAGACGTTGACACATTTCTAATCTTCCCAGTTGTTAAGATGGTTCCAGGTGGTGTTAGCTGGCAGGAAAGGGTCCAAAGACTCCCCAGAGAAACTCACTAAATCCAACGCTAGGGACTAGATGGTTGACACGGGAATGCTGATTCAGGCACAGTAAGTAACTGAGGAGAGCAGTCTCTCCCTCTGGACCCATCAGGCTTGCACAAAGAACCTACTTTGGGAACAGGGGCTGAATATGTGCATGTGACCTTGGAATCCAAGCATAGAGCATCTTTAGCTGAATATAACTCAGGAGAGAGTGGGATGTGAACATCTAAAAGCTGAGTTCCTATTCACACTTCGAGCTGCTGAGGACTTTCCTACCAATTGTAGGCTTAGCAGATATCGTTGGTTATTATAACACTCTTTGCATCCCATATTCCCTGCAGATCCCTTTACTATTCTTGGACTATAGGCTTCTGTGGTCTTCCTGCAGGAAGGGAAACTGTCAGGGAAAATGGACTGCTCTGTGTATCCCCCCTCTAAGTTCATCTCGGCCAACTTGAGCTAGCCCTTAGGAGTGGGTCACCGCAGAGGGCTCCTGTGGGGGGAGACAAGCTCATCTAGCTAGAAAGCAAAGAGCAGAGAACAGCACATGGTGAAGAATATGGGCCAAGCTTACCTGAGCATTCTGTCCATGGGTTGAAAAAAAGATAGAGTGAATCTAGGCATCTCCCAACACGCCTGTCTCTTGACTGGTGCTGTCCCCATCTGGGCTGCTGGCCTCTGTGTTTTTCACCATCCTCCTGGAAATCCCCTTTACTTCCCTCCAGTGTTGAAACTTCTGTGCCTGTTACATCTTTCCCTTTCTCGGGAAGGCTGCCTGGGAAATACATTCTTGAGACTTTGCATGTCTGAAAATGTCTTTGTTCTATCTTTGTTTTTTGTTTTGTTTTGTTTTGTTTTGGTAATTTGGCTGGGTATGGAACTCTGGGTTAGAGAGCATTTCCTTTCAGAATTTGGAATACGTTGTCCATTTCCTTTTTGTTTCCAGGGATGCTATTGAGAAGTCTGAAACCATTCTAATTTCTGATCCTTGTATGTGACATTTTTCTTTCTCTAGAATCTTGTAGACTCTTTATTTCCTCCAATTTTTGGAAAATTTCCAATGATGTGCCTCAGTGTGGATTTATTTTCATTCACTGTGACCCAACATTTGATGTATTCTTCAAAGCTGGAAACATTTGTCTTTTTTTAATCTCTGGGAAAATTGGGGAAATAATTTAATTTGTGATTAACCCTGTTCTCTCTTGTTTTCTCTTCTCTCTTCTTTCTCTCTCTCTCTCTCTCTCGGGAACTCCTACTATTTACAGTCTGGACTTCTTGGACTAGTCTTTTAATTTTGCTTTCTTTTCTAATTTTTTAAATCTCTTCGATTTTTTGCTCTACTTTCTGAGATGTTTACTATTTTTTCATTTCTGTTGTTTTTAATTTCCAAGAATTTCATTTTGGCCTCAGAATGCTCCTTTTTTGTTTCACTCTGTTCTTTTTTCTTGGATGCAGTATCTTCTCTTTGTAAAGATAAAATAAATATACACTTTAATTCTCCGTCTCCTCCCATGTTCTCAGTTCCCCCACATACTACTTTGTTTGTTATTTGTTTTGGTTTTTATCTTCCACATAATCGGCTCTCCTCAGATGTTTGGTAGCACTGGGATATCCAATCATGATTAAGAGTGTGGATCTGTTAATCTGATTGGGAACCCTTAAGCTGATTTAAAACTCCAGGCAAGTGGGTAGAGATTTGGGCTTCGTGTTATGATGTAGGATTGCTGGAGAACCTCCTATGTCAAGTATTGCTAGGTCTGTCGCTCTTGAATTACACAGATTCCCCAAGTACTCTTAATGTTTAAAAGAGTGCCTGACATATAAGAAGTGCTCAATATGTGTTACTCTTATTATTTTTGTTGTAGAAGGTATGTACCCCGAGAAGCAAATATATACACAACTAATCAAAAGCCCATACCCTTGCTAGGAGCTTCATAGAAGCTTATAAATGTGCAATCATTCTCAGAAATTTGGGCACAAGCTTTAAATGGTGGCTTCAGTGTTTCATGGTTGGTGGGTGGATGATGGAGAAAACAAATGGACTGAGGATGCTGGGGGCCGACACAGGAGAATATGGGAGGCAGCTGGCCGAGAAGGAGAAGGTAGCTAGAAGAGGTGCCAAGTCACCACGGTGGCTTCCAGAGCATGCTAGTGGTTTCCTCATTAAGCGTGTGTCTAAACACTCTCTATCTTTACAGTTCTAGTGGATTGGGTTATGGCATGCTTGGGGACAAATTTGTTAATTAGCTCTACGGCTTTTTGGGTGGCTGTCCATTTTATGGGTGATGGCACCAGAGGCCCAGCTCTGCCAGGGGAAAGAAGGAATATTCCATTCATCGGGCTATGGGTTATTAAGCCACTCTTTCTTCCTGTCACGGACAGATTGTGAATAACACGGTGTTCTCTTCCATTCCCTTCACTGCCTCCTCTTCTCTTTCCACAGTCAGAGGAGGATAGTGAGTCTAGCAAAGCCTTGTTGTTCTCAGTCTGGTGGGTGCTGGCCTGGCTGGCCCTCAGTAATGGGAGGAGTACCTTTTTCCTTCTTCCGACACCTGTCGGTCCCCAACTACCCGAGAGTCCCCTCAAGAAACCTGACCTGCAGCTTCCGCAGTGCTGGGCCACTGGCCAGAGGGGTGGATTCCTCCTGGGAGCTGGTGTAGCCTTTGGCAGGAGATCAGCTCTGCAAGTCATTGATTTTAACTACTCAGCATCTTGTCTCGGCAATTCTTGTGCATCTGCCTCTCTCAATTCAATTCTAATAACTTTATTGGCACAGAGAGATGGAGAAAGGATTGCCAAAGTCAATAATCAAGTTTCTGCAACTGGGATGATATGTGTGTGTTTATTTATTTATTTACCTATTTATTTAGAGGCTGTTTCATCAAGATAAGAACTCTGTGGGCTCACACTGTGTATTCTCTTTGGATTGTTTTCCAGTAAGACAGTTCCTATTAGGAGGTCTGAGTCAGATCCTTCCTCCCAGTTATGCAGCCTCCTTATTTTCTCTTCTTGTTTGTTTCCATGTCTTTTTCATACACCTTTTTGAATGATGAAAAATGTCAGGTAAGCAAATATTTACTGAGCACCTACTATGTCCTAGGCAGTGTGATGGAGTATTTAAAAACAGACACTATTTTTTTTTTCTAAAGCAGGACAAAAACTGGGGCAAGCCATAACGAAGTGATCACATGAGGTTACCCATCCATCCAAGAGAATATGCTTTCTATAAATCGGAGAGGAAGGAAAGCTGAGGAGTTAAGTGTGCAGGTGTCCAGCTCTACCCTTGACTAGATGTGATTTGGGGCAAACTACCTGTGGCTGTTTCCTCACTTACAAAAAAAGGGAATGGTAACAGTAGCACCTACCTCTCAGGGTTGTTATGAAAATCATGCAAGATTGAGCATAGAGCTTAGAAAAAGCCTGGCACTTAGTAAGCACTTACTAAATGTTAGCTCTTATTATTATTATATTTATTATTATTATTATTACTGTGACTTACAGAGACCTTAGCAGTCTTCTCATCCAAACTCCTCCTATTCATAGTGAGGATGTAGAAGGCCAGAGAGACTGACTCGCCCAAAGTCATAGTTTGGTCTCTTTAATTGCAGACAAGGATGCTAATTACCTCTACACCATGCTGCCCCCTTGGTCAATGGTGTGAGTTTTGATTCTGGAAACTCAAGCAAAATTGGCAAAGGATTCCTCTCGAGCCCACCGTTCATTGACTAACCTGGTCTGGTTGATCTGCCTTCCCCCCAGAACCCCCAGACATCAGCCGCCCTCTGGATGGGTGGGACACTTGAAAGCTCTCTTGGCATCAGTTTCCCCAACAACTTCTGTTGTTGATACACGTGGGAGGGGCCTGGGAGTTTGTGGGACAAGAAGCAAGTGTGAATCAGGAGGCACTGTCTGCTCGGGGTCTTGTTTTGATGAGTGTGGGGCTGGGGTGTTGATGGCCATAGAAGAGACTGGGAGCTGGGTCCTCTCTCCCTTCCTGCCCCACGACCACAGAGTTCAACCACGGGGCAGTATGTTGTGCTCTAATGTAGCTGTGAAGTCATGGAAACACAGAAGGCAGAGAATCTGCCCCTTCTGATAGTCCCAGAGCCCCTCAGATATAGACTGTTGCCCCACCAATTTGACCAGCTGGAGCTAGGAAGTGGGTGGCATGGGTCCGGGGCATAGCAGAGGACTATGGGCCCCAGCCCCCCCGGGGGTGACTGTACTGGTAGCAGCATCCTTATGGCTTTGGCATATCTGATTTTTTCTCTCTTTTGTGTTTTATTACAGGTATGTGTGAGTGCAGTCCTGATGCTCTTCGTCACCCAGCAAAATCTCCTAATTCCCTCAGTCAGCTGTCTGCCTCAACTGGGAGAAGCAAGAGGGGCTCTGGGCGTCTGCCTGCGTGCTCTCTGGAGGCAGCAGCCAGCCCTGTTGGCCTCTGATGGTCTGCCGTTCCCTGTAACTCTTCGTTGATCGAGCCCTGGGAAAACTCGGATGGGCATTTTGCCATTCAGTGGTGCAGGAGCGGCTGCCAAGGCAGTTGGGCATGGAAAGGAAGAATGTTATAAAAACAAGAGAGGAAGTGGGCTTTTCACACTGAGAGAAAGGAAGGATGGGGAATTTACAGTGAAGAATGACAGATGGGCGCCATGGTGAGAAAACCGGACTTGGCATTCCTGCCTCGAAGGACGGGAGTCAGGCCTGGAGTGGGTCCACAGTGGGGACCAAGCAAGGGCAGGGATAGTGCCAGTGGTGATGGGTAATAAGGAGTCCCAGGGTGGCTGCTAGCATGGGACAGGCAGAGGAGGGGCATCTGGAAGACCGGGCCATTCTCTCTTTTTCAGGATTGGTATGTCCTGAGTTCACCAGCAGGGAGTAGTGCTTGGCAGTGCATTAGGGATGGTTCAGCTGGTGCCTCTTTTCAAACCAGCTGCTGGAAAAGGGTACTGGGCTCAATCCATGAGTTTGAAAATGACCGTTGCTTGTGGAGGAGAAAACTTCTGCTCCTGGGAACCTCACGGGGTGCACTATTTTGAATTCAGTAAATCCAACTGGGAAGTAAGAGCCATCATGCTGTTTGGATTTATCAGCAATTAAGTTTTTAAGCCAACATTTGTAAAGTGCTATTTAAATTTAATTTAAAACAACCTTACACATTATCCACTTGGTTTTTGAAATAACTCCAGTAGTTCCATTTTATAGAGGTAAAATGGAGGTCTTAAAAAAGATTCAAATAAGGCCACATAGCTAACAAAAGTCCATCAGACTTCCAGAATTTGCTGTTTTGTTTTGTTTATTTCCTCACACTAAATCTTATTTTTTTTTCCCCATACCAATCAGTGATATCATAAGGCTATAATTTGGAGCTCATGGATGAGTGACAGGGCATCAGTGAATCTCCTAAAATTATTTGCAAGATTGACATGAAAGTACCTGTGTGCTCTTTTTTCTGGGGAGGGGGTCCATAGTTGGAGCAGATTCATAAATGTTTTCATGATAGCAAAACATTAAACAAAACATCATAAAAGGAAAAGCTGTTTGGCTAACACTTCTTATGCACCTAACACCTGTCCCCTGCACACATCAGTATCACAACAAACCAAAATGAAATTGTAGGAACAAGTATAACAACCTTTAAAAGCTAGGTGAAACACTCAGATCAATTGAATCTTCAATTCTATTAGAATTTTGGGCTCTGTGTAGGCACAATGTAGCCCTCTTGTCCTAACTGTTTCCTGTGTCTTTTGTTCCCCTTCCCACCCAGCCTGGGGAGGGGAGATAGCAGACAAGCAGGAGATAACGTTTCTGGCTCTCTTCAGAATGCTTTCCTTCAGAGACTCTTGCAGATACTCTTGATTTCCCACCCAGAATCCCACTTTGTTGTTTGCTTTCCAACATGCACATTTTTCAGTGTGCCCATAGGCTCTCCTGAATTTGGCCCTATTCCCAGGCCCAGCACATAAATCTCGATAATCTGACCAATCATGGTAATTTTATTCCTCTTGCTAGGAACTGGCTTAAGAAAGAACATGTAACTTAATTCTGATCAATGAGATTGGATGCTAACTCTTCTAGGGATGCTTCTGGGAAAGGTTTTTTTAGCTTTTAAGGGAACTGAAAAGAATACAGACATCTCTTTTATATCTCTGAACATGGCTGTGCACATCCTGCAGCCATCCTGAGGCCACAAGGAAAAATGGCTGACATGGTGAAGACAGCTGAGCAGAAGTACAGAAAAACCCTAGGTCCTTGATGAGGTTGTTGAAATACTGAATTAACCAACCAAGGAGATGCCTTCCTACACTTGATGTTATGTGAGATAGAAAATGCCCTAGTTGGTTAAGCCATTTTGAATTGAGTTGACAATGACTTGTTGGCAAAAGCATCCCTATTTAATTTATATTAGTCCCATGCTATAGAACTACCTTCTATGGAATGTCTTAAAGTAAGATAATTCTATTAGTTTTGAGGTAGACTCATCTTATAGAGAATAAAGAGCCAGTGTCCCCAGATGAATGGCCAGAATAGGAGGGGTTGGGTAAGGTCTCATGCATTAATTTCTATAACTCAAAATCCCAAATTTTAGAAGGGATTCTAGGAATAATTTAGGTGACTGTTAAACTCTGACCAATGGACAACTACAGTCATGCGGGGATACTTCAGGAGCCTACAAATATTTGATTAAAATTCAGTTATAATTTTGTTTTACAATTAAAAATTCCTCAATTAAAAAAAATCCCAGTTAAATATTTCACACGCCAAATGTTTATATACTGGAAACAATCAACGTCTTTAAATTGGGCTTCCAGCCGTACATGCTTCTGTGCATATAGCTCTTGCCATAAATATTTTGTAAATGTTCGTTGATTCAGAATGTTGTGGCTCTGTACTGGTCCTTTCTATATTATTATTGTTTGTTTTTTCAAATGCAGGCCTTCCCGTGTCTATTTACATAAAATTGTACACATGAGTATCAAATATAGCATGCATGGGCCCTAAGAAATTAAATGCCAGGTGAAATGCACATTTGCCCAGCACCTTGTAAGGTCACAGTATAGTAATTAGTCTTAAGACAGCTATTGGACAAAGGTTGCTGGGCAATGATCACAGCACATTATACATAGTTCAGCATCTACTCTAGGATCCCAATGATTCTCATCCTTTTAAAGGCTGAATAAGTTTACCTTGGCAAGGTGAAGCTTCTGGGTTAATCCTAAGGGAAGTGACGAGCAAAGACATTGAACCTGACATATGTATTCAATGTTTCAAGCAAAATAGACTTGTCTGTTTTAAATTTTTTAGTAAATATCTGACAGAGACAGGCAACGGAGAAGCTGGGACATCATTGGACATCTCATCGTTGCTAACAGTTGTTGTCATGATGTGTCCAGCATTATTCTGGAGCCTCACCTGTATTGATGGATGTAAGCCACCCACAATCTTCTAAGGTAGGTACCCTTAATGTGCCCATTTTGCAAACGGAAGACACCAAAACAGAGGCACTCAGCCAGCAAGGGGTAGTCTCAGGATTTGGACTCACAAAGTGTGTCTCCAGAATCTGGACTGTGTTTCACTACATTAGATTTTCCCTCGAGCAATGAGGATTTCCTTGGTTGAAGAAACTGTTCACCGACTCCCTCCCTCCACACTGGACATTCTCCACTTGAGGAAGGGGAGCAGGTCTCACATGCTGGTATTGGCTCCATCTTGAAGGGAAATTGTCCTCACGCTCCTCTTTCAAACCTTCTGACCTGAAATTACAGGGTGAACGCACTTGCACATTTGCAACTACTCATGTGTGTGAATTAGGATTCTCTAAATGCTATGCAGCTAAAACAAAACCATGTGGATCAATGAGGCCGAGATAAGACAGCAACTGCTTTTGGTTTCCCTTGTTTTCAAATTTTATGTATTCATTGAAACAACCTTTTTTAAAATGTGGTTAAAGTAAATGTTACAAAACTGAACTTACGAAGTACATTAAGGGTAATGTCTACATCTGTCAGACCAGTCCCTCCTATTTCGCCAGGCTCTGCAGCTGGTTTCGAGTATGTATCAGAAAAGCACTTAGAAGCAAGGAATAGAAACTCAGTGGCTTAAACAAAGGAGGGTTTGTGGCTCTCACAGAACAAGAAGCCAGGAGGTAGATGGTGCTGGTGATGGTCTGGCATCTCCATAATACCAGCCAACGTCTCTGATAGTCTCTTGACACTTCCCTACGGACATAAGCAGGCTGATATAGGTGCAGCCAGCATGGTCACCCTCCAGACAGAAAAGGGAGCAAGGAAAGTATGCACCTCCTTTGTCCCTTCCATCAGGAAAGCAAAATGTTCACAAAAAACTCCTGCAGGTGTCTGCTTACGTCTCACTTACTTCAAAACTGTCACCTGGTCACGTCTAAGGCAGGGAGGCTGAGAAAGTACTTAGCTTCACTGGGCTTTAGAAGCAAAGTGGATGAAAGAAATGAGGTTAGAAATGGATGCTGAGTCAACCAGTAAACTGTGTCTGCTACAAAGGAAAACAAAGACTTTCCAGGTTACCTTGTTTCTACCATCTGTGTCCTTTAAAGAACCAAACAATATCGGCTTTGAGGGATTTGAAAAATAGGACAACCATGCACCCATTTAAGAACCTTTGGTTAATTGCTTATTTTGCATGTAACACCGTACTGGGTCCTGGGAAGTCTCAGAGGTCTGACAACAGAAGAAGAAGGAAGGGATGAAGAAGGAAGAGATGAGCTCGCTAACCAATTTTTCAAAGTACTAAGGAATCATGGGAAATTCTCAGTCTCCATTTCTGCGTTACAAAAGGATTGGCTCTCTAAGGACACATCAAACTCTAGAGCTCTCTGATTTTGTATAAATAATCATTTATTAAGATGTTCTCTGTCTCTGCTGCAATGTCATGTGAGGGTTGCTGTCAGCAACATGTAATGACCCACATTTCCCCAGCAGCTTAAGCCATCATTGCATTAATCTGATGTGATGGGGGCAACCAGAATGTGGCAAGGGAATTGTATTTTAATGGGAAACAGCGCTACAACCTTCAGAAGCAAGGACAGATGGTAAAAGCTTGGAAAAGACTGGAAAAAGTCAACATAAATAGGAAATAAGAATTTAGAACTAGGGGCTCCTGGGTGGCTCAGTAGGTTAAGCGTCTGCCTTCTGCTCAGATCATGATCCCAGGGTCCTGATATCAAGCCCCACTTCGGGCTCCCTGCTCTGTAGGGAGTCTCCTTCTTCCTCTCCCTCTGCACCCCCACCCCCTGCTCTTGCTCTCTCTCTCAAATAAATAAATAAAATAAAATAAGAATTTAGAACTTGGAGCTAGCACTAATAAACAATTTATAAACGATTTTCATCCTTCCAAGATTCTAACACTGTCTAGACCCCCTTTCAGGAGTAAGTGGCATGCCTGTCTCCGAAAGTGGCTGCTCTTCATTCAGCCTCGGGTGCTTACCCTGAGCGACCTTGTAGACACAGTCCTTCATACATTTAATAAATCTTTAATGAACACCATTTATGTTCCAAGGACTGTAGTAGGTCCTTGGCCTCTTACCTTGGGATGCTTATGTCTACTGGAAGAGATGGCTACCTTGACTAAACACTGAAATTCACTGGGACAAGTTGCCATAATAGAACGGTGAATCAGGTGCAGAGAAAGTACTGAGAGATCCAGGTCAATGCTGCCTGATGCAGGTATGGGACACGGAGGGTGTAAGTGGCAGAGGAATGGGAAGAGTCCTCACAAGGGGAGAACAAGGGCAAAGGCATGGAAATATGTTTGGAAAACTGCATGTCATTTTGTGCATCTTCTAGAATGCAGGGTACATGGGGAGAATGGTGGGTGAAGGACTCAGAGAGTCCAGCTCGTTTTGAAAGTGTTTTCGGTTGCCTTACATACAGAAGGATAGGCTAGCAAATTAAGGCAAAACTGTGCTGGCTATTGGTTTTTCTTGGTTTTTCTTTGCAACCAGCTTTTGTTTCTACCATCTGTGTCCTTTATTACAGGGTCTGGAAGCCTGAGAACTACTCATCCCATGGCTCCTTTATGTCCAGGGCGCTGAACACCATTAACAGTCAGCCAATGAGACACACTTGCTTAAGATTTGGAGATGGAAGGGCCTAGGAAGCACGCTGCATTGTTCTGTCTCTGGCAGTGGCTTGTGGGTGCTTGGGCTTTGGCCAAAACAAGGATTTACAAAGTCCTCAGGGCACCCTGTCAGCCATAGGACAGCCATGATCACCAGCGGAGGTTTTCTGCAGTTTCCTGACCCAGCTGGCAACAACTTTTTAACTGCAGGACCACGGCTGCAGTGCTGAACATAAAATCTAGCAGCTTCCCCTGACTTCCACTAATCCCATTTTCCCAAGTCTTGTAGGCATCCAATCCCCTCTATTAAATCTCTCTGCCTGCAATACCAAGAGGTCTTTCTCTTTTCCTGACTGAACTCTCCCTGCTTCAATATCAATATACAGGAAGGTTAGGGACAAAACCACCCGGAACTGCAGTCAGTGTAACTGTCTACATAGAAAATCTACAGTTACATTTTAGAACTAAAAAGAAAGTTCATCAAGGTTGCTAGATGGGAAGACTGAGATATTAAAAAAAAAAAAAATCAATTGCACAAGTCACAAACCTGAATGTTATCCTTGATTCCCCATCACCTTTCACAGCCAATCAATCACCAAGTCCTGTTGATTAGACCTACTCAACGTTGCGTAAACGTCAACACCCCTGCCCCCACCCTAATCAGACCACCAACACTTCTCCCCTAGATTACTAACTTAGCCCATGTGGGCTGCTATTGAAAAAATACCACGGACTGGGTGGCTGATAAACGACCCAAATGTTTTCTCACAGTTCTGGAGGCCGGGAAGTCGTGGATCAAGGGCTGACAGTGAGTGTCTGGTGAAAGCCTGCTTCCTGGTTCAGAGGTGGACACCTTTTCATGGCGTCCTGACATGGTAGAAGGGACCAGGGAGCTCTCTGGCCTATTTTATAAGGGCACTAATCTTATTCATGAGGCTTCTACCCTCATGATGTAATCACCTGCCAAAGGTCCCACCTCCAAACACCATCACGCTGGGGGTTGAGTTTCAAAATATGAATGTGGGGGGGGCAGGGGGGGGAGACCATAGCAACTAGCCTAACATCCTCCTACCTGGTCTTCTGGGTATAGTTTTACCTTCTTGCATTCTTCACAGTATGGCTGGAATGGACTTTCTGAAACACAAACTCAATCCAAGCATTCTCCTGCTTCAAAGGCTCCTCGTCCTTCTGGGGATAATTCCAAACTCTTCCCTGTGGTTTACAAAGTCCTTCACAACCTGCCCTCTGTCTCCCTCCCTAATTTTACTCTCTCTACACCACACTCCTCTCTCGGGAGCTCTAGCCTTACTGTAATTCTGTCGCATTCTCAAATAAGCCTTTTCATAAACCGTTATCTCTCAGAGCCTCATCTTTCTCCTCAGCCCCTCCCGCTCCTCAGCTCCTAATCGAGCTTCAGGTTGGGGACTGGACCTCATGTCCTCTGACTTGGCAAACTGGGCTCTCCTAACCCCAGCACCCCTGCCGCACCATGGCCCCTACTGTACTTTACTGTTACTGCTTGTTGAATTATTGTTCTTCATCAGCCAGCTGTAAGCTCCACAAGGCTGGGAATGTATAGATCATTGGACCTCTAGTGCTGACACATGGAAGGTGCCCATTAAATATTTGTTGAAAATACACCTGTGCTCTAGGCCCTCTTCAGATGCTAGATTGAGGGCTGAGAGGTGGGCAGGAGAAGGGAGGCTAGGAGAGAGACAACCAAGCTCTACTTGGGGGTTACTGTCCTATACAAACCACCACAGGGGACCACAGAGACGTTCATTTCCATCTCAGGAAGCCCCAGGATGAGGTGAGGCACTTGTCTTGGGCATAAAATTTAGGGAGGTACCCGGAAGTTCAGTAATCAAGGTAAAGAACATTTTAATGAACATTAAAGAGCCATATTAGAGATGGAGGCAAAAAGAAAAAAAAAATCAGGAAAAATACTGATCCTGTCTATATTTAAAATTTATACATTTTAGATATTTTATTTTTCAAGGAGTTTTTACATTAATTTTAATTTTTTATCATGTTGCATTAAGATATTATTTAGTGTACTTGATTACTGGGTGTTTTGGCATGCTCTGAATGTTTGCACCTCAGTCAAGTTCATCACTCACCTAACTACAGTCCCAGCTCTGATGTGTCTGTAGAGTGTTTTACCAAACTCTGATGGGAGGGCTTGCTCTGTTTCCTTGTTCAGTATAATGTGTGTTATGGGTTTTTTTTTTTTAATATACCCTTTCTAAATTAAGGGCTTTCCTTTTATTCCTGGCTTACTAAAAATATTTATTAGGAATGGTCACTGAATTTGAAAGCAAGTGCTTTTTTTAGCATCTCTTGAGATGATCATGTAGTGTTTCTCCTCTAGTGTAAGAATGTAGTGAATACATGGATAACAGTAAGAAAAGTTGTTCCCACTTTTTTGTTATCGTAAACAAACAATAGGCGTATCTATGAGTCAATTATTTTCAGTCATTTGAATTATAGCATTAGGCCAAGTCCCCTAACATTCTCATAAGTGGCATTAATGGGTTGCCATTTTATTTGAAGCTTTATCATTTTGAACTTTTCCCAAATAAAGTACACTTTGAAAAAATGCCATTATCAATAGTAGCAGTCTTCCTTCACGAGTGGTTTGGGGGGAATTTGACACGTTTTCACTTCCTACTTCCTCTCTCACTGTTTTCTGGCCCAGTTTGTGCATGAGTGAGGGTCAGGCAGGAGTAACAGTGCAGTAACTGTTAAACCTGATGGGAACTTTCAATACCTTTTCTAGGAAATAAAGGAAAATCCCCCACTCAACCGTACTTCAATTAAAATTTAAAAAGAGAAAAAGAAATTTAAAAAAAGAAGAAAAGAGAGAATCCCCACATATGGCAGGATTCTGTCAGGGGAATTTGCTACTTTAGAACCTCCTAACATGTGTGAGTGTTGCAGAAAAATAAAGTTGGAGCTTAGGTAGGAGAAAAGGTAGCCAACCCTTTTGTGTCTTCTCTTCATATCTTGGCCGGGAGTATGGAGTAGAGATAATTTCATGACTGACTCACCAAGGGGCAGTTCAGCCTCTTCTCTCTTTTCTAGGAGCATCTGTGGACTGTTACTTAATTAGATAAGTCAATGTGAAGTCCCACATGGGGATGAGACAGCAGCACGTGGGAACACTGAGGAAGTGAGTGAGGTTGCCCAGAAGACGTGTGGACGGTGGCTGGGGCAGTGCCCAGGACCACAGTGTGAGCTGCTCGACAGCAGGGGCCTCATCATCTACCTGCAGGGCTGCACCTGCCAAGCTTCATATAAAGCCCGACACACAGCAGTGCCAAGGAAATACCTCGCAATGAATAAAAGAACGAACCACCAAGTCCTGCCAGACCCCACCATCAAGGACTGAGCTAAGAGAGGGACATGAGGAGTGATCAGAAAATCCAGGGACATGGTGCCATGACTGCCAAGGGAAGAATGTGTTAAGTGGAGGGAATAGACAACATTGTGTTGAATTATGCTGAGCAGAAGTCATAGCAGTTACGAAACAATTTGAAGTAAAAAAGAAAAACGTCACAGCAATGACTTAGAAGATAAGGGTTTTGATGCTATTGTTTCTGTCTGTTTGGTGCATGGTAGGAAGTTCAGAGGGGCAGTGCCTCAACAACGGCCCAGTGCTTTTCTTTCTCTCTGCCACTGGCAGCATGTTGGATTTCCTTCTCCTGTCACAAGACGGCTGCTGCACCGCCAGCAATTGTGTCCACATCCACACCAGAAGGAGGGAGGACGGGCAAAAGAGTAAAGCGAGCCAGCTGAGTCTGTCCATTTTTCTCAGGAATACTAAAGCTTTCCCAGAACAAGCTTTTACTTTCCTCCCTTTCCTCTCTAGGTCACGTGGTTACCTTTGGATCAATTCTGGACCCAGAGTCTTAAGATTCCATCACTTTCTTAGTCAATCACATTCATTCTCTGTAGCCGAGGAATGGCCTCGCCCTGAAATCAAGGGGTCTCCAATGGTGGCTGAAAAGAATGGGAATCTTTTGGAGGAACAGAGGGAGAATGCACATTGGGTAGACCGCGGATGATGTCTGATACAGAAGTTACATTTCTAAAAGACCCAGCGGGATCAGCTGTATAATTTGTGGGGCCCAGGGCAAAATGGGAATCCAGAATCCCCCGTTCAAAAAATATATGAAGAATTTCAAGACAGCAACAGTGGAGCACTAAACCAAGTGTGGGGCCCTTCTGAGTGTAAGTCCCTGTGCCACTGTCTTCCTCCCGTGCCCGTGAAGTCAGCCCTGGGCCCAAAGCCGTCCACTGAGCTGGGAGCTCACTGGTCAATTCAGGTGAAGCAGGGAGGGGGAGGAGAGACGGGTGCAGTAGGTTGACGAGTGAATGGGGGTGAGCAAGTGGCAAAGGCACCAGCACTCACTGGAGAAAATAGACACAGTGTGGTCGAAGAAGGCTGGCTAACTAGGGAAAGAGAGAAGAGAGGGGGCGGAGGCTACATGCACCCAGCGAACCGCCGCTCAGGCATTTTTCTGTCTCTCTTCCGGGCCAGCTTGCTTTGGAGCCTGGGGTGGGGGGTGCTTTCATGTAGTGCAGGTGGGAGAGGAGCTGCGGCTGAGAGCCGCACTCATCCCTCACCAAGCACATGCCACCAAGGGGGGGGGGGGGATGGTGAAACAGAGCCCCGGGTCAGAAAAGCTAGGTTGGAATCCCAGTTTGGACTAGCAAGACTCTGAATCTCCGTCCCTTAGTTAGCTCACCTGTCAACAGAGGACAGAAAAGCACGTGTCACGTGGTTTACGTAGGGGCGACTTGCTACAAAGGGAAGGCACGGTTATTGCCCTTTGAACAGACACCCTCCACACAAAAGCTGGGCATCGCTCTCCTGCCCACCCCTCCATCACTGTTGACCTTAGCCCCTCAATACTAATTTTAAGAGGAGGTGTCAATTTTAATAGATTCCATAACTATGCAATGATACAGTCAATAGAGGTGGTGGGCCAGAGAGTGCAGGGAAGGAAGGGAAAGAAGTAGGCATGTTTGTTTATGTAAACCCACTCTGTTCCTCCCCACTCCCCACCTTTGCCATCCATTAGAGACCAGCTCAGGGCTTATGCTACCCGGTGATGTAAACAGTGTCTCAATGATGTCACCCCCATCAGTGCCAGGAGACATAAATTTCATTTCCCAGAAGATGCAGCAGACAGTAGCTTCTGGGCAAACAGTGACTCTAGCAATAAATATTGGCAAAGGAGAGAGACCTTTAATGGAAAAGCTTTGTGAACCTAGAGCAGCCAGGCTGTAAATCCCAAAACAGGGAGGGATTTAATATCTTAGATCATAAGACAGATTCCTGATCAGAGCAAATAAATAATTCTATAGCCCATTTGAAGCAATCAACTATTAAAATTTAAGTATTGAAATAAAAACCACATCTGAGATAAGAAACCATGGAAATGAGACAGAAGCCCCCCTTAACTCAAAAGAAAACCGGCCTAGCTGGGGCTCGCTGTTGAGTGGCCAGGTAGAGGGGCGTGTCCTCCCCCAGGATGAGCAAGGGGAGCGGACCAGGAGGTGGTGGGCGGAGCCTCCGCTGGGTCCGCGGTAGGAAGAGGGGCGGACCCAACAGAGCCCCAAAGGTAGATCCCACCGGATGCAAATTACCTGATGGCGCAAACAAATTGTGCAGGGAAGACGGCAAGAATTCACCTGGAAAACAAAAAAGGACACGTTGCAAGCTAACCTAAAGGTCAAAAAGTGTCCCCCAAATATCACTTGTCAACAGAATACGTTGGGAACCTGAGGGCTATGACATTTTAAGTAATGTAACGTGAATTTCCTTTCATTTGTATTCCTCTGTAGGGAGTTGACTTCAAACACTGCCTGGCTGCAGGAGGAAAACCGAGGCTTGTCTCCATCTTGCCCGATGTCTGGGCATCCAGTGCTTTGGAACACATTGGTTCTTCTCAAAAGGTGATGCTGACATCCAGGGACAAAATCTTGACCACGCTTGACCTAGGACATCGCACACCACACCATGACTGGTCAAGGCCAGAGGCAGACCTAGAGTGGGGAGGATGCATGAAAGCCATGGCGCTTCCACACCTCCCTCATTCTTTGGAATGTTTGCACCCAGTGGGGTAAACAGGTCATGACTCTTCTTGTCCCCTCAGATATAGAAATGGAAATTCGGAGAGGTTAGGTGACTTGCTCAGGGTCACATCCTCTGGGGCTTCTTGCTAAAAATCAGAAGCTTTTCTCACTGTACTACAGAGTGGTGCCAAATTCCAACTGAGCATGAGAAATCTTCCCCAGCAATTCTGCCTCTGGAATGAGAAATTCAAACGTGCACAGGCAGGTCTGGCGATTCCCTGGGGCTCCCCAAACAGGCCCTGCCAATAAATCCTATTCTAGAATTGACCCCCATGAGGGAGCTTCCTCTGGACATAAGGAGCGTCCTCTGAGGCCCAGAGTCCATCTTTTCTAGACCTGGCGTTGGTGTGAGCAGACGGAGGTGAGGGAAGGTGGCCAGCCAGTGGCATTTGTCCCATAGGGTGTTTGCCCTGACGGCAGATCTGGATATAGTCCACGAAAGCTAGCTCTGAATATTGTCCTTATGGAGAGTGCCAGGGCAGTCGGTGATCAGGCAGGCTTGAGAACCTGGATGGACATACCGTCTTATTCATCTTTATATTCCTCCTGCCCAGCACGTTGTGTGACATTTACTACCCTCAAAACTGGTTTATGGAATAAATGGACAAATAAACTGAGTCTTGGCTCTGCTGCACAGGCGGCATGTGATAGTGAGCAAATCCCCAAAGCCCTCTGGACTCTAGCTTCCTCAGGGAGGTGAATTACACTTTATGAGTTCATAAGGAGTAAATGAACAAAAGCATGTGCAATTAAAATGCACCCCAAAACGTAAAGCTTCGAGAGGAAGCATTGCTAACATTAGAAATTGCTTTCTTTTTTTAATTTTTAATTTTATTTTTTAAAAGATTTTATTTATTCATTTGAGAGAGAGAGACAGAGAGAGGACAAGCAGGGGGAAGAGGCAGAGGGAAAGGGAGAAGCAGACTCCCCGCTGAGCAGGAAGCCCGACGCAGGGCTCGATCCCAGGACCCTGGGCTCACGACCTGAGCCAAAGCAGACGCTTAACCGACTGAGCCACCCAGATGTCCCAGAAATTGCTTTCTTGACCACTGTTATCTCTCCTTGCTACCCAGTCTCTCTCTCAGCGTCCCCCTAATTATGGTCCCCCACCCCGACCTCTATGCTCCGGGAGGTGATGGTAGGGCAGAAAGATAAATCAGGCTCAAGTCGCAGAGAGGCTACCATCTTACTCTCACTGAGAAGCAGCAGTCCTGAGAGTGTATCTGCAATTAACATGGCAGCCTGGAGACCGCCCACCTCTCACACTTGTATCCAGAACAGTGACCAAGTTAGACAGATCCAGGGGCCGGCGGCGGGGGAGGTGTGGGTGGAGTGTGTGGGCAAATGGAGTGGGTGATCCAGCTGTTGAGCCAAGCGCATCCCAACAGCTAGTAAGAGACTCCCATTGGAAACAGGAAGTGGGCCCTTTTTGCTATGTTAGACCAGGGGTCTCTAAAGGACAACCCGTGGGCCACATCTAGCCCGCTACCCCTTTTTGTGCAGCTGTCAAGCTAAGAATGGCTTTTACATTTTTAAATGGTGGGGGAAAAAAATCAAAAGATTCATACGAGATAATTACGTGAAACTCAAGTGTCAACATCCATACAATAAAGTTTTATCAGAACATCACTTCACTCCTTTGTGTACATAATTATCTGTGGCTGCTCTCACGGTTGAAATAGATCTTCGATGGAGACCATTTGCCCATCCCTGGTCTAGGCCTTTAGTTCAACAAACTTTCCAGGTAAACGGACTCTTGCCAAGCTCGGGGCTCATCTCTGAGGGTACACTGATGAATCAAGTACAGCTCTGTTCTCGTTAAAGTCTAGGGTCTAGTAGAAGGGCACACAGGTTAAGCAGCTAGTCCTCTGTGTTCCTAGAGATGCCAGATCCATTCTGGGACCTCGGGTTTGCAAAGAGATTCCAGTATGAAGTCATGTAGCCCCAATAATGGGTCCTAGCCATTCAGGATTTCAGTGAGGGCACATTTTTGCAGGAGAGGGAGCTGGTCCCTTGAGGCATATCCAGTGGTCCCTGTGAGTGCTCTGGGGTATGCGCTGGCTCTCACACCCAGGTGCTGCCCTTCCTCAGCCTATTCTGACTGGCTCTCTGCAAACAGGTGTGGGGAGATCTAGTCATGATAGTCCGAAGTCCCTTGTGCCAGCTCTCCAACAGTCCATGGGTCACCCACCCTCTGTGTATGGCTGTGTCCCCTGTTCCTTTAGTGGACTGTTTTATTGTTTCACTATTACGATTTTATTGTGGGTCCTGCATGCAATCTGGTCTCTCCCTCTTAGTGCTCTCCCTGCCTCACACAGATGTAAAATGGCTCTTTCCCCAGGTAAACTCGCCAAGTCTCTCCTGATGCCACCTTTGGTCAGAGGCTCCTCACAGCGGGCAGAGCCGGAGCCAGCAACAGTCAGCACCAAGCATGGAGCAGTAACAAAGTAGTGAAAAATAAAGTAGTGTTCAAGACGCCAGCAGTCTCGGTGTCGACCGGTTCGCTGCAGAACTAGTGGCGCCCTCAGCCAAGTGTGAGAAAGTCTACCCTTAAAAGTTATACAGGCCAAGGGGTTCTGCTCCTTTCAGTGCTCAGCGCACACATGGTGCTTATCCAGTAGGATCTATGAGCTGCGCCCAAAGGTAACGCGTAGGGCTAACTTGAGCTTTGAAAGTGAGCCTTAAGGGTAACTAAGAAAGTAAAAGAGACTCCTCTTCCTGTGGACCCGCAGGGACATGTGATGGTCAAGGGAAAGTCCCCACAGGCACAGACTGGCAAGGAGAAGGAAGAAGAAGGGTAGGTCACGTGAAGGGACCCCACTGGGGAAATGAGCTCCGAATCGGGAGCAATATGGAGGGTGAAGAGGGTGTGCAGGCTTCATCCAGGAAGGAAGATTTGCTATGGCAAAGGGGTGCTTTTGCTTGTTTAGGAGGGGGGCACTCGGAATGAAATTTGTAATCTTAGCGCGAGGCTTGAAATGGGCTATAGGATTTCAAAACAGGTGAGGTGAGGGATGGCCAGGGGGTGCAGAGCTGCAGTGCTCTGGGCTGTGGAATTTGCTCTTCTGCACCTGCTTTCCGGGCCTGTTCTGTCTGGCTAAGCTGCAGAGGACCCTGGTGCGTGGCGGCACAGTGAAGGAACCTCCGTCTGTGAGGTCCGAGACTGGCTGGTATCCTGAGACAAAACATCCCCACTAGGACAGACTGCTTGAGGTGGGAGTGCTCTGACAAAGCCCCAAAAGCTTCACGGTCACTGTCGCTCACTTTGTAGAAAAGTGTATACGATCCAAATGCGTCTAATTCCAACCAAAATACAAGTGCACTAATGGAAATTGCATTTGTACTTGACATTTGTGTAGTATCTTATAACGGTAGAAGCTACTTTCAAAAGCGTGATCTTCCCTTACTCTCTAGAACCGTCACAGGAGGTGGCTATTACGACCAGTTTTCTTATTCTTACAGATAAGGATGGGGAGATGGAACATGAGGCTGGTACCCTCCATATCAGTAAGTCAGTCCAGAGGAGGGGGAGCTCTGGGTTCATCCTGCAGCTGAACAGCATCCTCAGCAATCTGGTTCCTTTCCTTCCACTCTGCCCTCCTCACCTCTTGGCCTTGTCCTCGGGCTGTTTTCCTGGGTCAGAAGACAGCGGCCACATCCTCGCACCACGAAACCCTGAAGCAAAAAGAGATTGTGTCTTCCTTGAGTTCATTTTTAAGACTGAGGGAGTCTTTGCTAGAAGCCCTTCCCCACAGACTTTTCCGCCTGCTGCATTAGCGAGAACCGGCGCTATGTCCATTCCTAGTGGAGTCGCTGGGAGGGGGGATGCATTATCGGCCTGGGCTCCGATGAGTCTCACTGACTGGGCTTCACTCTAACCTCAAGAAGGCTTTCACCGCTGCCTGGCAATACGCGATATTATTTATTTCTACACCGGTGCTTCTCGGACGCAAGTGTGCATCAGAGTCCCCCGGAGGCTTGTCAGAGCACAGCCTGCCTGATGTGGCGCCAGAGTTCCTGACCCAGGAGGGCCTGAGAATGTGCATCTCTGGCGAGTTCTAGGATGACCCTAATGCTGTGCGTCCTGCCGGGGATCACACTCTGGGCCCCCCTGCTCCAGATCATGGACTATCTTATTGTTCTAGACAGCACCCTCGGCCTCTTCTTTCTTCTCAGACATGGCACGCCTTGCCCCACTTGCTCCTCGATCTCAACTGACACCCTGTCACCTACTTCAGTGAGAACAGAAGACAATCCGCTCCCACCATCACAGCTCACATCATACCCTTTGGTTTCCCTTCTGCTGCTACGGATGAACTGCCCTACTCCAATTTAAGGCCGATCCTCTATCTGTGCATTGGGGCTTATCTTCTCTCACCCACCCAGGGACATTCCAAAACACGTGCCCCTCATCAGCTAACTTCCTCTGATATTTTCTTTCCTTTCTTTTTTTCAAGATTTTATTTATTTGTCAGATGGAGAGAGAGAGCACAAGCAGGGGGAGCGGCAGGCAGAGGGAGAGGGAGAAGCAGGCTCCCCCCTGAGCAGGGAGCCCAATGCAAGACTCAATCCCAGGATCCTGGGATCGTGACCTGAGCTGAAGGCAGACGCTTAACCAACTGAGCCGCCCAGGCGCCCCTGATATTTTCCATCCTAAAGCAAAACAAAACAAAACAAAAAACCATAAAATCTCCCTTGACCCCAATCCCTCCTCAGCCATCAACTCTGTTCTATTTCCCTTTACAGCAGAACTCGACATATCTCTCTATCTCCCCCCTCCCTTACTTCCTGTCTTTCCTTCTCTCTCGAACCCCATCCAACCCAATGTTGGTTGCCACCTCTCCACTGAAACTGCTCCTGTCAAAGGTAGCCATGACTTCCTGGTTCCTGATTCCGGGAGTGATGTCTGTTTCCATGTTACTCAGCTCGTTAGCAGCATCTGACACAGCTTGTCACTCCACCCTCGGAACACCCTCCCTTGGCTTCTGGCCACCGATCTCTCTTGGATCCCCTCCCTCTTCTCTGGCTGTCCCTTATCAGTCTCTTTGGCAGAGTGCTCTTCATTCCACTGACCTCTATCGGTTGGGGAGTCCTAGAGCTCAGGCCTCCATGCACACTCTCACTTGCGGAGTTTCAGCTAGTGTCAGGATTTGAAATGCCACCTACATGCTGTGACTCCCAGATTTCTATCTCCAGCCTGGATCTCTCCACTGAATTCCAGACACATGCATCCCATGGCATGCAGCTCCAGATATATAACGGGTACGTCAAAATTAACATCTCCCAAACTGGGCTGCTGCTTCTTCCCCAGCAACACAGCACGCACATGCACTAGGCTTTTCTTCCTGCGCACAGCAAATGGAGATTTTGCTCCCCAGTTCCTCACGCCAAAAGCTTGGAGTCATCCTTGCTTCTGCTCTTTGCGCTCACATACTGCAAGCAAACCATCAGCAAATACCAGCAGGTTTACTTCAAAATGTATCCAGGATCTGAGCCCTGAGCACAGCCTCTACTGCCATGGACTCTGGTCCAAGCCATTCTCATTTCCTGCCTCCACTGTTACAAAAGCATCTTAACTAGTCTCCTCACTTCCTCCCTTGCCTCCTCCCCACCCCGCCCCCCATCTATTTTCAACATAGCCAGCCAGAGTGATGCCATTAAAATGTAAATCAGATTATGTCACCCTTCAGCTCAAAATCTCACTTAGAGCAAAGCAAAATCCTACAAAGGCCTGCAAGGGATCTGGGCCTGGATACTTCTCTGATGTCACCATCGCCCCCCCGCCATGCCCCCCACTTCTCAGCAGGTCCTCCGGCCTCCTGGCAGTTCCCTGAACACATCAAGTACATGCTCACCTTTACACTTGCTGTGACTCTGCCAGGGGTACCCCTCCTGCAGAAATCTCCGGGTCTAGTTGCTTCAGCTTTCTGCTCAAATGTCTCCTGCTCAGAAAAGGCTTTCCCTGACATCCCTAAATGAAATAGAAACAAACCCCTACATTCACTTCTACCCCAACACTTTCTCTTCCACTTAAACTACTTTAATGTTCTTGTAGCACATATTACCACCTGACATACTATATATGTGTTTATCATATACCTCTAGCCCTAGAATGTATGCAGCATGAGGACAGGGAATTTGAACCTATAACAAGCACTCAATAAAATTTGATGAATTAATTAATGGAAAGGGGAGATCCCACAGTAAGCCGACAAATTGGCAACTAAGTTATACTTTGGGCTCTTATGAGTTAGTTTAGCGGTAGTCAGTCCCACAAAGTCCTGTCAACTCTATTTCCAGACTGACATTCTGGATCTGCAAAGAAACAGACTCTGTACAGTATACCCTGTGGGCGCTGTCATCCTGAGAGAGCCAGCCAGCCAGCTTCCTTCAAAGGAGCTCCATCTCTCAGATCCCCCAAGTCCTGAGCCCTTCATATTCCTTGTGGCAAATTCTTTTTGCAGTGCAGATAATTCTTCCCTGATGGATCAAATTCACAACCACTCATTTTATACATTGTTCTTTTCCAAGCTGGTCACACCTGTAGACACCACAAAGAAACCTACCCAGCATAGTTCACCCTCTCCTTTCCTGCCGCAAGATAATATACTCAGTTAAAAGAACTTGATCAGCCAGACTAGAATCATCTTGGTAACTGTGTCTAGTCGTAGTATAACCTCCTATACCTTGACAAGAAAATTGATTATTCTATCAGGAGACCTCATTCTTTTATTGGCATTAATGTAACTTTTTTCTTTCATATGAATGACCCCAAACTTTACTCTCATCCCCAGACAATGGTGGGTTTTTTTGTTAAAAATAGACAAATACAAAAAAATAAATACATTTAAAAATGAATAAATAGGGCCGCCTGGGTGGCTCAGTCGTTAGGTGTCTGCCTTCAGCTCGGGTCATGATCCCAGGGTCCTGGGATCGAGCCCCGCATCGGGCTCCCTGCTCAGCGGGAAGCCTGCTTCTCCCTCTCCCACTCCCCCTGCTTCTGTTCCCTCTTTTGCTGTGTCGCTCTCTGTCAAATAAATAAATTTAAATAAATAAAAAATAAATAAATAAAAATGAAAAAATAAAAAATAAAATAGAAAAATACAGCATCCTGTGCAAACAGCAAGCATTTCCACGAGGAGCTGTCTTGCTTGGAGCCTTGCCAGTGTGGCATTTAATACATGCCTACCCTACTAAGTAGACCTGAAGTGACCTTCCCAGGTGATTTTCTCTTCTATGAAAGACCACATTCAGGTTTTGGAACAATCCAACAGATCATGAGATTGGCAAAAGGAGACGGAGAGACCCACCTGGAAATGAGGCAGGGTGGCAGCCTGAACCCCGCTTCACCCCTCCATTGAGTAGGATTAAATTGAACTAATCAAATAAAAAGAAAAGGCAAGAGGTCTGGAACACTAGAATTGGTTAAGAAGACTTTCATTATCTCGCCAATGGCAATGCATAGGTGTAGCGGGTGTAGAGCAAGTCACCTGATAATAAGGTGAATTCCAAACCCACTGGGAGAAATGGATTTTACTGAATGGATCCTTACTCTCTACGTGGTGAAGAGGAAGAAAAAACCCCGAAGCAAGAAACTGAGAGGCAGTTGGGTATCAGAGCAGTGTGGAAGAGGTAAGCAATACCTGAATTCAAAGCGGCAGCTTCATCCTGTCTGGAACAGGCGAATGCCGTGCAAATGGCCTGGGGCCACCCACTGGTAGGCGTGAAGGAACGAAATTTTAAGTAATCAGCACTCGTGATAGTTAAGTGATTAGAGTTACCCTTGTGCATGAGTTGGCTATTTCAACATTGTTTTAATAGATGTAGAACCACCCAATGGTAAAAATGCTTAGTAATCTGCAAAAGTCTACAGAACAAAGCAAAACATCTACCCAAGACCTGTTGAATTTTGTTATCTGGCTGCTATTTTCTAATTCATCATTTCTGTGTTAAAAAGCTCGGTGATTCCTGTGCTACCCACGTGCCCCTGCCCCACCTCAGGTAAGTCATTATGGCAGCTGTGCCTGAAGATCTCTGCTCATCTCACAAGATGAGATGAGGCTCAAGATTCAGGTGTCCATGAGGAATTATGCTCGGAACTTAGCTCAAGAGCAGAGCTTGTCAAACTACAGTGCCTTCAAATCAGCTGGGCAATCTTGTTAAAAGATTCTGATTGCCAGAGTCTGGGCTGTGGCTTGAGAGTCTCCGTTTCTAACAAGCTCCCAGGTGCTGCCAGTGCTGGCCCAGGGACTGACCAAACTTGGCACCGCAGGGCTTTAGGCTACACAGTCTGCAACCTGAGTTCTCTTTTCTTTTCTTTTCAAGATTTATTTATTTATTTATTTGAGAGAGAGAGGGAAGGAGAGAGAGACAGAAAGAGAGCACACGAGCATTGGGGAGGAGCAGAGGGAGAGGGAGAAGCAGACTCCCTGCTGAGCAGGGAGCCTGATGCAGGGCTCGATCCCAGGACTCTGGGATCATGACCTGAGCTGAAGGCAGACTCTCAACCGATTGAGCCACCCAGGTGCCCCCTGAGTTCTCTCTTCAGTGATAGCATTTCTGAAGGGGTGGATTCGATGTGTAACTGGGTAGATCAGTTGTCTGGAGCAGTGGTTCTCAGAGTGTGATCCAGGGACTAGCGACATGAGCATCACATGGGAACATGTTAGAGATGCTAATTCTTGGGCCCCCTTCCCAGAGTTTCTGGTTTTCAGGTTTCTAAACCAGAAACTCTGGGGGCAGAACCCAGTAGTCTGTGTTTTGATAAGCCCTCCTTGTGATTCTGATGCTCACTAGCATTTGGGGAACACGGCTCCAGCCCATTAAAATCACCTGGGGTGGGACACCTGGGTGATTCAGTCAGTTAAGCATCTGCCTTTGGCTCAGGTCATGATCCCAGGGTCCTGGGATCAAGTCCCACATCAGGCTCCTTGCTCAGTGAGGAGTCTGCTTCTCCCTCTGCCTGCCACTCCCCCTGCTTGTGCTCTTTCTCTCTCTGACAAACAAATAAAATCTTTCTTTTTAAAGATTTTATTTATTTTTCAAAAGAGAGAGAGAGACAGCGAGAGAGGGAACACAAGCAGGAGGAGAGGGAGAAGCAGGCTTCCCGTGGAGTAGGGAGCCCAATGCGGGGCTCGATCCCAGGACCCTGAGATCATGACCTGAGCCAAAGGCAGAGGCTTAACGACTGAGCCACCCAGGCGCCCCGACAAATAAATAAAATCTTAAAAATAAAATAAAATCACCTGGGGAGATAAAAAAAAATCATCAAGACCTGGGTCCCCTCTCAGAGAATCTGACTTTTTCATTCTGGGGTAGGACCCAGGCATCGGGATAGTCTAAAGGCATCTGCAGGGATGCTTGTGTGCAGTCAGCGTTGAGAACAGCTGGCCTAGAGCAGAAAGCGAATCCTGCTTAAGTAGGAGAGTTAGCTGTCAAGCATCTGAGCAAACCACCACAGGCTGGTTGCAGGGCTGGATGTCTCTGTGAACAGTGTGCATCCGGTTCTCCAGGGTGACTGAGTCAGAGTGGGGGATGATGCAACACTCACCCTCATCCCTGGCTATTCTGGCTCCTTTTGCTCATGATGTGCTCTGGCTGGAACACCCCGGGGCTATCCTAACATCAGTCAAAAGTTTCACCCATCCTTAAAGGCGCATATCGATCCAGGGCTTCAGAAATCCCTTCCTAAACCCCCTTGCCAGATGAGATTTATCCTTCTGTAGATGTTCATGGCACATTATTTGCAAATCTTATTTTCTTGTGCTACCTACCTTTCTTGACTCCTCCCCTCTGCTGAGTTATGAACTCTCGGACACCCAGAACTGCATAACCCTGAACTTTGCCCCTCTTCTGCCAGTAGAAGTGCTGCACTTGAACCTAGTAGGCACGCAGCAAATCTCTTCTTGAATCTGGGATCAGAACATCTGCAGTTGAGGCTTGCCTTTGCAATCAGGGCTTGTGACCCAGGTTGTTAAATATCTCCTAGCCTCACTTATCTGTAAAATTAGGAGGCTGAACTAGATGATCTTTAAGGTACCTTCCAAATCTTGGATTTGATGGTTCCATGTAGTCTACTCTTATTCCTAGAAAACTAAGTCTGGTGGTACTAGCTGTCATTGGCCATTGGACCAGAGATGGACACAAGTTCTTTGAGCCTCTTCCCATGGACAGGTGGGGTCTATTTCCTCTCCCTGTGTTTCTGGGCCACACTGTGACTTCACTGCAGCGGCAATGACACTGTGGCAGTTCTGGGCACAGTAAATGGGTGTCTGAGGCAGGGTGGGGGTGAAGTAAGGGGAAAGAGGGTGAGGAAGAAATTTAGAACATCGGGGCTCCAAAGGAAGGCCTTCATTAGGTCCTGTCCATCTTGGCTTTATGCACACTTGGGGTCGGACACCTGAACCGTTATGTAGGAAGTCCGGCCATCCTGCTGGAGAGACTATGTGGAGGGGCCATCTGTCTACGTGCCCCTCAAGTCCAGCCCTACAGCTATCCCTGCCAAGGTGCCAGGTATGTGAGTGAAATTGTTCTGGACCCTCTAGATCAGCCTCACCACTAGCTGATTGCCACCAAGTGATCCCAGTTGATGCCACGTGGAGCAGGAGAATCACCCAGCTGAGCCCCGCCTCCTTCCTGATCTACAAAATCACAATACATAATAAAATGGTTGCTGTTTAGGTCACCAAGTTTAGGGGAGTTTGTTATTCAGCAATGGGTAACCAGAACATTGAGTACATAGCATTACTCTTGTATGTGAAATTCTATGCAGTTTAGCAAGCAAATATTTGATAGATGTTGGAGAAAATACATACACATACATACATACGTACATAAGGTGGGCTTGTAAAAGTGCATGACATTTTGTGCTATTCCCACTGACTTTGATTTCCCGAGTCAACTAAATGGCCTGTGGATGCATTTCTAGAGCAAAATGCACAACTGCTAACAAGGGCCTCCTTGAGAGCTGTGCTCGAGGCCCATGATGTAGCACCAAGTGCAATGTCGGGACTTGTTAAACAGACCTAGGAGGAGCCAGGGAATTGCACTGAGGGCTCGAGAAGGTGGAGCCCTTACACAAAGAGGGCTTTGTCTGCTCCTGAACACAGTATGGCCATTTCCTCCGGGAAAATTTTCAGTTTGAGGAGAGATCTGCCATTTGAAAAGGGGGATATGATTTTCTCCTCTCCCGGACTAATTTAAACCTCCTCCGATCCCAAGGGAGATTTTTAGTGCAGTATAATAAGGACACCTTCAGAATCACAGCCTCTTTTTCTGAACGTGTTTCTTATGTAAATGCTGCATCAGAGAAATTTCCCTCTGCTTGACACTTTAATTCTGCTTTTAAAAACCTGCAAAACAGAAACACAGAGCAAGACACCTTGGAAATACTTTGGGTTTCATCTATTTTCCATTTTTACCTCCAGCTCCCACATTTTTTTTCAAAATCCTTGTTCTTCAAGTCAAGCATATTTTAAAATCATCCTCTGATGAACTGGGAAAGCAAAAAAAAAAAAAAAAAAGATGATTCCTGTACCTTTAGGCTGCCCAAATCCACCAGAAATACAAGGCACTTCATAGTGATCTGATAATCCTCAGATTGCCGCGGTGAAGTCAGGTGGCCCAGAGCAGGGGAGTCAAGAGACGTTTAAAGAGGAGCCCTTTGAGGCCTCAGTGCGCCCCTCCCCCATGCCACAGAGCTTCTGGAGGCAGCACCACGGAGAGGGAAGAAAAAAGCCTGGCTCTGTAGGTCTCTTTCAAGATTTTTTTTTTCCCTGACTCCCTTCCACTTCCCTACCACGTGCCCCTAGGTAGGACTGACCTCCTATTTAGTGTTTATGACCCACCCACAGCGCCCCATAGGGTGACTATCAGACTATCATACACCACCTTATTGTACTGATTCCTTCATATCTATTCGTCTGCTTCGGAACAGGAGCAGTGAGAGAAGGAGGATTATATCTCTTCTCCATATCCCTGCACACAGCAAAATAACAGAAATACACTTAATGAATGAATGGGTTTGAAATCCAACTAAGTTTACTTGCCGCTTACTTTCTTGGGCAAGTTATTTCCTCTTGGAGACCCGGGTTCCCTTGTTTATGAGATGGGGAGAGTAGCAACCACCTTTTGGGTAGCTGTGAGGAATCACGGGGTAACATTTTGAAGTGCGTGGCAGAACATGCTAGGCAGGCACTAGGTTCTCAACTAAGGTTCGGTCACTCATCTTTCCCAGACCCACCTCCTAAAGCCATGCCCGCAGATGGAACGAGGCTTGCCTACGTTCTGCACGGGAACCTGCAGAGCTAGCTGCCCCCACAGTACTGCCCCACATTTCTGGCTGTCACTTAGATCAGTTCCCTTAAGAACCTGTCCTCGAACTTGAGGCTTGGATTCTACTTAAAAGGCAAATCTTGGGGAGGGAGAAGGAAAACACTTCAGGCTATTATCAGGCACTGAAACCTCTGCATGAAGGAGTCTCAGATCCTTCTCATAGAACACATTATAATGGAGAAGTGAGGTAGGGAAGGCATGAGGCAGGGTTGGAGATGGGATAGAGCGAGCGAGAGAGAGAGAGAGAGAGAGAGAGAGAGAGGGAGGGAGGAGGAGGAAACTGGGAATGTTGGGACGCAAAAGAATCAGGAGGGGCTGCCTGGTGCACAGGAAAACATTGCAAAGTCAGAGAGAGATCAGGGTTCCTATGTGAGCTTTTCCTGCTGGGGGCTGTGACAGGAGGCAAGTTACTTAACCTCTTTGAATTGTAAAATGGGGCTAATACCAGCTAATTTGGGGGTGCCTCTGGGGGTGAAGCGGGACGACGTCACAAGTGCTTAGTAGGTGGCTGGTGGCTCGCTGGGGGCCTAAGAGAGGACTGGCCAGTGAGGGCTGCATCCACCACTTAGCCGTGGGCCAAGGACGCGGCCCATCTAGGTTGTGGTTATTATTTCCCTTCCCTCGGGCCAGATTTCCTGGGCTCTGTTCTGCCTGGGGCCAGCTGGGACCACACAGTGACAGCCACCTACATTTATTAATTATGAGAGAATGCATCTTCTCCACCCTCAAATCCCAAACCTAAGGCAGAAGCGAGAGAACAACAGTATTTCATTCTAGCGGAGACAGTCGGCCGCAAGCCCATCTCCAGGAAGGAAAGGGTGAAAACATTCCACCATCCCACTGCACGCAGGTCGAAAATACCAGTAGTGCTGGGAGGCAACTCCGCGGCGTTGTGGGTGGGGGCCGCCGGCGGCAGGAGGCTGCGGACCAGCGGGGAGCGGTGCGCGTCCTCCGCCCCGCCCCCTCCGCCCCCGGGGCGTCGCTCAAACCAAGCCCCGCCCCCTCTCCCTCTCGCTGGGTTCCCCGGGCGCTGTGCTCCGGTCACACCTGCTTTCTTCTGCCCCAGCCCCTCCCGCCGCCCTTGTACTTCTTCTCCGGGTGCCCGAGCCGGGGACAGCGTGTCCCACCGGCCACCGCGTGCTAGAGGATAGGGAGCGCGGGGGGCGCCAGTGCGGGAGCGGCCTTTGTAGTCCGTCTCCTCGCTCCACCCCTGGCTCCTCCTCCTCTTTATTTCTCTACTCCCTCTACCCGCCCGCTATCTTCTCCTTTCCCCACCTCCTATAGCCACCCGGTCTGGGCCACCCCAGGGGAAGGCCGGTGCCACTGACAGCGATCCCAGCACCCCGCTGACCTATTCTCGCCTTGCAGTGAGAAGGAGCTCGAAAGACAACTCAGCAGCATGCCCGGGCTGGCAGGTCCCTGTCAGCCTGCTATGCTGCTGAGACCCACAGCCTGAGCCTGGCTCCTGGGCATTCCACGCCTCCAGCACTGCCCTGTGGGCCCAGTCTGGGCTGGCCCCCAGTCCCGGTAAACTGGACAGACTCGCAGTCCCCAGACACTACCTCTGAGAGCCACATGTTGGGGGAAAAAGAGAACTGTAACAAAGCAAACACACCGTCCCCACCTGCCTCTGGGTATAGAAACACCCCAAAGAGCTCAGGTTGTACACTGGGCCCAGTAGGGGCGGCGGGGAAGGGGGCGGGAATGTGGGATACTGTGATGGATGGGACTGGAGCGGGGGCCTCTCACACTAAGACTGCAGGTTCTACGGGCAAGGCTGGGCCCCAGAGCAGAGTGGAGCCTTATCCAAATTCAACCTGGCACTCTGGAAGCCTTTGACATTTCCTCTGCGGGAATAGGCTCCACTATAGGTCACACTGCTCTAGGAATGAAAAAAGAATCGTGATCTGAATTATTGTGGAAAGTGTTTACCTAAAATCTTATTAAGGTTTATTTTTAGAGCCTATGTCGGCTGGCCTTATCACCAGAGATAAATTCTAGAGGGGTCTCTCTGTTCTATTGACCTTTAAGAAAAGACTTCAAAGATGAAAGGCAAGCAGGGAGAGGCAGGTTCTGTCCTTGGAGAGCAGGTTCTTGCTATGCTGACAGCCCTCACCCGCCTTGACAGGGAGGCAGGCGGCCCTGGGCTGGGTCCCCCAGGCGTTCTCGTTGCACTTAATAATGCCAGGACCCTGTGAATCCTTTCCAGGTGTGAAAGGCATGGCCCCTCCCTTCTTCCAAGCCTAGACACCACAAAAGACAACTTCCATCCCACCCCAGCACCACCCCACCCCCGGCAGACCTTGGGAGAAGGCCAGATTGACCTTTGGGATAGTCTCATAATAACAATTACTAAGTGCTTCCGACTTGCCCATACTCTTCCATATGCTTCACATACAGTAACTTATTTCATTCTTACCATAAGCCTATCATTATCCCCATTTTACAGATTAAAAAACAAAGTCACACCCTTGGAGCCGAGCCAAGAGCTGCTCTCCCTGCCAGGCTGCAGAGCCCATCTCCCAAGTCTGCCTCCTGAACAGCTACCTCTCTCCCAGGAGCCCACCAGCGTCCGAGTAGTCATCAGACTCCGAAGTAGTCCCAGGTTTTAGTGGGCCCTCGTCCCCAGTTCCCCCAGCTTTGCAGGGTGATGTGGAGGCTCTGAGTGAAATCTCCAGAGACCCAGACCGGGGGGGCGGGGTTGGAGGCGGCTCAGAGAGTGATGCCAGTCCCCACTGTTAACCAATCACAGTGACTGGGGAGCGGAGGGCTCTCACCCAGGAGTTGTGCCCACCCGCAGTGGGAGGAGAGGCTTGGGTCCACAGGAGATAGGGGGATGAGATGCCGAAATTCGTGCTCGGAGGACCCTTTGGGCACCCTCAAAAACTGCCCCGAAACTACATGTCTGCCAGCTCCCTCCGATGTGTGTGAGGGCGGGAGGTAGGGGGACAGTCCCCATGGCTGGAGCAGAGCCAGAGAGAGGAGCAGAGATCAATGGGAGTACCAGGAAAGCGGGAGGGGCTGTTTCCTGCAGGAACCAAATCGAGCCCACAAAGAACTCAGCTGCCTCCCCATGCAAGGGGAGGGCCTAGATCACCTTGGAACATTGCCTTAGAGCAGCAAAGGAGGAGTGCCAAGGTGGCCAGGAGTCACAGCTGTGCTGAGAGCCACCAGAAGAGTGTGCCCGCACACACATACACACACACGCACACGTGGATACACAGCTATACACCTCCAGCCTCTCTTTCACACATACATGCTTTAACACACTTTATGCTCATATTGGTACCTACCCATTTTTGGGCATCAGCCCTAACCCACACACATACTACCCGGCAAAATAAAGACACAAACGTAGCAACCGGTGAGACACCCCCCTGTGAGATGAGACATACATTTGTCCGCTGACCCCGAGACCAGCCCAGACCCAGAGATACAACCTGACAGACTCCAAGACCTGTCAATGGGGCCTTCCTGGGGAGGGTCGCCGTGGCCACACTGCTCGGGGCCAGGCACCTGGATGCCCACAGCTCAGCTGCTCGACCCAAGGCGGCTCTGGGAAGCTCTGAGAATCCCAGGAATTGCTCCGGAGGCGCTGGGCTTCCTGGAGGGATTTCAGACGCTCAGACTGCAGGGTTACCTGAGAAGCTCTGGGAACATCCTAGAGAGGAAGGAGAGTTTTGTCTCCTTTGGCCTAAAGCTTCCACAAAGTCAGTGCTGATCGACAGTGCTCCTGGGCTCCACGGTCTCCATTGGCTCAGATGCCAAGTATGATGGTGCCCCCAGTTTGTTCTGTACGGAGACTCACACACAAATAGCACCAGAGCTGGAGGCTGAGGAGTGCAGGTTAATAGCCCAAATTATGGCACCAGATGGCTGGGTTTGAATCTGTGTTCTACCACTTACTGTGTGACCCTGGGCAAGTTACTGAACCTCTCTAGGCTGTTTCCTCAATTGAGAAATGACGACAATGGTAATCCTTACCTTCTAGGGCTATTGTAAGAATTACATGGACACAACGGAGCAAAGTGCTTAGACAGTACATGGCCAGCTAAGAACCTGGGTAGTCAGGTGCGGGGGCCTGAGGCCCGGGGCAGGTAACAGGGTGGCTGAGGAGCAGAGGGTGGGGCGGGGAGAGGCGAATGGTCTGGAAATGACCAGAGGTCTGAGTCTCTGTGCCATCAACTTTAATATTCTGGAGGGAAAATAAATAAGAGCATATTTCCTCATGGAGCACAGAGTTCTCAGCCAGAAAGCCGCAGAACACAGGAACATTTTCTCATTACTATATAACAATATCGAAGATAATGTTCTCCTTTTCAAAGGAGCCCAGAGCACTTAGAGATTGCATAGTCAGCGTCCAACTTGCATGGGCCCTGGGCTGGGTGGCTGAGGCGGCCAGCTGCTGGCGCCGGCCTGCACCTGTAGTGGGGATATGACAGAACCTGGGCCACAGGTATCCCAGGCAGCCCCCACCACACTTAGCAGGAGGACTGTATCCTCAGTGCTCCTGCAGCAGGCCCAATGCCACATGGCCAACCTGTACAGAGAGGTGCTGACCTTGGAGGTCACCACCAGCTTAGAAGCACAGAAGCCTTGGAGGGGCTTTCCAGAAGCAAGGGATCTCTCTCTGCTCACTGCACTGCCAATACGGGAAATGGGGGGGGGGGGCTGCCTGCTCCAAATTGGCACTTACTCCCCGGCATCCTTTGCAGGCTATGTCTGTGTCTAAGAAGGGTATGGATGAGCTGGGGCACAGCAGCCAGAAGGAGACCATCTCCCACAGGGAAGGGCAGGAAAAGACTGCTCTTCTGTCCAGGGCAAGCCCTCCCCATGGTGTGGACTCTCTTCGGAGCAAAGCAACCCAGGTGGGCACAGCTCATGGGAGATGGCCTTCCCACCTCTTGGGGTTCTGCTCCAGATTGGACCACACCTGCAGGGAGAGGAGACGGACACCCCCTGAAGGATTGCAATGAGTCGAAAGACATTTCGGAGACCAGATGATTTGAGAGGGTCACTGAAGCAAAGAGAAGTTGTCCAGAGTCAAGTGCGAGTTGGGTCCGGTGAAGGCTCACTACTTTCCTCTGCTCTTAAGCCAGATTTGATATTTTCCTTTGAGGAGAAAGAGGGAAGCATGCGGCTCCTTGAACTGAGGAGTTCTTCATGCCCCTGTTCCAGACCTCCTGCCTTCCTTCGCTCTCAGATGCAAACACTTGTGCTCAGAGCAGACCCCTAGGTGCCTTCAGTGCAGAGAGGATGGACCATGACCACTTCCTGAGCGCCAGCAAATGGCACCAGGGAACCCCAGCGGCCCAGCACTTTTTGCCTGGATTTCTGCAAGGTCCAGGTCTCAGATGGATGTCACGAGACAAGTAAGACCACTTGTACTCCTAGAGCTTAAGGTAGCGATGGGCACACAGCAGATGCTCATAGCTTCTCACTGCCTTCCTATGGCTGATAGCAAACAAGCGATGGCCCCCACAGCTCCAGTTACCCATGTCTGCTGAGTGTGAATCCTGAGCCGGCATGGTTCTGCATGCTTTGTATGGACTGTGTCATTCAGTGTTCCTGGCCACCTTCTGAGACAGGTCCTCCTCTTAAGCACGTGTTATAGGTGAGGAAACTGAGGCACAGAAAGGTTTGCTTCCAGGCCACATAGCGACTAAGTGATGGGGCCATCATTTGAACGTCCAAGCATCTAGCTGGGAGGCACAAAGTCCTTGGGCGCAGCCCTCAGCCCCTCTCCAGCTTCAGCTCCTGACACTCTCTACCTTGTGTCCCACTAACAGGCTCTGTGTCTTCTTCCTCTCTCTGTCTCTGTCTCCCTGTCTGGGCTGTTTTCTACCCCTCCCCCATTTCAGCACACCCTTCTCCTGCTCATACTTACTTCTCTTTTCAGGTCAATTTCACCTGCCACCTCTTCTTGGAAGGCTCCCCTTATCTGCACTCCCAAAGTCCCCAAGGCTGAGCCAGGTGCCCCTCTTTTGTGCTTCCATATGTGGAGGGCCCTCCCCCTCCCCCAATCACCGTACACACTGCACTTGCCGTGGGGTGCATTCGTTTTCTCCCACATGTGACTTTTGTCCCCTCGAGGCAACAGTGAGCTCTTCTCCAGCATGGTGTCACCAGCACCCGGTAGTACTTGATCGTTGCTTGATGAATTGTAACCTTCACCTGTACAGGGCCAGAGAAGAAATGCGGACTCTTTCACTTCCTCGCCTCCTCTTCCTCCCAACCCTTTAAAAATACGAAAACCATCCTTAGCCCGAGGATCACACGAAAAAAGGTCGTGTGCTAAATTGTACCTGCCGTTCACAGTTTGCTGGCTCCACGGTCATTGGGTAAGAGATTTCGAAACAAAAATATCATTAGTCAAAGGAATTCGGTGATTTTCATGTGAGAGCCGTACTGTCATTTCAAAATGGGGGGGGGGCGGTGGATGTTTTAATGGTTGTCACAGTGACTGGGGGAGCGGGGGAGCAACACTCGGTGCCCAGAAGCTGGGGATGCTAAGCATCTGGCAATGCTCAAGGCAGGCCCCCAGAGTGACTCCCTGAGGAGCACAGCCTGACCATTTGATGCTTCTCTCTCACTGCTTTCTGGTAGCAATGAGATTGCCTTGGCAATTCACTGAAAGAAAAGACAGTAGAGAACCAAATCCTTCTCAGAGCCAATTATTTAGGTAGTAAAGACAGGAGAAATGAGAATATAAGCCTTGAGGCAAGGACCCTCTTCAGTTCTTCATGGGATTCCTGGCACAGTGCGCAACACACACAGGCCTCCGTGTCTGTTCATCTTGCCCATCAGTGCTGCTGAGGCTTGGCAGAGGGCTGCAGCACCTCAAGACCTGCTGTGGCTGTCTGGGTCTTCCGCAGTCTGTCCCAGAGTAGGGTGGGCCCTGAAGAGCTGGAAGCTCACCTGAGGAGCCTGAATGGAAGCAGGGATCCCTTAAAATGGATCATAATCTGTCCTGAGTGGGCCAGATCCATCTGTAAGCCTGTCCCCGGCTGAGTTTGCAGGGGCACGAAGCTATGTCCTGGCAGCCTTCATCGAAAAGGCATCACCAAGCCACAGGCAACATGCAGTGGGGAGGTTTAGTTAGCAGTCAAGCCAGTAAGCTGAGAGCAGCCTACAGAACTGCCTGCTGGACTCCCCCTTTCTCCCTCACTTCATCCCCATTATACATCTGGAGTTTATGCATACACTGCTATTTAAATAACTTAGGTAAAACCTCACATTCTCTCCTCATGAAAATGAATCCAATATCAGTCTGAAACCATTACTCAAATGCTTGTAGGCACTTTAGAAAAATGTACCAGTTAGTACGAAAAGGTTCATTCTTCCTTTCGAATAGCTTTGACCATAGTCTCCTAGGCCATACAGACCTTAGTTAGAACTGGACACAAAAGGTTGAAACTGCTTCTAGTCCCTATAAGCCATGGATTTCTTCACTCTCTTGGTGTCGTCATTTCCCCATTTGTAAGGCCAGAGTGACTGATCACTGCCCAGCCTTTTTTCAGGGGGTGATTCTGGTAATCTGAAAGAGATGTGGCCCGTTAAAGCCTTTTATGAACTATAAAGCACCATGAAAAACATAAAATCCCTTAGGATGTCTTGTTTTTGCATAAATCAGAATCTGGTTCTTCCTAAAAATTTCTTGTGCCTTAAAATTATTCCTCTTTAGAACAAACTAGTTATTTGCATGAGAAAACAGGTCATATAGACCTTTCATTTTGGGGCCAGATGGTAGGTACCAAGATTAGCTCCATTTTCATAGCATCATTTGGAAATTCCATGGTGGGATTTCGCAGTGTCTTTTATTTCTTCATGCAGTACATCTCCATATCGAGGGTTCTACAACTGCCCAGCTGTACTAGGTGCTAAGATTGCTGCCTTATCTTCCCCATGTTGTGGCCACCCCTAGAGAGTTTATGTAACTTGCCCCCCAAAATTCAATAAGAAGTCAACCATTTTCTTAAAATTTTTTTCTATAAAATTAAATCTAGTTATTTTAATCTTTGCTAGGAGACTTAAAACATATTTCCTTCTTGTTAAATCACCAACATATGCACAATCAGTCTTCAGTAAAAAACAAAATATGCAAGTGCAAAGTAAATTGATGGGAGAAATGCAAATTCAAAAATCTCAGAAGCATTGCTTTTAGTCTGTTTTCTTATGTGCTGAAAGCAGACCCTGCAAATCAGGTTGTGCAGAAAAATAGGAAAGAAGGTGAAATATGACTGACAACCCCAGAAAGAATGAAGAAGACGTGGTTATGGATCCCCTGGAATTCGTTCTCTGTGGTTGAGCAGTCCTGTGTCTCAAGAGGATGGGAGCTATTTTTATCTTATATGAACCCCTCTGTTCCTTGATGTAGTGAGCCCAAGCCCTCCGGACAGGAGCAAATATTTCTCTCCTACCACTTGCCATTCCATCTTTGGCTTCAGTGACTCTAACATTCCCCTGACTTCTATAGGCCTGAGAGGCCCAAATCTCAGAGCTGATTCAGCTCATGTCCACAACCTGGCTGCGTGCTCCAGGGTTGGCCAATGAGTTGCTCTAGGGTTTTGAGTCCTTAACTTCCAAGTTCAGCTCAATTTCTGACGAGGCAGAAGCACAGACCATATCTGTGAGGTGGCAGGATACGAGGGAAGTAGAATACTCTTTCACTGTTAGCTTTATTTTTGTCACCCACCTTCCCTTCTGCTGGCCCAGAAAACACTACTTGTTTCTCTACAGGCTTTGGGAGCTGCCTTCAATTTCTGGAACACTTCAGTCCTGTCCATCTGATTAGTTCACTCCCCAGACACCTGTGAATTAAGCAGGCCAAGTGCACCAAGTGGTAGCAGGCTCAGTGGGGCATCATGGACGAGTGCCCAAGGGCAGGGTGTACTGCCCCTGCCAGGCAAAGTTCCCTCTAACCAACATGGTGCTACCCTAAGATCTTCACTATGGAAATCCTACCTATTCTCAAAGCCCAGTTCACACCTTTGACCTTGATCACCTGGGCTGGAAGAGACTGACCCCCCGTGGCAGCCCTTCTCTGCACCATGTAGAAGCTTCTTATCACTGACCACCATGCATCCCATTTGTTTGCATGAGGGTCTTAGTTTTCCTTCTGAACAATCAGCTCCTTGAAGGAGGCTGGATCTATGTCTCATGCAGCCTTACACTCCAAACAACACCTAGCCTGGTACTTTGCACACACGAGGTGCTCAATAAATCATTTCATTTCTAAAATAATGGCTTCTTTAGATTTTTACAACTTTCCTAAGTTTAATGGTTATAAAAACATATGTGGGGAAATCTCTAAACACTTGAAAATTAAACAAAACATTTACAAACAATCCATTAGTTAGAAATCCTCGAGGAAAATTAGAAAATATTTTCAATGCAATGAAAATAAAAACATAAAATATCAAAATTTATGGGATGTACCTAAAGCAGTTAGAAGAAAACATTAATGCTTATATTAGAAAAGAAAGGCATCAGATTGATCATCTAAGCTTATACCTTAAGAAATTAGAATAGGAAGAGCAAAATCAGGACAAAACAAGAAAAAAAAAGGGGGGGAGTACAAAAGAAGGGCAGATATCAATGAAATGATAAACAGAACAATAGAGAAAATCAATGAATCCAAAAGGTGGTTCTTTGAAAAGATCAACAAAATCGATAAGCATCTAATAAAAAGAGAAAAAACACAAATCACTGACATTAGGAATGAGAGCCTACAGGTGCTGTAGACATTAATGAGGTAATAAGAGAATTATTGCAAACAACTCTACACACGAATCTGACAATTTAGATGAAATGGACTAATGGACTAATTTCTCGAAAACTACAAATTACCAATTCAGTCATGATGACAAGGGTTATCTGAATAGTCTTATCATGATTAAAGACATTGAATTCATAGTCAAAAAACCTTTTAAAAGAGAAATCTCCAGGCCTGCGTGGTCTCACTAGTGAATGCTCACAAACATTTCAAGAAGTAAGAGCAAGGGGCGCCTGGGTGGCTCAGTCAGTTAAGCATCTGCCTTTGGCTCAGGTCATGATCCCAGGGTCCTGGCATCGAGTCCTAGGATCAAGCCCTGCGTTGGGCTCTCTGCTCGGTGGGGAGTCTGCTTCTCCCTCTCCCTCTGCCTGCTGCTCCCCCTGCTTGTGATCTCTCTCTCTCTCTGTCAAATAAATAAATAAAATTTAAAAAAAAAAGAAGTAAGGGCAAATAAGGAGGAGCACTCCCCAGCTTGTTTTAGCAGCCAGCATTATCCTAAGATCAAAGCCACACAGCGACAACAGAAAACTTTAGATCCATATCCCTCATGAACATAGATGCAAAAATCCTCAACAAAATATTAGCAAATTGAATCCAGCAATATATGAAAATAGTAATGCATCGTGACTAAATGTCCTTCAATGAGTGAATGGGGCAATGATATTCCTCCATATTCTCACTGTGCTGATGGTTACACAAATCTATACATGTGTTACAATGCACAGAACTGTACACACACACACCAGGCAATTTTACTGTATGTCAATTTCTAAAATAAAGTTTAAAAATGGGTGTGTTTTGTGTGTGTGTTAGCTCTCTGGTGATAGTCACTAGCTTTTGTACAATACCTTCGCCAAAGTGCTTTCAGATACGTTTCACATAATTTTCTCACCAACAATCACATGAGATGTATGTTATTGGTCTCATTTTACAGATGGGGAAACTGAGTCTTAGAGGGGGGAACGTCTTCACATGTACTAAGGAGCAAGCTATGCCACAGGTCGAGGTCCTCAGTGCAAAGTCCCTCTCAGCAGAGTTCCTGTGAGCTCTCCTCTGGCTCTCTGCTTGGACTCCAGACGGTGGTGGCAGTGAAATTCTGTGTGCCCCCTACCCCCACGCCACCCCCCTCAATGGAAAGTGACTACAGAAGCAATTGTGCCCAAGGCCAGTGGCTGCCAAGACCTCACTGCAGAAGGTTTTCATGAGTGAGAACTTGCAGCACATGGAAGCTAAGGCAAGCTCCTGTCTACAGCAGCTAATCTCCGGAAAGCACGGTGTTCGGTCCACCACAGCAGAGACTTCCCCCACTCTCTAGGTGCCTGCTTTCCAGAGGGTTTCTTTTCCTTCTGTGATGATCTTTCTTCTGTAATCCCCTAAGGGTAAGGTATTCTACCAGGCTCCACGTAAATGCAGAAGTGGAATGGAAGAGCAAGAATGAAGACTGCTAGAAGATTCCATTCAATTTTCTTTAGTTCCCAGCAACTTTAAGACAGTTATCTGCAATACCCTCTACTCCCCATCCCTGCTCTACCCCAAAAAGCACATGTGTGTTAAGAGAGGAGGAGAGAGCAGAAACTGGGGGAGATGCCCTCTCGGGCCCTAATTCATTGAGGTGGTCAGGGAAGAGTGAGTGAGGTGCCAAGAATACACTAATGAAAAATGCACTAACGACAGATTGTTATACACTTGTATATCTCTCCCCTTCTTTCAATTCAGTTAATATTTATCAAATATCTGAAGGGGTGTATGTGTCCACGTAATGGCTTATATCCCCTCTCCATCAGAGTAGATCTTGATGGTCAAGAGCCATTTTGAGGGGACTTACTTTTTAAATGGGATAACAGTTCAAGATGCCTCAGGAACTTTTGCCAAAAGTCTGGAACCCATCAGGAAAGTTTGGACAAGCAAGGGGCAAGTGTATCTCCCAGTGGCCACCGGTGCAGACCTTACCCTACTGCGATTACATCTTTTTGGAGTGATATCCTGCTTCAAAAGCTTGATTCTGGCTGCAGCATCCTGAGACTGAGTCATTCCCTCCCATTCCAACCCTACTGGAGTCAGTCTGGCATGGGGGCTGCAGGGCTAAATGAATTTCGGGAGGCACTGAAGATGTAGAACGGAGTCTGAGACGCTGTGCAAGGGAGCAGTGGGCTAAGGGGGAAGTTTGCAGCGCCTTTGCAATCTATGTTTGGTGAGTAGAGACTGTAGGCAAGGCACATTTCATGTGCTGGCATGAGCAAATCATGGCAAGGGGCACGGAATGACTTTCATTTTATTTTGTCTGGGAGCATGAGGCACCAGGGCATGCTTTTTAGGGAAGGCAACTGTGTGTCTCTGGTGCTTGCATCGACAAACCCTAATGGTTGGAAGAGGGGCAATCCTAGGAGGACATATTTTAGGGAAGAGTAAGAAAGACCCAGTTGCTTTTCAGGCAGCCTAAGGTTACCCTGGGAGCCTAGGATTCTTTCTTCCTTAAGGACCCAGAATGGTAGATTTTGAAATAGTATTAAAATATTCCTATCTCCAGCAGCTTTCCTCTTTAGGGAGCAGATAGCCTGTCTTAGTGTTCCCCAAACAAAGTCAGGCAAAGGACCTGGGGTAATCTGGAATCCATTTTATGGTTACAGGCTGTTTTATTTCAGTCTGAGAAGCAATTTCTCACACGCTGTCTCATCTGGTTTTCCAATTCCATGAGGCAGGTTTTATGATCCCCATTCTACCGATGAGGAAATCAAGGCTCCGAGAGATTAGGAACATGCTCAACTTCTCTCAATAATTATATGGTAGAGCAGGGACTAACTCCCAGGTCTGTCTGCGCAGCGCCCTCCCATGTCCTCTGTCGCCTCTCCTATATGGAGCAAGGTTCTCAAACTGAACGCCATCTCTAGGGATTGCGAAAATGACACCCGCAAGATGAGAATTTCCTTGTACTTCAATTCTGAATTTAACAAGTGAAGACCTTAGTTGGTGCTCCACTGCTGGCCAGGAGTATTTGTTGAATGTTTCCCAAATCCAGCCCTGCCTCCCTCCCTCCCTTCCTTCCCCCCTTCTCACAAACGCATACTGAGGCACTGCCACCCACAAGTCATGGTGTTAGGCATCATGGAAGTTACAAAGATAAATGAGAGTCAGATTCTTCCTCCAGGCGCCTTACAAGGTTGTATTTAATCACAAATAGGCATGTTACAGTAGAGCGTATCGAAGTCAATAGATCCAAGGGCTCCTCTGTTGTACTTATGGGAATCTAGAATATCCTTGTTTGTTTGCATATATTCTGCGGCCATCAACGGCAAGCTCCCTATGAGTAGGAACACATCTCTACTCACCACTGAATTCTCAGTACCTGGAGCAGCACCTAGGACACAGTTGGTGCTCAGTATCTGTTAAATGAATGAATCAGTGAGAAATTGATCCTTAATGGGGGTCTCCTAGAAAGTTGCAAGGAGAAACGAGCATTTGTACCAGGCCTTGATGAAGAGGGAGGCGTTTTAGCCAGTAAAGTAGCTACTTGTATTCCAGACAGAACGTGAAGAGCGTGGCACTGAGCTGGGCCGAAACGTACGGTACATGTGGGAGGGAAGTGAGGTTGGGCCTGTATCATCAGGACCCGGATGGCAGCTGTTTGTTGGGTTGGCCGCGGGAGACCATCCAAGTGTTCGTAGCGGGGAGAGGCTGGCCAGACCCATGGGTTAGTGTGACAGACCTGGCATGGATCAGAGCGGGAGTGACAGGAGGGAGGCTGTTGGGGGTATTTGAGGTGGCAGCAAGAGTCCAGGTGAGAGGTGACTGAACTCAGCAGAAGTTGGGGGGGACTAGGGACAGAGGGCACTTCACAACCAGAATGTTCCAATCTCAGGGAGCAGATGAATGTGGAGGTTGAAGCACAGAGGGAATCGAAGAGGATACTGAGGGGGGCACCTGGGTACTAGGAAGAGGAGCCAGATGAGCGGAGGGGACAACCGTTTGTTTGGGGCATCTCATGCTTGAGTGCCCATGGGATGTCTGGTAAGAATGTCCAGCCACCTATCAGAACGTCGGAGAGATGAGTGTGGCCCGACAATGTCAGCCCTTCTCATCTGCGGGTCAAAAACAGCCAGTGGAGCTGGGTTGCAGGATTACAGGCTGTAGAGCATCGGCCTTGGAAGGGGCCTTGGAACTCACTCCTCTTCTGAGGCCCAGAGAGGTTGGGTGACTTGCCCAAGGTCACACAGCGAATTGGCCCTCCCTAATTCTTACAGGAAGTCAATTATCTTGTAGGTGATTCGAATATTAAAATTGAAAAGTTGCTAACTTGCATCTCTCTCTGTGCAAAGCTGATTAGGGAACTACAGTAATGAAATAAAGCAATTGATCTCTGTTGGTGAACTTCGCTGCCACCCACGTGAGAGCAAGGTCCTAAAGGAATCAGGTGCAGGATGGGCAGTGGCTTGGATTTTGTTTTGTTTTGTTTTTTTAGTATGCTTTTGTCCCCTTGGGTCTCCTGCATTCAGCACCCCATGAGGGCCACAGCCACAGATGATCAACTTGCTTGAGCTCTGAATCCATACCCTCTCAAACTTCCAAACTCCCAGGAGGTGGAGGAAAGAAAACCAAGACCTGTACTGTATGCCAAATTCCTTTCTTCCTCACCTAAATGACATTGGTCCCGCTACAAACTCTAGGACTTTTAAGAAAAGCAAACAAAACCCCAGCCACATGCCAAAGGTCATCTGGCCTGGGGTGAGAATGAATGATTAACTCCTATGAAAGAGTGAGTTTTGAGGATTTTTTTTTTTTTTTTTTTTTTTTACAGCGTTCAAAGGTACAACTTGAAAATGTTAGCCCAGGGCAAATTCTAAGACAGCTCCCTCCCCCATCCCATGTGCTCCACCCAATCCCTTTCCCTCAAGGACCATGATCCGTGTCCATGTGAGGAGTGAACCCTGCCAAGGGCAGAAGGTGTGGGTCAGTCCCTCTCCCTTGGTCCCTGAGGGCTCATCTGACTGCAGAGGGGGCAGGGAGGCTGAAGCTTCTACCTGGAAGGCCTGGTCTGCTTTGTCTCCATGCATCTCTCCGGGCCCCTGTACTGTGAGAGATCCATGGAGACAAAGGCACAAAACATGGCTTCCCCTGCATCCAGCAGGGTGAACTTGAGGGAACTCCTTTTTCTCCCTGAGGCTCCAAATGCTCGTCAACAAAATGGGTTTACGATGCTTACCTACCAACGACATAAGATAGAGCAGAAAGCACACAAAAATGTGCTTGGTGCATAGGAAGTATCAGCACACCTTCGAGTCCCTTCCTTTCCCGGAGCGTCCCCTTCCCTCCTAACCCTCCTTCCCAGACGCCTCGGGGCTTCTCCTTAGGGGTCTGTGAGGACAAGGGATTATAGGAGCACGGTCTGCCCTTTCTCTTCCTCAGCCGGTCCACTCTTGCCGGGTAGGCGCTGGGCGCCCAGCAACGCACGGATGTGCCACGGTCGGCTGGGGGGCCTGGACTCCCATGGTGCAGTCAGAAAAGAGGGGGGCCCCGGGAGCACGCGGTCAGCCCGGTGGGTCAGAAGGGCCTTTCCAGGCGCCAGGTGAAGCGACGGAGGACCCCAAGGGCGCAGGGCTCTGCGGGGGGTGGGGGTTGCTGGCTGGACCGCTCAGGGCAGGTGGCATTGCCTGTGCGCAGGGTCCGCAGGAGAGGAGCCGCGGGCGCCCCCTGCCGCTCCGCAGTCATACAGCGCTGAGCGCGGCGGCGGACCTCTCTCCCCAACGCAGCCCCAGGACTCTCCGCACCCCCAACGCAGGGTGAGGGGTGCACCCGTGCCCCGCCCCCACTGCTCCTCCTCACTCCGTCAAGAAACCATGTCCTGGTCACCAAGGCCACAAGTCACTAATGGTAGCCCCTGGACAGAGAGAGTCAAGGGCAGAGAGCTTTCCTGATGTCTCTTGATCCACCGTGTGGGCAAGGAAGAACCTCTGGGAGGGAGGCAGGAGAGGGGAGGGAAAGGCAAGCTGAGAAGGTGTCATGATCCCAGCGGCGCAGGAGCCCAGAACCCAGCTCTCTTTGACCCCTGGCCACCAAATGACCCAAACTGTGGATTTCCTTAGAGAAGAGCAGGTGGCTTGCTCACCTGATCTCTCAGGTGTGAAACTACACTGCCGTTTGGGTCGGGTGCTCCGCCTAATACCCTAATATCCCTCGATGCCCCCAAGAGGGAGGTGACATTTTGCATGATATTCGAGAGTTCTGCATTATGCCGTGAAAGTGTTTTGTTCCTTTACAACACCATTCACACAGGAGCACCGCTCTTTTGTATTTGGCCTTCAAAGGTTAGGTCCTGATAGAAGATTCACAGGTTACAAAGCCTGAGAACAGAAGATATAAGCTCACAAAAGAAAGTCATGCAGCCAAAAACTGATGCTGGTTGAATGAGAGGAAATGAATGGTCTAGAACCAGAGACAAAGAGAATGGGACAGAGACCTTCTGCCAAGAGCCCTTCTGTTTGTCCCTATGCTTGGCAGGAAGGGAGGGTGAAGGCTTGAACCCCTTTCTGATGTGTTTGGTTTAAATGCAAAGTGTGAGGGGCGGAAAGGGAGATGAACCATGAGAGACTATGGACTCTGAGAAACAAACTGAGGGTTCTAGAGGGGAGGGGGGTGGGGGGATGGGTTAGCCTGGTGATGGGTATTAAAGAGGGCACGCTCTGCATGGAGCACTGGGCGTTATACGCAAACAATGAATCATGGAACACTATATCAAAAACTAATGATGTAATGTATGGTGATTAACATAACATAATAATAAAAAATAAATAAATAAATAAAAGCAAAGTGTGTGTGTATGCATGTGGGGGGGGGGGGTTGTTGCTCACACAGTCCACAAAACGCCGGTGTTGGATCCTGGCTGAGCTGACTACAACAAGGATGCCTCAGTGTTCCCCTAGGTAGCGCCAGGGAGGCTGAAAGAAAGGCATCCAGAGCCCGGAAGCAGCTTTTCTTCCTCTAAAGCCAAGGATGTGATTCCTCAACCCTTTGGAATATTACTTCATGGGGGAGAAGAGCCTGGCCTGAGCATCTGAAGACCTGGGTTTGAGTCCAGACCCAGCCAGGAAGTGAAGCCTATTGTGGGGCAAAATCATTCATTCATCCCTTCATCTAACTATCCATTTAACAAATATTCACTGAGCACATGCTAGGCACCAGGCACTGTTCTCGGTGCAAGAGATGCAGCAGTGATCAAGATGACTCTGCCCACGAGAAGCTTACATTCTGGTAAGGAACAGGCAACCCTCTATGGGGAGAGTAAAGCAGGGTGAGGGCGCAGAGACGGTTGCTGCTCAGGGAGGAGGGGGCTATGTTGGCTTGCGAGTCAAGGGATTTCTGAACACAGGCAAACAGGTATGAAGGCCTGGAAGGGAAATCAAGAGTTCAGTTGTGGACATCGCAAACTTGAGCAAATCATTTTCTCACCTCTCTTCTGGCCTCTCCCTTCTCACCTCTACAGCAACGGATTGTATAGGTCGCCAGTGGGTCACCAGGGTCTCCTCCATTGTGATTAGGGCTAATCCTCACCCATCCCCATGCCTTTTAAACCCACTAATAGATTCTGAATTCAGAGAAAAGAAGCAACAGTACCCTTTTAATTCTCTTTGGGAGAGAGGGAGAGAGAAAGACCCCACAAAAGCAGGTCCCTGTGTCCTACAAGAGTTCTTCCCATGCTGATGTCCTGATAACCATGGCAGTAGAATCAGGGTGGAGGGCGAGGGGAGCGAGTCAGCACACAGGCCCCAGATGAGGAAGAACCACCAAAAATGTCTGACCAGCCAGAGTCTGATTTGGATTTCAATTCCTACATTGCTTAGGTTTGCACTTCAGAAGTTTCAGGGGTTTCTGAGTGAAAAAAAGCATTTTAGGGGCACCTGGGTGGCTCAGTCGTTAAGCGTCTGCCTTCGGCTCAGGTCATGATCCCAGGGTCCTGGGATTGAGCCCCACATCGGGCTCCCTGCTCGGCAGGAAGCCTGCTTCTCCCTCTCCCACTCCCCCTGCTTGTGTTCCCTCTCTCGCTGTGTCTCTCTGTCAAATAAATAAAATCTTTAAAAAAAAAAAGCATTTTAGACTTCTAATTACAAACCAGCTCAAAGTTTATGATCTGAGCCCCACAGTTCAACCTGTCTGAACCCCCAGGTACCTGCACTCTAAATGTAAAGACCTCTACCATCTCAAGTGAGAAAATTCTATGATTCCACCATTTTGAAGGAGAGAAAAAAACCAAATGCATGTAAAAGTCCAAGAAGCTTGAGACCTGAATGGATAGTTTGTGAAGGAGTTCTGCAAACATTTTCATTCAACATATTATTTATTGGGCATTTAGTATGTGCCCAGGCTTGTAAAGACATAACCCTGAAAATACAGATGAAGTCTCTTTCTCACAAAGATTTTGCTCTAGTGGGAGATGATAGATAGACAGACAGATAGATAGACAGACGTAGACAGAAAAAAGAAAGGAAGAAGGGAAAGAATGTCCAGGTGGTGCTGGGTGCAATGGAGAGAAATAAAGCCAAGCAGGAGGCTGAACATATCAAGACTGGGGTAAGAAGGGAGTAGGGACCAGTGATACTAGTTTGTATAAGCAGGTTAGGGAAGGTCTTCAGAGGAAACAAGTAAAGAGCCCTGCAGTGGAGTCATGCTTGGAGTGTTCTATTAAGAGCAAGGTGTGACTGGAGGTGGGTGTGAGAAAGGAAAAGAGGAGATAGGTTCAGGAAGCTCGGGGGTTGCAGATCATCTGGGCCTTTGGATTTTAGGATGAGTGAGTTGGGAAGTGATTGGAGGATTGGGAGCAGAGGAGTAACGTGATCTGAAAACTGAAGAGGACCCAGATTGTGAGCAGTGGGCAGAGACCAGGGAATCCCTGGGGCATCAGACTCCACATCAGGATACTTGAAGCTCTAAAGCAATCAGGCATATTTGTTCCACCAAATGTTCAAACCAAAATCATCATGAGAAGCCTGCACCATTGTTGCTGGAAGCTCCATTCACTTGTGCCCTGCAGGGTTATTGGTTGTCTGCTGTGTGCTACACACTGGGGATTGTATGGGATGTAAGACATTCTGTGTGTGTGTGTGTGTGTGTGTGTGTGTGTGTGTGTGTGTGTGTGTGTGACAGGTAGTGGCAAGCAAGCTGGACTCCAAATCCAGGGTCATAAGAGCAGATAACATGGGAAGGGGAGTGATAAGAGCCAAAGCCCTGCAGTCCTTGTTGGGAGAAAAAAAGATATTGGTTAACTTTTGACTTCAGCCTATAGAATTAGTCTATATGTACAAATAGCCTTGGTAACCATTAAAAGGACAGAGAGATAGCATGTGGACCTTAGAAACTAGTAAGAGGGAAAAAGAAGTAGAAAAGGGGGAAAAAAGCCCTTAATTTTGTATTTAAAACAGCAAGACAGGGGTGCCTGGGTGGCTCAGTCGTTAAGCGTCTGCCTTTGGCTCAGGTCATGATCCCGGGGTCCTGGGATCGAGCCCCACATCGGGCTCCCTGCTCCGAGGGAAGCCTGCTTCTCCCTCTCCCTCTCCCCCTGCTTGTGTTCCTGCTCTCGCCGTCTCTCTCTCTCTGTCAAATAAATAAATAAAATCTTTAAAATAAATAAACAAATAAAAAGGCAAGACAGTGGGGCAAAAGACAGAAGAAGGTTTAGAAAATGGGTCACATAGAAAGTACAAGAGTAGCAATAAATCCAAATGTGTTAGTCATCAGAATAGATGTAAATGGATTAAACATTAGAGTCAAAAGACCTCAATTGTCAGATGGTTTTTGTTGTTGTTATTGTTTTTAGAAAATCAGCCATTTATAAGAGACAGAATTATCAACAATGTAAAGATACAAAGAGGTTGAAAGCTAACTGATGGAAAATGATACACTAGGGCAAATAAAGTGGTGGTGTCCTGATAATTAGTATCAGACAAAATCAATGTTTACGCAAAATATTTACAATAGTTAAGAAAAAGGCAGTTTACTGGGGAGATACATAACCCTGTGTGTCCCTAATAATATAGCCTGAAAGTATATTAAGCACAAGTTGTCAGCACTGTAAGGAGAAATTAAAAAATCCACACTCCTAATGGGAAATTTCAAAACTCTCTCAGTAAATGTTGGAAAATGCAGCCAAAAAGAAATCTGAAATATACACAAACTTTGAGCAATGCATGATCTAACTGACATTCCTTGCACCTTGCATCTAAACTTGCGTATGTACCCCCTTGTATGCACAGACCAATGCAGAAGCACAGGGTTAAAAAGCCGGCCTCCACAGACATCCAAGGATCGGAGCCTTCAGACCACTGTCTTTTTTTTAAAGACTTTTTTTATGATTTTATTTATTTATTTGCTTATTTATTTATTTGAGAGACAGAGAGCAAGCAAGCAAGCTCGAGCACATATGAGAGTTGTGGGGGGCAGAGGGAGAGGGAAAAGCAGACTCCCCACTGAGCACATAGCCTGACTCCCCTGGTCTCTTTCTCACAACCCTAAGATCATGGCCAAAATCAAGAGTCCTAATTGAATGAGCCGCCCAGGAGCCCCAAGACCACTGTCTTTGACCATAATGCAATCTATTTAGACAGCAGTAACAAAAACAAGGAAACCCAATATGTTTGAAAATAATACTTTTTAAAAACTTCTAAGTATCCCATGAGTCAACAAGGAAATCATGGTAGAAATCAGAAAATAAATAGAACTAAATGAGATGAAAATGCAATTTACCAAAACCTGTGGAATGCCACTAAAATGGTATTAAAAGGGAAGTCCTATACTTAGAAAAGAAGAAATGCTGAGGAGTTCTGAGCTAAGTATTTAAGAAGTTATAAAAAAAAGAACATTAGAGTAAACCTGAAATAGAGGGAAAGATATAAGCAGAAATTAATGAAAAACATATGAAGATGAACAAAGCAAACAACGATTACTTGATAAGTCTCATCAAGAAAGAGGAGTACAAACACATCAGAATTTAAATAAAGTGTTATGAGCAACTTTTTTGCCAGTAAATTTGAACACTTTAATGAAACAGATGAATTCTTGGTAAAATACAAATTAACAGGAAGCTCAAGAAGAAGTAGAAAATCTGAATATTGTTTATCTTTAAGAGGAAATAAATAGCTTAAAATCTTCCAACAAAGAAAACACAAGGTTCCCAGTCAGCTTTTTAGGTGAGTCTTACCAAACTTCCAAGCAAAGAGATTATTCTAATTTTATCAGAATTGAATAGAAAAAAAGAGAGAGAATATTTCCTAACTCTGGTGAAAGGCAGAGCAGTAAAAAAAATTTTTTTTTTTTTTTTGCCACAACAATATATGTTCTCCAACTTACTTCAGGACAGCTTTTTTCTTATAATTTTCTTTTTTTTTTTTTCATTTGATGTATAATGTATTATTTGTTTCAGGGGTACAGGTCTGTGATTGATCAGTCTTACATAATACACAGCGCTCACCATAGCACATACCCTACCCAATGTCTATCACCCAGCCACCCCATCCCTCCCAACCCCCACCACTCTAGCAACCCTCAGTTTGTTTCCTGAGATTAAGAGTCTCTTATGGTTTGTCTCCCTCTCTGGTTTCGTCTTGTTTTATTTTTCCCTCCCTTTCCCTATGATCCTCTGTCTTGTTTCTCAAATTCCACATATAAGTGAAATCATATGGTATTTGTCTTTCTCTGACTTATTTCACTTAGCATTATACCCTCTAAATCCATCCATGTTGTTGCAAATGGCAAGATTTCATTCCTTTTGATGGCTGCATAATATTCCATTGTATATATATATATACTGCGTCTTCTTTATCCATTCATCTGTTGATGGACATCTAGGCTCTTCCCATAGTTTGGCTATTGTAGACATTGCAGAGCAGTAAAATTTTAGAGAACAACACAGGAGCAAGCACACCTCCATGACCTTAAAAAACGGGATTTCTTACACAAAATACAAAATGCGCTCCACTCCACAGAGAAAGTCACTGAAAATTCACCTTCATTAAAAGGGAGCTACCCTTTTAATTGGTGTTACCACTTCAGAAAATATGTTGACATTACCTCACTAATTTAAACATATATATATATACACACACATATATATATACACTTTGAACTTGAGATTTCACTCTTACATATCTACCCTTAAAAGACCTGAGTGCATCGGAAGATACATATAAGAATGTGCGTAAAAACGGTTCAAATCACTAAAACTAGAAACAACCCAGATGCCCAGTTACAGTAATGTAAATATGTACAGTGGCATAAGCTCACTATTCCACAGTGGTGAAAAGGAACACACCACTGCCGCCTCCGTGCACACGGGAGACTCTCAGAAGCACGCCGTGGACGAAAGCCAGTCACAAAGACTGTGTATAGTAGGATTCCATTTATATGAAGCTCAAAAAAATGGGCACAACTAAAAAGACATCCAGATGCATGCAGGTCATATTTTGTTGATTCTAAAATACACTTTTCACATTCTAATCTCCCTAAATGGGGGGGCGGGGGGGGGATGCATCTTATAAGCAGCTGCGTCTTGCAATGACATTTAGCAGCACTTTTTCTTTCTTAGACATGAAATAAAGACTTGCCTCACAATTGTGGGGGGCTTAGGTTCAATGAAATATGATAGGTAGTCGAACTATAAAGAAAAGCAGCAGAATGACTAACATAAAATTGGGGAGGGAGGGGGCTAGGGGGCGGACCGGCACCTAGAATTCTATAGTACTGGCCAAATGCTATTTTTCACCTAGATGGTGACTATATTGGTGTCTGTTTTATTGTTCTTGAAACACTCTCAACTCCAACATGTATGACAGCTTTCATGCAGAAGCGGTATGTGGAGGCAAGGAAGCGGGGCCACGTGTGCAATAGCTCAGGAAGCTGGATGGTGAAAGGGGGGAAAAGGGGGCGACACTTGCAAGAGGAAATGGAGGGTAGGATGGGCGCTAAATGGAAAGCCGTCCCTGAGATGTTGGGCGGCACAGTTCCAACGAACGAGGAGAAGTCCGGAGCTACTTCCTCTGGTGAGCAAGAGGGACAAAGGGACAAGATGGGTTTGTGGATTTCGGGGTGGAATCCTGCGCATCTTTTCTTTTGATGGCTTCTAGACTATTCGTGAAGGATTTATACATGGGGTGGGGGTCCTTACCAGGCCTGGCAGGGATGGGGCAATGGCCATGGCGAGTTGGTGTCTAAAATGCTAAGCACGTATTCCATGGTTACTACGTGCCAGATTCCGAAATGAGGAGCTTCTGACATCCATTATTCTGCTTACCCCCCTCCTCAGAGCGGCGAGGTAGCTCCTCTCTCCTCAGGCCTGGATTTGTTGCCCAGCGTTGCCATCACAAAATACCACAGACCACATGGCTTACACGACAGAACGTTATTTCCTCACGGTTCTGGAGAATGGAAACTCGAGATCAAGATGCTGGCAGTCCTGGCTTCTCCTGAGGCCTCACTCCTTGGCCTGCGGAGGGCCTTCCCTCCCTGCCGCAAGTGCGCCCACCCCTTCTCCACAGGAACGTCAGCCCTGGTGGATCGGGGCCCACCCTAACGGCCTCATTTTAACCTGGTGTTAAAACCTAAAGAGATGTCTTTAAAGGCCCCATCTCCAAACACAGATTCGGAGGTGCTGGCAGTAAGGGCTTCCACCTACGAATTTTGGCCGGGGCATGGGGAACACAGTCCAGCCCCTAACCATACCCATGAAGAAATGGAGACGTCGTAGAGAGGGGTGAACAACTTGCCAAGGACATACAGTTGTGTCAGAGCTGAGATGCAAAGGCAAGCAGGTCAACAACAGGGGCTGACTACCAACCATTCCACTCTAAAACAAAAGGTCTTTTGGAGAATTAAAAAAAAAAAAAAAAAAATACTGACCAGAATAAAGGAATAATATCAGACTTTTCAGAGCCAGGCACTCTGTTCCTGTAAACAGAGTGGATGGACTCCTCTCTCATGGGCTCCCTTTGAAAGTCTGAGCTTTAAGCACGGACACTGTAATTGCTGGCTAACCTGGCAGGAAAGGTCAGTCATTGAGCATCAGCTGAAACCCTTCGGCCAGAAGCCAGGTTTAAGTTATGGGCTGAGGAGGTTGCCACCTACTGGGCTCTGAGGGGTATGGGTGGGAAAGAGGCTCTTTCCATAGGCAGTCCTCTACTGCCCTCTGCTGCCCAGCAGAGGAACACCCAGGAATCGACAGACAACCCTGCTTCCTTCAGAGACCCCAGGCGGATAGGGAAAGGTGGGGAAAGGTGGGGAAAGGTGGATAGGGAAAGGCTGGAATCTGGTCTGTGGAGGATGTCAGTTCCACTCCTCCCCACACACATACACACATTTCCAATCAATGGTCCAGCCAACTTTCACTTCTTGGCATTTGTGACCGTATTGATAAACTTGCATCAGGGCGCCTGGGGGGCTCAGTCCATTAAGAATCCTACCCTTCATTTCCGTTCAGGTCATGATCTCAGGATGATGAGATCAAGCCCCATGTTGGGCTCTGGGCTGGGCATGGAGCCTGCTTAAGTCTCTCTTCCTCTCCCTCTGCCCCTCCTCTCCCAACAACCACAAAAAAATAAATAAATAAATAACCTTGCTTCAGTTGTAATCATCATTTAAAAAAATTATCCGCTACCTTCTCAAAAATGATGTTTCCCAAGGCCCTAGAATGTGAGAATTTGAATGCATGTCTTGATGACTTAAGAAAACATGGGTTTGCTCATTGTTTCATGTTTTCAAAAATTATAAACTTATTGTATGTTTGAAAGGATTTTTTTTCAACATTTTCAAACCATGATTTCCTTTGTGATAGCCCAGAGCCCCCAACATATGGATACAGTATTTTTGTAAAAATATTTCAATTTCAAATGTGCCTTTTCTTTTAAAAAAGTCAGTAAGTAGTTCATGCTTTTAGAAATTTCAGTGTTACAATTAACATAACAATAAAATAAAATTTTTAAAAAAAGAAATTTCAGTGTTACACACTTGGGGAAAATGTTCTAAGGAATAAAGGGTTCCCTTGAATTGAGAAGCATATATAAGTGCCAGGAGAAACCGCTGACCTGCCCAAACTCTCAGCGATCCCGGTCCGTATGCTGCACGGGATGTGTGGCCCTGTGGACGTCAGTGAAATTCAAAATGGGGGGCTTACTGTCCTTCGGTGCCTCGACTCTTGTGTGGGTCCCTAGGCCTCCTTTATGCAGCCCCTGAAATGGGCATTTCAAACGCAAGTCATGAACAAAGAAACAAAATGCAAATCAGATTAGGATCCCCTACTGCTCTGGGAGAGGCCAAATGTCACGAGGCTTTGACTTTAGAATAAAATAACAGGGGCGCCTGGGTGGCTCAGTCGTTGTGCGTCTGCCTTCGGCTCAGGTCATGATCCCAGGATCCTGGGATCGAGCCCCACATCGGGCTCCCTGCTCGGCGGGAGTCTGCTTCTCCCTCTCCCTCTGCCTGCTGCTCTGCCTACTTGTGCTATCTCTCTGTCAAATAAATAAAAAATCTAAAAAAATAAAATAAAATAAATAACAAACTCCTTACCAGCTTTACCAGGCCACGTGATCGGACTTTTTCCAGCCCCTCCCAGCGTGCCCTCGCTCCGCCTCCCTGCTTCCCTTCCCATTCGGCTGTTTGCATTTTCATCCTTCCAGGAGCTCTCTGTGGCTCTGTTTTCAATAGTCTGTTTATTTCCTTCAGGGCAACTTGCTACAATTTGTAATAACCGTGTCTGTGTATCTGTCATTCACCTCCTGTCTCCATTAAGGCGCCGCCCCCCGACCAGGCACGTCCTTTGTCAGTTTCGCTCTTGGCGGTATTCCCGGTGCCTCGTGAGCATATAGTTATCACAGAGTGAAGTGAGCAAAGGCAGGTAGTGAGAGGTGAGTGACACCAAGTCGTTCCAAGAATACCCTGCCCCGGGGCTCAAGGCAAGGGGAGTCCCTGGCAAACAGAACTGCACTTTCATCTTTGACCCAGACTAGTCAGCAAAACCACCTTCTCCCTACTTGGAGGACAGCGAGGAAGCAGACGCAACCACAAGCCCGGAACCACAGTTCGGGAGAACTGGAGGGCAGCAGGGTCCACACAGGCGTGCCAAGCCATCAGACGCAATCATTTAATTAGCGGTGTTGGGGCCCATCCAGGAGGCAAATGCCAGCTACCAACCAATGAGTAACACTTGGTGTTGATCCAGTGCTTTTCCCTGATGAGGGCCCCAGCGCAGTCCCCCCCCCCCCGCCCCCCGCTGACAGCCCGGCTCTGAGAAAGGTATATTCACAGCTGCATTTGACAAATGGAACAAGAAGAAGAACCGAGGCCAGTGGGCTGGAGACCCACTCCTGGGCCGCAGGCTGGTGCCTGGCCTTCCAGTGGCTCTCGTCTCTGTCCTCTCGGGCAGACAGTCGGAGCCCGAGCAAGGCAGAATACATTCAGTGCTGCCTGTCATCAGCTCAGAATCAGTGGCTTGGGGAAGCCTGAGGACAGCTGTCCCCAAGGGAGGTAGCTAGTGAGGGCTGGAACACTTGCTTGGCTCCAGGGAGGCCTGGGTCACACATCTTGGGGTACAGCTTTCCCCTCTTAAGCGCTCCTGGGTCCATGTAATTTCCTGTGCCCTAGGTTGCTTCTCTCCTGGGCAGGATCCTACAAAGAACGAGGTCAAGCCAGGATAAAACGTCTGAGAGCCTCCCAGGCAGGGGCAGCTTCAGGGCAGGCTGATCTGGGGGTTCTTCAGGAAGAGGGCCAGTCTCTGGGCCACGGCGTCCAGGTCGCCCGAGTTGGCAGACCGGAGGAGGTTGCTCTTTCGCACGAAATAGTGCTTCAGAAAGTGCTGGCTCACGCACTTGTGCAGTTTCCTCACCAGGCGCAGGAAGGCTTTGCTGAAGACCTGCCAGTCCTTCAAGTGTGGGTATTTCTCACAAGTCCAAAAAAGCACGGTCTGTGGAAGGAAGAGGTAGTGTCAGACATCGTTCCGGGCCACGGGGGAGAGTATCTTCGGAAATGTTACTGAGCTCACGTGGCCTTGGAAGGAGGGAGAAGGGAGTCACCCAGGGCTAGGAGGCTCCGCCATGATTTCATGATCCCCACCCTCAGGTGGGCTCTCGGCCTCAGCCTGCTGGTCTCCTGAGCCTTTGTCATTGTTTCTCTCACCACTGGCATTTCCAGTGACCGGCACTCTCCTGAAACCTGTGATCCCCCACCCTGGGCAGATGCCTTTGCCTCCTACTTTACAGAGAAAATGGAAACCCTCATGGCAGCAAACAGGACAGTTCTAGAGAGTTCTGCCTACACAGGCTTCTTCCTCTCTTCTCTGCTTGACCACCCCACCTAGCCGGGTGAACCCCATGCAGGGCTTGGGATCCCTCCTTGCAGGAGCTGTGTGGGACTGACTTCCCTCCTGAAACTGTTCTAAGCTCTCCTGCCCCACCCCCTCCTGACCTCACACCTCTCTGCAAGCGCAATCAGCTCCACCATCTGTCGTCATTTCCTCTCCTCTGGTTCCCATCCTAACCCACTGCAATATGGATTCTTCTGCCCTCAGGCCTCAGAAGCTGCTGTCTGTAAGGTCCAGTGAGCTCCATGTTGCTAAGTCCAACAGGACTTGCCCAGCCCTGGCCTTACCTGGCCCTCCAGCAGAATCGAACTCTCCCACTCACAGCCTCTCTTGAGTCATTCATTCTTCGCCGGCTTCCAAGCCACTGTGCTCCCTGCATTTCTCCAGGCGCTACAGCTACTCCTTGGCATATTATCCCCTTTGACCTGCCTCGGTGCTGGAGTTTTGGAGGCTCGGTTCCACACCCTCTTTTTCTCCTTCTCTCTTGCTTCCTTCCTTGGCGGCTTGAATCCCCACCAAACACAGAGAAGTCACTCACAATTTCCTTTCTCCGAGCCAGACTTCGCCTCTGACCTGCTCCTCACCTGCTCTCTCTTGGGAATCTGAACGTTATCGCCATCAACATGTCCCAGCCGTACTCATGGCCTCCCCCCGCCAAGACCGGGCGCGGCTCCAGAGCTGCTTGTCCAACCAGTCACGCAACACACGAGCCAGGAGTCACCCGTCCCTCACCAGCTGCATCAACCCCGCCAGTCCTCGGAAGTGGTTCTCCAATCTACCCATGTACGTTCATCTCCACCATCGCCTCCTCTTCCACCTCACCCGGACCTCTGTTCCATTGTTGTCCCCATCCTGTCACCACCCACGCTGCAGCCAACGTGATCTTTTTGAAACATAAACCCATGGTTCTTCTCGCCTGAGAGACTTTCAAGCCTTCTCCTGGTTGGTTAATGAAAGATCACAGTCCTCCACAGGGTTTGGTGTTACGGGTTTGGTCCCTACCGTCCTTTCCAGACTGGGCTTGCCCTCACCCTCCCTTGCTTTCTCCTTCCAGCCCCACCGGCCTCGTATCATGCTCTCTGCTACCACAGGGACTTCTCTCACATCCGACCTCTGCTGAATGGAACATGCTTCCTTCCCCCAGTTTGTCCAGGACACTCGTCCATCAGATCAAATTCTCCTGTGAGACCATCAGACACTCTCTTCACCACTCCTCCGAATGCCCATGATCACAGGAGTTGTCATCTCTGTATTTATATATGCGATCCCCTACGAAGTTGTAAACTCTATGAAAGAGGCCGATACCTATTTTAATGGCTATTATGCCACTAGCACCCAGCAGAGGAGCTGGCCCATGGGAGACAGTCAAAAATGTTTATTGACTAAGGGAAATAATTCACTAATGTTATGATTTGGATGTTGAGCATTTTTAAAATACAGTCTTTACTAAAAACGAAAAGAGCAGTTTTAGCTTCATGGCAAGATAGTGTGTATGTTTTGATTTAGATCACATTGTGTGAAGTAAATGAGTTGGAAGTAATGTCATACTATCAAGATAGCCTAGACACAAAAAAGTGTTTTAATTCCTCTTGTAGTTAAGCTTTTATCTCCCTAAGCAAACCCGAAGCGGTTAAGCCTCTTATGATCAAGCCCCTGTGCCTTTGAGTGGGTTTTAGGAATAAATAAGACAATGAAGGATGAGCTCTTGTTCACAGGGAGTTGCTTTGGCGGGGGCAAGCCAAGTCTGGAAAGGACGGGGTGCTGCTTTGGGGACAAGGTGAGAACCTCCTCAGACCGTGTCAGACTGAAGGTGGGGTGATGATGACTGGCACATCCTTCCTGAGGCTGTTTTGCAACCCAGCCCTTCTACTTTCCCCAGACTGAAGGCTTGGCAAGGACCCCGCCCACTCAAGCCGTAGTCCGGGCTGGTGTTACATTGTTACCAGCCACGTCCATCACTGTGTCTAAATGTGAGAGCATCTTGGACCAAGGATGGAACCCTAGAACAGGCAGCTGGTAGTGCTTCTGTCGGTCCTGTCCTCAACAAATAACCCCCCTTTTCAAATGCCCATTCTTGAGAATGCATAATTCTGTGCCCTGTTGGGGAGTTAGGGAGAACCAAAACAAAGCACATTTAAGGAGTTGCCCTAAAATCCTCTAGTGATTGAGAAGCCACTGGAATAAAAGTAAATCCTTGGGTGTAACGCAGTTTTGACAGCAGTCAAGGGTTGGGAGGCCCAAGGTGGCCCTATTCAATCTTGTCTAAAATATTCGTGTCACTTAATATGTTTCCATCTGTCTTAATTGTGAAGCAGTGAAGTCAATGGTTAAGATCATGAGGTCCGATATGAGAGAGAATGGAGCTTGCTTCTCAGCTCTGACTCTTCCTAGTGTGGCTTATAGAAAGGCAAGCAAGAAAGAAGCCAAACCCGCAGAATGAACTAGCCTGTCCTCAGGAAGCACATGCCCTCAAGAACAGGTGGGTGTCTTTAGGGGAATGTGCGTGGGCACATGTTGAGAATGTTGAAACTCCAGAGAAAGGCCCCAGTGTGTGCAAATGAGATAGTAACAGGTTCTCGGGCAGGCCAAGGAGGACAGGTTATTAGGAAAGAGAAGAAAGCCAAGCAAAGACTACTGCCTTCATGGGGAAAAAAGTGGAACATGATGTGAAGGCATTCATTCATTTGCTCAATAATTATATATCGAGCAACTACTATGTACGCAGCACTGGGAGAGATACTAAGGGTTCAGTAGTAGGTGCCCTTAAATAGCTTACATTGGAGCTGGAAGAGTTATCCAGGGCCAGAAGATGGCGGGTCCCCTGAATGAGAGGGGGCACAAGCGGGAAGTCACCTCACAGACAGGCGGCCTGTGCTCACCTGTGCAAGAAGGTCAGGGAGAAGGGACGAAGCTCCTGGATAGACCCCAGCTAGGCTTGGGCTGTGCTGTCTCTAAGTCGGCCACCTCTTGACCTCAGAGCACCACACAGCTGTGTTCCGTGAACGTCCCATTCACCATGTGCAGTTGGGAATTTGCAAAAGAGGAGTTGAGGATGTGATGGAAGGCCCTCTCCCCAGGGAGACCCCCTGATGTCCCAGGCCAGGGTCTGCTGCTCTGGGCCCGTCCTCCCTGGGGCTCCCCATGCTGTGTGACTCCACGTGCACCTGGGGGACCACCTGACTGCCCATCTCCCCCGCTGAACCATCAGCTCCAGGGGAGCAGGAACCACTTCTGTGTTTGCTCACCTTGGACCTCCAGGGGTAGTGCACACAGCAGGTGCTGGGGCAGGTGTCTGGCCCATGGTAACCTCAATAAACATTTGCTGAGCAAGTGAGTAAAGGCAGTCATGAATGTGTGTTGTTGGGTTTGGGACAAGGGGAGGCAGGTGCTGCAGAGGGAGGGGAAATCCCTGCCTGACGATTTGGAACCCAGGAGTTCAGGTCCGCAGCCATGCTCACGTGGCAAGCCCCTTTTCCTGGTGGCCCCACCCCCCGGCCCCGGCCCCCACCCCCGTGTGGCAGTGGCCGCACCTGGCTAGAGTGGGGACCCAGGGAGTCCTAACACCAGGGGAAACGTGAATTCCCCTGAGGTTCGAGCCATCCACAAGCTTTCCCCAGACTGTAGGTTTCTCAGGGGCGCAGGCCACACGGTGTAATCAGTGCTGAACCTCAGCGCAGTTTCCGGCACATAGTGGACACTCGTGTCGGTTTGGTGAGTGAAATAAGTGGAGGGGAGAGACGGAGAGAGAAGAGGAGGAAACAACCAAAAGAAAGGAGCGGCAAGAGGGCAAGCGGGGCCGGGGTGGGAGGAGGCAGAGGCCGTTCAGCCTGGGCAGGGCTGTCCTGGGCACACATACAGCCCGGCTGTCGGGACCTCACTGGTGAGCAAGCATAACACATGGGATGGCCCATAGGGGCACGAGGGCCCCCTCTCGAATCAGTCGCATACACACACACCCGGTGTGAGGGGCTCTGGCCGGGCCCCGGGGGCACGCAGAGAGGACCCACGCCAAGGTGGGGCGCATCCGCTCACCTGCAGATGGTGGGACGTGATGACCGGCCTCTTTCCCGGACACCAGACGTCCTCCTTCATCTGCCTCAGGGCCTGGAGACACCTGCTGCGGCAGCCCCCGTCCTCATCCAGCTGCGCCAACAGCACCTGCTCGGCCTGCAGGAAGCTCAGCTGCCAGTGATACTGCGAACGGGCCAGCAAGGCAAACCCGAATGACTGGGAAAAGAGAAAGACACCAGGAAAATGAGGAGGATGCTGGCCAGAGTAGAAAGCCATCACTGAAGCCATCCGCTACGCTACGGGGGGTGGGGGAACCTGCCACCAGGCAGGCAGAACCTCCCACGTGGGGACACGGAGGAGGGCTCAGGGCAAACCCCCTTCCTTGTGCACAGGGAACGGGAGAGACGGTGTCCACTTTCTCGCAGGCACTGGTTCTCCAAGCCGAGCCTGCACCTGGAGAGCTTCACACACAGACTGTTGCGCCCGGCCCATCGGCTCTCATGGTCCCGAGCAGGGCCTGGGAATCCGCATTGCTAACAGGCTCTCAGGGGCCGTGGCAGACTGTGGGGCCCCCACCTGGAGCACCGCTGATCGAGTGAAACCTCATTTTTCCCTTCCAAAGCTGGCTGACAGTGGGTAAGCTGTGAGCGCCTCTGCTCTGGCGAGCTGGGCCCCTGGCTCCCCGATACCTTGATGCACTCCACTCTCTGTCGGGAAGGCCAGCGCCTCAGACAGGGAGGCCACCGAGCTTTCTCAGACCAGGCAGTAGGGATCTCCACTGTGGGGACCAGCTCTAGCTCCACCTGCCATGTGGCTGTTTCCACGGCAACCCAAACTGCAGAGTGGTGTGTTAGCATGCTGACCTTACCTGGTGGGAAATGACAAAGAGGCAATGAGAAGAGAAAGCCTGGCTCAGGCAAAAACATTCAAAGGAGGAATTGGGGAACAGTGGTGGTGAGCAGCTCCTTGCGCCTGGTAGGGCAACTGCCACAGGTCGGTAGCACCCCAAGGGTGGGGTGTTCATGGCAAAACTAGACAATTAGCTGAGTAACTATTGATAGAAACATTGCTAGAAAATCTCACGGTGGGTGAGTGTTGCTTTTTCCTTTCTCCGCCCCCCGCCCCTAGGCTTTTATGGCACCTTTTCTTTGAAAGTAATAAATTCTTTTCAGAAGGCTCAACTGAAGAAAAGAGACACAGAGGACAAAGAAAAGATGGAGTATTTGCTAATAAAAATGAAATCCAACCATTCTTCTACGCCCCTCCATTCTGCCCAGATGTCCTGACCTTGTTGAGAATGGCGTTCTCCCCTGACTCATTCACCTGCCTCTGGTGGAGTTCAGCTTAACCCGTCCCTTACCTGACTCCCAGTCTCTCGGATGGCATTGTTCCCACCATCCATTAAGCTAGTCTAGCCTCAGATGTATTTGTCACCCCAAGCCCTTGTAATTATAAAATACTTCAAAGTGTGTCATAACCATTGGCTGAAAGGGTCGAATGAGTGGGAAAAAAGCCCCCACTGCCTCTTCCAACCAGGCCATGAGAGAGAGAGAGAAAATAAATGCATCTGGGAGCATCTTTCAGCTCCTGTACTAGAATTCCTTGCTAATCTGTTCCCCCTTCTTTCAAAAGATACACAGTCATTTTTTGTTTGTTTGCCTTCATTACGGATAAGGATGAGCTGTCTTGAATCGGGATCGATTATTTTTCTCTTGTTTGTTCAGAAAAGAAAATGGAAACTCACTCATTAATCGTGTTAAGCTGTTCAAAAGGAAAACATTCCTCTCCTTGGCTGGGGTGTGATAAAGAGCTTATAGTCTGCACCTCATCAGAGCTGCCCAGACAGGAACATGACGACGTCTGGCACCCTGGCATTATTTACTGAAAGCATCTCACCAACGTGGCCCGTTTGCAAGCTCTCATTTGCACTTTCACTATTACCAGCGTTTCAAAGTGAAGGAGTCAGCACATGCTGGAACCAGTCTGCCCCGTCCACACCCTGCTTCTGCTCTGGCTCTGCTCACTTGGTGTGTGACCTCCCGCATGTTAGCTCATCCCTCTCTAAACCTCAGTGTTCTCATCCATAAAACAGGCAGAAAAATAACTCCGACTCTCCAGGGTTGCTATGCGCAGGACATTTTCCACAAAAGCATCCTATACGTGGTAAGAATCCATTAAACGTGGGCTAATTCCATTACGGAAACTTTCAGAACAGTTCCGTCCAGACAGGTAAAAGATCATTCAAATCTTTTTCCTTTCTACACATGTGTGCGATTGAGTCCTGTCCAGCACTTTGGTTTTTCCCTTCATTTTCCAGCACAAGGATTTTTCACAACTCCGTGTGTGCACACATGTACCCCATTCTTAAAGGCAAAGGTAGTACAATTTATTTCACAATTTCCCTTTGTTACTGACATTATTTCTAGTTACTTACTATTAGAGCCTAAGGCCATGGACGCCCTTGTGCATATTTTTTTTTATCTGTAGGAATATAGTTCTAGAACTGGAATTGTTGAATTGTCAAGTTAAGCACATTATAAAAATAAAAACAGACTAATCCCCCTTTAAGAAGTAGGCACCAATTTACATTTCCAAGAACAATGTATGAAAAGGCCTTTTGTACCACACTCACCCTTACCCTGAGCATGATCATACTTTTTCATCTCCGTCAATCTATTAGGTATTTTAATGCACACTGCTTGAAATATATGTTAGATGGAACATTTTTTCTGACTTTTTTTTTTAAGATTTTATTTATTTATTTGAGAGAGAGAGAGAGAGCGCATGAGTCAGGGATAGAGGCAGAGGGAGAGGGAGCAGCAGACTCCCCGCTGAGCAGGGAGCCCGATGCGGGGCTTGATCCCAGGACCCTGAGATCATGACCTGAGCCAAAGGCAGATGCTTAACCAACTGAGTCACCCAGGCGTCCCTTTTTCCCTACTTTTTTACTATTACTTGTTTATTTTCTTTTTCTGTGAGTCATTTTTTTTTTTTTTTTTTTTGGTCATTATTTCTATTGGTCTACTTGTATGTTTTCTTACTGGTTTACAAATACTCTTTCATAATTAAGGAAATCCGCCACTTTTTCCCAGCGTGAAATACACTTTTTTATTCTGTGGGAACAAAATGAATGTGTGAGCGAATGTACATACATGCCACATGGTAGCATACAATTTAAGATTTGGGGATTGTCAAACCTAATCAGTTCTTTATGGCTCCTCATTTTTGTGTTTTGGCACAAGTCAGTGGTTTCCAAATGCGGCATCTCAATACACTGGGGGACGGCAGTCAGTTGGAGGGTGTTACAGAAATGTGCTAGCAACAAAGATCTGTGGTTTGCAAGTATTTTGCTTTTTAAAAAGTGTACCTAAGTTTTTAAATTAACGTCCAGGAAAGGGCACACAACCCAAAGCCCATGATGTCTCTGCCGGGGCAGGAACCCACGGAAATCCAAGCGGGTGCTGTGTGGATTCCACTCTTCAGTGTCAAAGCAGAAAAAAGAGCTAATTCATACTGTGAGGAGTGAACAGATGTAAGGAGCACATGGTTAATGTCTCAATTTAGGGGCACGAGCTTCAGGTAACACCTACGTAGAGGTTTTTTGTTTGTTTGTTCACGATTTTATTTATTTATTTGAGAGAGAGAGAAAGACAGTATGAGTGTGCGGGGCAGAGGAAGATGGAGAGAGACAGAACCCCAAGCAGACTCCATGCTGAGCAGGGAGCCCGATGCGGGGCTCGATCCCAGGACCCCAGGACCACGACCCGAGCTGAAACCAAGAGTCAGACGCTCAACGGACTGCGCCACCCAGGCGCCCCTGAGCAGAGGTTTTATAAAGCAAAAGGGAAATGCCAGAAATTGCCCTTTGTCCTTTTCTTGATCAGCTCACCTGAGAGATGACAGGTTCCAATTGCATTTTCTACCAGCTTCCGGAACACCTGGAGGACCTTGGCGGGTACAATATCTCCCTCAATGTTCACGTCTGCCTCATGCCACTGCCACAGGCTCTTCATAAACTGCTCCACCTCCAGCCACTGCTGCAGGCCCTCCGGGTCCTGCAAGGGGCAGGACAGCCTGGTACCCTGTAGGGTGTAGTAGCGCCAACGTTGCTCCCTCGCCTCCCTGTACCCGGCCAGGCCCTTCACCGGGACGGTGACCAGGAACCGGCTGGGGGACAAAACCTGCGGTCAAGAAAGGAGACGGGAGTGTGAGTTCATGGACTTGAGAGGTAACCGCAATCCCCGGGGCACCAACCTGTCGAACCGGGTTGCTCAGTGAACTACTCAACCCTTAGCAATGCGCCGAGATGGACAGAGGGCTGCACCTGCCCGCTGCAGGAGGGTTCCATCTTTGTTCTGCCACACTAACCACTGTAGTGGTCGGGCAGATGAGTTCATTCACTGAGCCCTGGGTGTAAGGAACCTGCAAGGAAAAGACTGAACCTGACCTGGAACTCAAGGGGGCACCGAAGCGGGGAGAAGAAAAGGCAGGGGAAGGAAATAGTATACAGTGAGTTCTGCACATACTAAGCACTGCAAGTCTCAGGCATTAGACTAGGTGATGTTCCCAGTTACACGAAGAGGTGGGCTTCATTAACATTTCCCAGATGAGGAACCTAAAGCTCAGAGGGGCTCTGAGATCTCCCGGGGGACACACAGCCAGGAAGTGGGAGAGCCAGAATGTGAGCTTAAGCCATCTGATGGCTTGTTCAGGGGTTGCTTTCTATGCTGGGCTGGCTCTCAGTCGGGGAGGAATGACCTGGATCAGGTGAAAGTTCTGGTATGGGAAGAGACAGGAGGGGGAGAAAGGATTCTGCAAAATGTCTCCCTTTCTTTTTGCCAGTACCGATGGCCCACGGCCAGTATTATTGATTGGTCCTTACAAAATCACAGGTCAAATGAAAGGCAGTTGCTGAGACCACATGAGCTGTTGAGATGATTCTATGTTTAATAAAACTTAGAATAAAGCAAATGATCAGAATCTACCTACTCTGTTTCTACAAGTACCAGTTAGGCAGAGGTCAGGATGAAAGTGGTCAGGTCAATGGTCCAAAGGATAGAACAGATTGGCCAGCACTACAGTATCCCCAGAAGGAGCTTGACCTCTGGCCACATCGCGTGGCAGCCGACTCCACACCACACCTTTTCCCATCAGTCATCGGTTGTGCACTGGAAGATCCACCCCCTTTTCATGGAAAGTTCTGACCATGGCATCTGGTTAACCTTTGCTCAGGGCTCTGTCACTGGCCAGTTCAGGGGTGAACACCAAACTCTGCCTCATTCTCAGAGAACAACGGTGTGATGCTTTAGAAAATGGATCCACATGACTTCGGTGCCCACAGAAAGGTGGTGGGATTAAAAAAGGGAACAAATTTAAACTCTGGCACTCAAAATCAATACCTTCTTTGAACCCACTTGCATGTGAATTCGAGAGCACAACTATTATGTTAATAGTCACATAAATGGTGCTTAGTTAATACTTGCTGGATTTGGTCCAAGATAAAATAAAAGCAATTTTTATACACCCCACTTCAACTATTTTCAAAACTTAATATACAGGACAGGATGTGTATAAATGCAAGATATATTTTAACCTATGAATTCTAAGTGAGACCACAGAAGGAAATTTCTTCGGATATAATTCTAGGAAAAGAGTGTTATGGGTGGCTCAGTCGGTTAAGCGTCTGTCTTCAGCTCAGGTCATGATCCCAGGGTCCTGGGATCAGTTTCCCTGCTTAGTGGGGAGTTTGCTTCTCCCTCTGTCTCTGCAAATCCCCCTGTTCATGCACTCTCTCTCTCTCTCTCTCAAATAAATAAATAAATAAAATCTTTTTTTAAAAAAGTGGTATTGTGTTTCTACTCCTAGTCACTGGTCTCTATTGGTCTAATGCAGGTTAAAAGGGCGATAGAAGTGGGCAAACGATGTTGTGATATGTGGGGATCAAATCTACTTTTAGAGTTTTCATCCTGGGGCGAATTTCTCAAAATCTGTACCCTGTCGCCAGATGTACATGTCCCAGATTCTTGTGGGTGGTCCTTGTGCCCAAGAACCTTGGAATGTTCTGGACCAGCAAGGGTCTTCAGTCCAGGCACTTATTTCTTTTACTTATTCATTCATTCACTGAAGCTGAGTGTCTGCATGGGCCCCACACCATGCTGGGTGCTAGCAATGAAGCGATCAATAAACATGATCTTTACAATCCAGGAGCTTGTAATCTTGTGTGAGAGATACGGCACGAATACATATTATCTAATACAAGTGAAAGGGGTTCTTAGGTGCCATAAGAAAAATCAAGATAAAGGAGCATGGGGTCTCAGAAGGGCTCAGAGCCCCACTTCCCTCATCTCTGAAAGGCAATGAGCCACGTCTGTTCTTCAAGGTTGTTTGCAGGTGTGAGGGAGGCCATTTCTGTGAGAATGGCTCGGCTCACACAGCACTGTTGCAGGAAGGCTGGCTGTCATGCATGGGCCCTGGTGGCTCAGAGTCCTGTCTGCAGTGGGGACAGGGGTGGCCAGGCTGCCTCTACACTTTCTAAGGGCCACCTCTTCCACATCTTCCTTCCCCCACCTGCAACCCATGGACTCTCGCTTTCAACCCATTTCTCACCAATGCCCTCCCTGGGTTCCTGTCCCCAGTCCCCAGGCTATTCAGCAGGTGCTGCATACATGAATGTGTGCTTAACTAAACTTCAGTTGTTACAGCACAGCGTGCTTGGAGTCCGAAGCCCTGGGCTGAGTTCTGGCTGTTGTGCCTAACAAGACGTGATCAGGACATTTGACTTTTCTCGAAGCCATTCTATCATCCGTAAAGTAGGACCGTGGGGGCTCACGTGACACAGCACCTCTGGAGCGAGTGTGTAAGTGGTAAATACTAAGAGGACCTGTGGAACATGAGGGATTATTGGTACCCTCAGTCAGGTGATGCCTGGGGCACACTGAGACCCACCCACCCACACAACTTACAGAACAGGTGAGACCTACTTACCTTAATGTTCCCATTGTACGTGTCAGAGTAGGGGACGGCCTGGAATCGAATGTCTTGGTGGCTGATTTCTGTGGTCAGCTGGTGGACAACCCTCTGCACTTCCTCCACAATCTGGGAGAGCTGCTGGCGCCTCACGCCCACCTGGGTGGGAAGGGATCAGCACGGGCAGTCATTCCCAGGGCGGGGCCCAGACATCGGCACAGGGACGTGATGAGACAGGCCCGGTGGTAGGCGACCACAGGAGCACCGTCAGACAAGCTGGCCCTCCCAAGAACCCCAGGGGACATGCACCTAGGTGTGATGGCACTCGCTGGTGGTTCAGCGTTCTTTGAAATACAAGCATTCACTCAGCATTAATCCAGTACCTGTGTGCAGCGGGCGCTGGGCACAACAGTGAACTAGAGAAGAGCAAACAAGATAGACGTGTCCTCATATATACAGGATATGCATACATACGTGTATACACACACACGTATGTGTGTGTATAATCTAACATCAGGTATGATAAATCCCGTGAGGACAAATAAAATAGGATAAGGGACTAGAGAGTAAAGGCGCTGCTATTTTAGATCGGGTGACCAGGGAAGGCTTCTCTAAGGAGGCAACATCTGAGTGAGCCCTGACAACAGCAGGGGAGAGCAAATTCTGAGGCCCCCTAAAGCAGGAGCACGCCTGGCAAGGCAAGGGGGCCCCTGTGGTTGGACCCTGGAAAAGGGAAAGGAGGGGGACGGGAGATGAATTTGGAAAGGCTGGTCTGGCCGGCCCATCCCACAGGGCTTTGCGTGCTGTGGTGAGACTCTAAAATGGGGTAAGAACGGTTGCCGTCCAGGTTGGCGAAGACGAAGCAGTTCAACGCATGTAATCATGTCGCAGTTTCCTGTCTTCTGTCGTCCATAATGATGGCTCTCTGGGCCCCGGTACTCATCCTCCTTTTGCTACTAGACCCATAAGAAAAGGCACGTGTTTTATGTTCCCTCAGAATCCGCACTGCAAGTTCCCAAGAACCGGAATTACTGTGAGAAAGTTGAACGCCAACGTTATATACTTTCACAGATACTCAAGGTTTAGGGAAATAGGTGTTTGTGGGGAACCCACAGGAACTTTTAGTAAACTCCGGGAGAGTTCGGAAGATCCAAATGAAGAAGAAATGGGAAGAGTCTGTGTTTTCTGAAATGGAGGGGCCCTGTTCTGTTGCTCAGGCTGGTGCCACGACAAGGGTCCCCCTTGGGGAGGCTGCTGAACCTGGCAGGGAACTGACTGGAAGCAAAAATCTGATATATCTAGATGCAGTGTCCACCGTGAATCTTTATAGTCTGTCTGAGTTCTGTATAATGGCTGTTTCTATGTATTCTCTAGTCATTTAAGACACCCATAAGTTAATCAAGAAAAATGTCCAAGTCAAAGAGATTTCTAGCTGTTTTCCTAACTAACTCATCAGCTAGTCCAGTCACCTGGGACTTCACACCTCCCACCAACAAACCCGACAACCATATATGGACAGAGGACACAAATGTGCATAGGCACACATGCTGTATATCACATGTATAAAATGTGTCATACGTAAAGTTAGTTCATTAATAAACACCTCTGTGTGCCAGGCCCTCTGTGACATGCTGGGACCCAGCAGTGAGTAACACAGACATCACCATGGTTTACAGTAGGTGGGAAGACAGGCGTGAGTACTGAACATAAGCATGGGGGCCATGACGGGAAAGTGGAGGGTGCCCCTGGGTTCAGCAGAGCAGGTGACCTAGTCTGAAGCCTGAGACCTGTTTTAATCGTCCCGATCCCCACACAGGGGAATGTCTTTGAAAAACTAATACCCTCCAGATGCCTACGAGTAACAAGAAACATAAGACGAGGCTCCTGATCTTAAGGAAGGAAATACATGATACACACGAAACAGTCTTTTCCCCAAAATCCATGTGTCTTGTCTGACCTCAGATATGATGATCATGTCTACATAGGCTTTTAATGCCATCTTCTTGCCACCAGCACCCACCTACTGCTTTCATACGTCCACCCACTACATTCATCACGGGAGGGCACCTTTCTTGAGCATTTGTAAGCTATTGAGATTCTGCATCTTCCAGAGTGTCCGAGTGGAAGAGAAAAGGTGGTCACGGAGGGGGCAGATAATTTGCCATGCCAAAAATAAAGGAGAATGCATTTAGTCGCCCATGATGAAGGGTCCCCTGCAGGGTAAGACCTCTATGTGTTGTGATTCAACTCCATTAGATCAATTTTGTTGAACATTTTATGCCAGGTGCTATGTGTACATGTTTGTTGTCAAGAGGTTTACAGATGACACAACAGAGCAAGACAAATAAACCGGAAATTAAAGTCACAGCAATCTAGTGCTGTGTAGAGGTCTGTACAGGATGCTATGGGTACATAGGTGCTATGGGTACATAGAAAAGTATGGGTACGGGATGCTATGGGTACTTAGAAAAGGGGAATATCATCTAGTCTGGAGGCTGGGGTCTCTTCCTGGAGGCAGAGTGTAGGGGAGTTGTATCTTGAAAGATTAGTAGGAGTTAGCTAGAAAGAGAAGGGTGTGAGGGTTGTTCAAGACAGAGCAAATGGCAGATATCTAGTATGAGGAGCACAGGGGGTTGCAATGGCTCCCCTATATTGCTGGAGAAGAGACTGCCTTAGAGAAGGATGGTGAAATGGGAGAATAAGCAGCAAGAGGTCTTGAAAATCAAGGAAGAAGAATTTCAAGAACAAAGTCAACATTAAGTGGCTGAAATGAGATAGGGCCCCAAAAATGTCCACAAGCGTTTGGCAACTAGAACAGGATCGATGTGTTCAGGGAAAGGGCGGGCATTTAAGCCCGACTGCGGTGGGTAAAGAGTAAGTGAGTGGGAGGCGAGCAAGCGAACACGGAGGTAAGCAACTCCTCCAGAACTCTGGCCAGGGAAGGGGAAAAAACAAAACAGGGACACCGACGGGGTTTTTTCAGAATGACACACAGGTTTGAACACATTTAGATGCTGACAGAAAGGAGCCAGTGGGGAAGGAAGAGGCAGCAGGGAGCTAAACCACTGAGTCAGGGTTTCCCAGCCAGAGCGTCGTGCAAATCCAGAAACCTGGTGAGCAATTCACGTTGGCGAATCAGAAGGAAAAGAAAGACAGGTGCAAGCAGATAAAAGGGTAGGAGTGCAGGAATCGGAGAGATTTCCCGTCTGAGGGCTGTTTTCTTTACAGAGCGGGAGACAAGGCAATGTGCTTTGGGTGAGGTGGGGAGGAGGCCGTAGGGGACTTCGGGGTGACAGACTTTGGAAATCACACCTCTGAGGGATGCGGGCTGTTCAGGCACCACGCGCGGACTGCCAGGCAGTCCCAAGACTCAGTTGTGGGGGGTCCACGGAGCTGCGGCCTATCGGCGGGCTCAGCTGTAAGATGGTCTCCACACCTCGTCCCTCCAAAGGTAACAATGGAGATGCTAAGGCAAGGGCTTGCTGGGCGGAGAAGGCTAAGGCAACAAGGAAAGGTTTCTGTGGTGGGCCATGTTTTCCAGCTGGGGGAAGAAAATGGACAAAGCCATTTAGTAGATTAGGGAACACTGGACAAGGTCAGGGACCAGAAGTCTAATCAGGAAGAGCAGCAGAGGGGCACCTGGGTGGCTCGGTCGGTTAGGCGTCTGCCTTCGGCTCAGCTCGTGATCCCGGGGTCCTGGGATCGAGCCCCACATCGGGCTCCCTGCTCAGTGGGGAGTCTGCTTCTCCCTCTGCCCTCTGCCTGCCGTTCCCCCTGCTTGTACTCTCTTTCTCATTATCTCTCTCTCTCTCTCTCTGTCAAATAAATAAATAAATAAAATCATAAAAAAATTAAAAAAGGAAGAGTGGGAGAAAGTCATACAAGGCTAACTAGACAGAACACCGCAGTCAGAGTGGTTGGGAAATAGTCTTCTCAAATCGCTAATTTCTTAGACTGTGTTGAGGACTAAGGCTCAGCCACAAGTCCTCCAAGTCCACTGATGTGAGTTCATAGAACTCAGATGTCAGGAACATAGTGGTAATTTACATGCATGTACATTTTGTTTCCTGAGTTGGTAAACTAAGGAAAGATTCATCACCATATTGACGCTGTCAATTTTTTTTTTTTTTTTTTGAGAGAGAGAGAGCAAGCAGGAAGGGCAGAGGGAGAGAGAGAGAGAATCTGAAGCAGGCTTCACACTCAGAGCAGAGCTGGACAGGGGGCTCAATCTCAGGACCCTGAGATCATGACCTGAGCCAAAATCAAGAGTTGGATGCTTACCCATCTGAGCCACCCAGGTGCCCCGACACTGTCAAATAAATTTTAACTGATAAAAGCTTGAGAGAAAAAGTATGTGTGTGTGTACAATGAGTAGTCTATTGGATAAAAGTTCTCCACCGTGAATCTCTTCTACAAATTCTGCCCTCACTGGATGGTGGCATTTCCTTCCTGGGCAGAGCTCCCAGGTCATACACTCCCTGGAAGACACCTGTAATCTCTCACTCATTATACATCTTTATGACTTGTTTTGATTTCTGGAAGTAGAAATCAGAATAAGGGAACACTTTTCTGGGCCTAGAGCCATAAATTCTGGTTTTGATTTCCTTCATCCATTACTGCCGTTGCTATTTTGACTCGGGATCTTAGAATTGGAAGAGACCTCAGAAATCATCTTGTCTGGTGTCACCCTACAGGAGGCCAGAGCGGTGGGTAGTTCTCCTAATGTCACACTGGCAGCTGGCAGTAGGGCTGGCCCTATGTCCGGGGTCCCTCACTGCTTTCTGTCCCTCTGTGCCATACGCTCGAGTAGACGCTCCAGAAGTAATACCTACCTTGATCCTCTTCCTGAACCTAACCATGCCCTCCACTTGAACTGAAGTCAAGGTGCATGAAATAACAGATCCAAAGTCAGATCCAAAGTCTCCATTAATCTGGGCAGCACTGACTGTTCTGGCACCCACAGGCACCCCAGGGCAACACAACAGTGAGAGTTAGGTGGGAGCCTCTTCCCCGCAGGTGATGCTGGGCCGCGTCGCTGGCCACACTTCCTGTGGTCAGTTCTTCCCTCTACATCGCTATGGACCACGTGCCCTTCAGCAGCCCCAGAAGGGACTTATGGGGAAGGTTTCCCAGGCTCTGTCCCACAGACCACTCGTCACTCCCTTGGTGTCCATCAGCACCCAGAAACCCCAGGTGAAGACTACAGCCTAGTGAGGTGGTGCAGGAAGATTCCATTTCAGGGTGTGGGAAAGCAGGGAATGGGGCCCGAGGCAGCTCTGTAGGGAGTGATCTTGGGGGAAGGAGGTGCCACCACAAGCAGAGACCTGTCACCGGCCTGAGCCCAGAAGCCCTTTCATGTGGGTCCAACTTCAGGAAGATACCAGGTGCAGCCTTGAGGCGGCCCTGTCACCAGACCCATTCCACGGCGCAGCTTGGGAACACACGTAAGGGGGAAAGAGGGTCATTTCCGAAGAAGGAATCAAGGCACATTCAGTCCAAACGTGACCTCAGTGCGCGTGTGAGTTTCACTCACCTCCTCTGAGGATTAGGTCGTGAACACAGGTGTGCTTTTCTTTTTAAAAGGCTACCTTTGCGGATGGGACAAAGCACGAGCAGAAAGGAACTGGGTGAAATTAGCCAGACCCACAACGCTAGACCAGGGTTACACCTTCTCATCCTCCCCTCCGTCCCACTGACCCCGGAAAGTTACACCCCGCTTGTCAGCGAGCAAATTCAGGAACTCTAATGAAGCAGAGTTTTTGCAAAAACAGTCATCAGAGGCCCCCTTGAAGGGTGCCGTGCAGTTTCTGTGGGCCTCCCTCTCTCCAGGGCACGTGTACCTGCCCCCACACACGTACACTTCCCCATCCCAGGCCACCTTCCTCCTCCCCGGCCACAGCATCTGGCCCACTGTTGCCCCACACATCATCTGCTACTATTAATAGCTCGAGTTCGGAACAATTTACTGTTTCAAATATAAATCAGTGAGAATTCAAGGTTATTGCCTATCATAACACCGTTCTGACTCACTTGCATTCCGACATGCTTTCTTGAGACAGGTAGAGGGGCGGCGCTAAGTAGCATGCCAGGAATGTCACACAGGCCTGGCCCCCAAGAGCATGTGGCCCGTGTGGCTGTCACCCATGGTGAGGGCCCCTGGGGATAAAAGGCTGAGAACTTCCTGCCAGACATTTTAATTCTGGTATTTCATTAAATCCAATAATCGGATCTTTAAAAAAAAAAAAAAAAAGGACGAGCACCATCTCTGTCTTCCAGGATTAATGATCAAAAAGGATGGAGACGTAAGGTGCTACCTACAGATGAGATAGGAGGCCTTCCGCCATCATATCCCCATCTTCTCAGACCCATTCTTCCCTGAGCCAGATGCTGGGGCCCCACAGATTCTGTACAGCTGTGCAGAAACCACAGCAACAGTGGCACCACGGAGCTGGGACGGGAGGCCCTCCTGTGTGCAGGACCCTCTCTGAGAGCTGGCCCCCTTGAGCTGCCCAACAATCCTGGAAGGTGGATGCTATGATTACCACCATTTTACAGAGGAGGAAACGCAAGTTCAGAGTGTGTAGAAATTTGCCCTGGGTCCGCCTAAGTCAGTGAGTCCCAGAACGGGGATCCATGCTGGGCACTGTCACACCTGGCAGCCCACGTTCGTAACCATTGTACTGCTCGGCCTCCCCAGGGACAAGGCTGCCAGGCACGAAACCCGCACTGACGGCTTGAATGGGGTTCCCTCAGCCGGGAAGGCCTCTCCAGGACTCCTCCACTTGTTAAAACCCCATGCGTGCTCTCAGGCTGAGTCTCCACTCCTCTTGCTGCACCACACCTCCCCCATGAGAGCCAACGCTCCTCAGTTCTCCTCCAGCACCCTGTGGAAATCTCCGGTGTAGCCCTGTGGTCTGCCATGTGTTCTATTAAGCATTTCCCTGTCTGCACAAGGAACATTCTCCTTTCACCCTTGGAGTTATGTGCAAAATCCGCAGGAGGGAGGGGGCCGTCCTTAAAGATACCCCAAACACATTTTCCCTCTCAGTTCACAGGCCACACCCTGGACCTGGGTTTTGGGCACAGTGTTTTGCACATAACAGGTGCTCAGTGTGTGTTTGTGGAGATACAGAGGGGTTTAGCAGAGCAAATACGGCTTTGGAGTAAAACAGAATTTTCTTACCGACGCCTCGCACTTTCACTATCTAGCTGTGTGACTTTGGTCAAGTTACTGGAGGTACTGTGCATGTGCCACATGGTCGCTGATAGATTTCATGAGATCCTGCCTGGGCCTCAACCTGCCAGCACCTTTTACACTATTCTTGCATTATCTTCAATAACTCCTAAAGATATTCTGACCACATCTGTGAACGTCAAGGGGAATGAAGATATCCGAGACACGATCATCCCCTACAGAAACTTGTAAAGAATAAAACGAGATAATATTTAAGTTGCCACCCAAGATAATAATAGGAAAGGTGCCAAGAGTCAATATACAATTGATTGTCAAGCAAATATTGTCAGTAGTAATTATGACAGGAGTTCAAAGGGAAGCCAAAACATTCTGGGCTAGGGTGTCAAGGAAATCTTTCGTGATAAGGTAGGCTCTGAGCTGAATTTGAAGGATGAGTATGAGCCAGAGAAATGGAAACGGAGAGGAGAGAGGATGTGTCCCCTGGCAGAGGAGAGAAGATCAGCTCAGGCCTTAGACTTTCTCAGGACATCGTACTTGCGGGGCAGGCCTGGCCGACTCACCACCTACAGGGACAGAGGGCGGACGCACACAAGAGGGAGGGCTGAGGGGGGCGCAGGAGCGCCACAGCCCCCAGAGAACCCGTCCGTGAGCACATGCGCTGTTGAACAGACACTCAGCCCCGGCCCACGGTTGCCAGGCAAGACACTGGGACCTGTGGTTGCCAGATATCCTGATGTTGTCCTTTTTCCAGAGAGGAGGGAAATCTGGATTTCTATGCAAAATCCCACCATTATGAAATGTTTGTAACAAATTTGAAAAAAATTTAAAAATACTCTGCAGGCCAAAGAAAACCTGTGCACAGGCTGGATTCAATGTAGAGAGCATGGTTTAGAGTTTCTGCTATTGGGGACGCAGGGAAACAGAATGGAAAGACAAAGTCTTACTTGCCAGGCTAAAAAAAATTTGGACTTTTTTTTCTTTCAGAAAACACAGGACCATGGGGAAAATGCCAGGAGCACCCCTTCCATTTATAATAGTCCCCAAAAGGGGAAATAATGGGAAATCACTTTGTTGGCTGTAATTTTTTTTTAAGATTTTATTTATTTATTTGACAGAGAGAGACACAGAGAGAAAGGGAACACAAGCAGGGGGAGTGGGAGAGGGAGAAGCAGGCTCCCGGCAGAGCAGGGAGCCCCATGTGGGGCTCGATCCCCAGACCCCGGGATCATGACCTGAGCCGAAGGCAGATGCTTAATGACTGAGCCACCCGGGCGCCCCGGTTGGCTGTAATTTTTATCATCGTTAAGTTTCCCCTATTTATCTAAGTGGTTTGCCTAAAAACATCAACGTTCCCTATCACTGTGATAATGAACTCTGCTTTGTTTACTTGTGAAGGCATGTCCCTAATCTTAGACAAGTCCCTAATCTTCCTTTAAATGTTTTAGTTTTACGGGTGCCTCTCTGCCTTAATAGCTTCATCGGTAAATGGAAAGGCTGAATTAAGCTAGATAATATTTAAGGTCCCCTCCAGTTCTAACGCTCTTAAGAGTCTATGACTCTCTACAGAAGAAATTCAATTAACTCTTAATGGATGTGTACTAAATATGTGATATATATTTTTAAGTCTAGCAGTTTTATAGTTTCTAAAGGGCATTCTTAACTTCATTTACTCTTTTTCAATGACCCTATTATCACCCCCATTTGACAGAGAAGAAACCTGAGGCTCAGGCAGGTTCGGTGCCTCACTCATAACTATACCCAGGATCAGTGGCAGAGATGGAGCTCCAACCCACGTTCTAACTTTCTGTTCCACAGTCTGTACCCAACGGGCCTCTGGCACTAGAACCTCAGAGAGAGGACGGAAATAAGGTTAAGTCCCTAAACACTCTTATGGGTGACGGTCTTGGGTTCCCGAGGAGCATTTCATGTATCTTTGGAAGCAGCCTGACATCCCTTCTGAATCCAGGTTGGTGGGGCAGGGGGGATGGGGTGGGAGCATGGGAGAGACCCGTACCTGTCCTTACCTTAGTCATAAGGCAGTCTTCCAAGTCTCCTGCAGTCAAGGATTTCATGGCTTCTTGGCCAGTCCTCAATGGAGCAGCAATGTCTTGGTTTGTCCGTCAGTGGAGGACACTTGCAGGTTGGTTTCCCAAGAATGTTAGTCTCGGTGCTAAATTTCTTTGAGAATGTGTACATGGACCAGAGACAGGCCTTCCCAGTTCTCCCCTCCAGCTCTCATTTCCAAATTGGGAGCATCTGTCTGTCATCTTTAGGGAATTCTTTTTTTTAAAAAAAAAGGAATTTCAAAAGGAGAGTTGATGAAATTGAAAACTGAATTTGAGTCCAACTTAATTTGACTCGATTTAGCTCTATTGACGGGTGCTTTGACCGAAGGCAATTTTCCCAAGTTGTATTTCCCACTCAGATACTTAAATCTCAAGATAGAAATGCTCTGTAGTTGGCTTCTTCCCCACCTTTTTATGCTCTTGGCCCAACACTAGATGCACCCTGCATCCTAGTATCTTATATCTCCTTGTTCTTATCCTGTTGACAGTAAATATTCCTTGCCCTCCAATCCAGAAAATCCCACAGATTGATTTACCTTCTTTACAATAAACAAATAGGGAACTGCCAAACAACCAGCCAGGCACCCGCCATTATGCCTACAAACAAGTGACCTGGGCTCATCAATCAGATCAGGGCACGATAATCTGCATGTGGAAAAGCACACACACACACACACATACACACAAATGTGCAAGCAGAGAGAGGCATGCACACATGGACAGGCACACCCAGCAAGAGCAGGAGAGGGACCCTTCTGCTCACCTGCTGACCTTTAAATATAATCTTCCTCTTCCTACTTGAAAGCGGGCAGTAAAAATAAAGTCAGTGTAAACAGGCCCCTTGAGAGTCAAGGAAACACTCTTGTCTGGTTTTGCCAGCAAAACCGTGTTGGAAAACAGCTCAGGCAGTAAGTTCCCAGTCTGGCTGGCTGGGGCTAGTTTTATTACAGGAAAAAAAAAAAAAAAATTCACAATGGCCTGATCTCCCCGAAGCTGGTAAACATCGGAGACTGCTATCAGATGATCTAAAGAAATTACAGCGCTTCTGGGAGCCCAGCTCACTTCTGAGCAATGCTCTGAACAAATGTCTTTCCAAACCCACCTCTGAGAGCTCAGCAGCCATGCTGGGTGCGGGGGCTACTCCGCTTTGGGTAGCCACTGTATTTGCATATCTCCACCCTCTGCCCTATCTGAAAGCCACAGCTGAGCCACACCAGAGCAACCTGCTCCACCCACCTCATTAATCCAGCCTTCACGCCAGCTTCTTATAGATCTCTTCTGTGAAATATTGTAGTCAATTGAAACATTCTATGTAAATATTGCAAAGCTACCCTTCCTCAAAACTGCCTCGATTTTCCATTTTCTTCTATTTGTAATTCAAAGTCTCCTTCGTTTGATATCAGATGCTCCCGAATATTTCAGAATCTTCTCTTGGCTTACCACTGGTCAGTCATTCCGAACTTGGTTTTTCACAAACAGAACATGAGCCTGCCTCTTGGAATTTCCTACAATTCAGAATCCCCTCTCTGCCTCATTTTCAACTTCACCAAAGTCCTCCTGGTTTCTCACATGAGCTCTCGTTTTTTTGTCCTTACTTCTACTGCACTGTAATCATTAACTTGGGATTCCCGGTCTTCTGGTGGGGCCTTTCCTACAGTTCTCAGCTTCCCCCAGAAGCCGTCATCAGATGCCCAAACTTGCATCATTCTGTGCCTGGGGCTGCCCTTCCTCCATTGCCCCAGCACAGCTGCTGATCAGGATGTTGAAACTGCAGTTCTTCTCTCACTAGGGCTCAGTGATGCTTCCCAGATGTGAACAGGGAGAACGACCAGCAGGCCAGTTGTAGAGCCTGGGAGAAGGAAGAAATCTATGCTCAGGGTGGCTTACTACATTGTAATTTTACCTGGATGCCATACCTGGCAAACAGAAGGTTATATAAACCCAACCAGTTCCTGACTCCCTGATAGAGTTCTTCATGGGCAAAGGTTCCAATATATAGGGTGGTTCCACAGTGCAGGCCCTCTGACAGATTGGCAAAGAAGACCTTTCTTTGTAGATACAGATCTCTGGCTAAGTGGCTTTTGGATTAGCAAATATTTATTGAGCAACAGTCTGCCTAAGGCACTATGTTGGGCCACAGAGAGGGATTCAAAGTTAACTCAGATTCTCCTCCTTTCTCCTCCTTTCTGGGGAAATAAATATCCTCCTTTCTCATGACTCATACCAAACGCCAGTATGAACGTGGAAACCAGCTTTGGCTCAATTTCTATTGTGAGGACCAAGAAGTTATTTTTTTAAAGTTAGTCTAGCAAGGTATTCGAAACCCTAAACCAACAATATGAAAGTCCTAGGAAGATAATGTCACCCCTGACTCACCAACAGAGGTGTTTGCTATTGACTTACCTAACGGCTGCAATTTTCATTCCCAGGAGAAGGGTTGGCTTGATACAAATCAACCTTAAATACACAAATATGTTAAAGTTCACCAAGGTCACAAACTCTGACATATTTTTCAAAAATTTCCTTTAGTTCTAGGGTGACTCAAAGCTGACAGCTCCAAGGACCAGAGACAATTGTCCATGCTGTGAGGAAGTCCCCAGCAGTGAAGGCAGTGACCCTGTCTGTTCAGTATCCCCACTGTAGTCCAGTACCTAACACATAATTGACCCTCAGTAGTGACGAATTTGACGGCATTATACATGAAAGTGACATTCTCATATATAGGATATTTGGAGATGCATCAGATCACTTTATAAATTATAAGTTTAATTTCATACATGCACCTGTGACCTTTTAAATGACTATCATCTTTTATAGAGAGGCCTATTATAAAAGAACTTAGCATAGTACCTGGCACATGATAGGATCTCATATAATGATAGGATCTCAATAAATACTTGTTTTCATATTCCATTTTCCTCCCTGGGGAGGGGAACCCTCCTTTTAATGTATGTGAGTAACTGTCCTGGTCTTATCTCAGGGGTAAGATCTTTCATTGGGTTGGTCTTCAGAGTCCCATCAGAAAGCTAGTCTCCTTTCCTGTCATACCAGAAATGACAAGCAAGATAGTCGGAGCTGGATCTTTATCTAGGTTCAGAGGTAGAAGGTCCCAAACTCAAACATCTACATGGGTTGGGCAGATAATAAAATAAATCAGGATAGAGTAGAACAATGGAATGGGGTGGGGCCAATGGTGGACTCAAGAATATATTCCCTATCTAGGGAGGATATTCTAGGGTGTGTGTTTGTGTGTGTGTGTGTGTGTGTGTGTGTGTGTGTGTGTAAATAATACTGTACAATCAAATACTGGACAATAAAAAACCTACCTCTGCACTCTATACTCCTGTAATACTAATATCATTGCAGTCCTCTGAAAAATCATTGACATCTTCTCTGGAATTTACATAGGCAATGCTCTCTGCTTGGGTACTCTCCCCTATCTCCTTCCCCCTTCACTAGGCTAGCTCGTATACAGACCTTCTCTAATTCTCAAGGCTGAATAGGGGACTCTATGTAGTGCTCCTAGACCACTTGCAGGTTTACTTGAATCTATCACCTGTTGTACTGTGTGCTCCTCGAAGGCAAAGTACTTGACACAGAGTACGTACTCAATAAATATCTGCAGAATGAATCAATGAATAAACAAATGAATATATAAGGGTGGCCCCTTTTCTCATTCTTCAGTCTAATCCCATCCTACCTAGAGGCATAAGATAAAGTGAGAAAAGTAAAAGGTAAATAATGAATAAATGCTCATTCATTCACTTTGGGAGCACCATTAAGAATAGTAGAAGGGGAATCAGATAATGTCCCTTTAAAAAAAAAAAAAGATTTTATTTATTAGTCCGAGAGAGACAGAGACAGAGCACAAGCAGGGAGAGCGGCCGGCTGAGGGAGAAGAAGGCTCCCTGCTGAGCAGGACTTGATCCCAGGACCCTGGGATCATGACCTAAGCCAAAGGCAAACACTGAACTGACTGAGCCACCCAGGCGTGCCCAGATAAGGTCCGTTTTGAAAGCTGAGTTCAACTCAGAAAGAGCAGAGAAACAGGATAAGATAATGTGTGCATGTGAAAGAAGCCACTCTTCATAGCCTAAAACTGCCAGGACTGCTGAAAAACTGCCCAATAATTAGAAGATGCCATGTGGATCCTGGAATCCAAACACCCATGTGTCTTTGTAAAAGTAATGGCTCCATCTGGCCATGTCAATAAACAGTACATTATTTCTTAGCTGCAATTATTATCCTAACACACCCAGAAAGAGGAGAAGTCCTCCAACACCAGCCTGAAGGGAGAAAACATATGTTTACTTAACACCAATGACTCTATACCACTGGTATCACCCGTGATCAAAAGAAATAATGAGAAATAACTAGTGCTAGCAACCCCAGCTTTCTATGCAGCAAAGACAACCTATTTTAATTACCAAATAGTATATATCAAATGATCCCGGTTTGGGCTAGGGGAAAGGAAAGGAGACTAGCTAGAAATGTTTCCATCTTCTCTGTGTCCACCCATCTATATTCCTCTGCACTGAAATGTCATTCTGGATTTTCCTCATTCAAAGGGCCCATGCTGAAGGACAACCCAGAAACTTCTTTTTAACAGAGACCAGTTGTTGATATAATAAAACTCCTGCTATAGATTAGATGACAATTTATTTTTAAATTAAATCATAAGTGATGTTTCCATTTTTGTATCTCCCTGCCTGGGAAGCAGAGTTAGTTGTATTTTCATCTGAAACTTTTCCTTAAGTCAGGGTACAGCTTCTTCCCTCTGTGCTGAGTTCTGTGAGCCTGGCATATTTTTCAGTCGACACCACGAAGAACACACTGAGAGTGAGGAAAGTGTTTAAGGAAGAAGACATTTAGTTTTATTAACTGGTTAGGCCATGAAGTTACCTGGTAACTTTATTGATCTATTCAGCTCAGTTTCCATCAGTCTGAGCTAGAAGGGGGCAGGACATGGGTGACAGAGGGAATCAATCGCTGCTAGTTCCTGGGCCCACAGGGGACTGCTTTCTGCCCCATCCACCCTCTATTGCTCATGACACATGACAAATATTTCTGGTTTTTTATTATTATTGTTTTTTAGTTAAAAGAGAGCCAGATAGAAGATACAGACACAGAGATCAATGGAACAAAATAGAAACTCCAGAAACAGACTTACACAAATACAGCCATTTGATCTTTGACAAAGCATAAACAGTTTGGTGGAGGAAAGATAGTCTTTTCAACGAATGGGTATTGGAACAATAAGTCATCCACAGGAAAAGAAAGAAACCTTAATATAAAGCTCACACCTTACATAAAGATTAACTCAAAATAGATCATAGGTCTAAATGAAAAACATAAAACAAGGTTTTAGAAGAAACACAGGATAAATCCTTGTGACTGCGGTTAGGCAGAGAGGTCTTAAAAATAAAACCAAACAGAAGATTCATAAAAATAAACTGAACTGATAAACTGGACTTCATCAAACTTAAAAACTTTTGTTCTTCCAAAGATACTGTTGTGAATATGAAGAGACGAGCTATGGACTAGGAGAATATATCAGAAAACTACATACTCCACAATAGACTTGTATCCAGAATATACAAAGAACTCTCAAACTCAACAGCAAGAAACAAATAACACAATTAAAATATGGGAAAAGAACTGTAATTGACACTTCACCAAAGAGGATATAAGAATGGCAAATAAGCACATAGAAAGATAATCAAAATCATTAACAATCAGAAGAATGCAAATTAAAAACATGATAAGATGCCATTACTTACATACTTATTTGAATGGCGAAAATACGGACAATACCAAGTGCTAACAAGTACACGGGGCAACTAGAACACTATACACTTCTGCTGGGAATGTGAAATGGTACAACTACTCTGGAAAAGGACATGGTGATTTCTCATAAAGTTAAGTATAAATTTGACCCCCAACAATCCCACTGCGAGGTTTACAGCCTAAGGAAATGAAAACTTGGTTTATATAAAAACCTGTACGTGAACATTTGCGGCAGCTTTATTTGTGATAGGCAAAAGCTGGACATCCCCCCAAAACTCTTCAACAGGTGAATGGATGAATAAACTGTGAAACTTGCACACCAGACTACTATGCAACAACAAAGAGCAACAAACTACTGATAAACACAACATGGGTGAATCTTAAATACACCATGCTGAGCAAAAGAACCAAGGTCAAAAGGTTACATACCATGGTTCCATTTATTTGGCATTATGAAAAATTCTCAAAAAAGATCAAGCTATAATTGTGGAGAACAGATCAGTGGTTGCCAGGGTGTTTGGGGTGAGGTGAGGATGTGACTACAGGCAGATAGCTGGGGGAACTTTTGGGTTGGTGGAAATGTTCTGTATCCCAATTTTGGCAGGGTTTTCTTGAATCTATATATGTGTCAAAATTCATAGAACTTTTCATTAAAAAAGTGTTACCATAGATAATTTTTAAATTACAGACACCCAATACTATTGATTATAATGAAAATAAAATCAAGTTACAGATTCTTCATAATATATTCTGTGTTATTTTATGGAAAAAATATAAGTATTGTGTAAGGTAACCAAATAGTGCCTTTCTTTAAAAAGACTTTTTTAAGAGCATTTTCAGGTTCACGGAAAAACTGAGAGGAAGGTACAGAAATTTCCTATATATCCCTTTCCCCAACACATGCACAGCCTCCCCCATTACCAATACCTGCCACCAGAGTAGTACATTTGTGCAGCTGATGAACCTCATTATCCCCCAAAGTCCATAGTTTATATTGTTTCACTCTTGGTGTTGTACCTTCAGTATTGTTGGATTTGACTTGCTACTTTTTGAATTTTTTAGTTGTTGACCTAGGGTTTGCAACGTACACTTACAACTAATCCAAGTCTACTTTCAAATAACACTATGCCGTTTTAAAGGTGGTATGAATACCTTATAATACGAAAACAAGCTTAACTCCCTCCTTCCATCCATCTATCCCTGGTGTCGTTGCTATCATTCATTTTACTTGTGTATAAGAATATTTAGGTAGTGGGGCGCCTGGGCGGCTCAGTCGTTAGGCATCTGCCTTCAGCTCGGGTCATGATCCCAGGGTCCTGAGATTGGGCCCCTCATCGGGCTCCCTGCTCGGCGGGGAGCCTGCTTCTCCCTCTCCGCCTCCCCCTTCCCTCTCTCGCTGTCTCTTTCTCTCTCTGTCAAAATAAATAAAATCTTTAAAAAAAAAAAAGATTTAAGTAGTACATATACATAGAATATACATAAGCACACATAATTGAATACGATTAACAATTGAACACTTGAACAATTGAATAATTGTTTGGGGTTTTTTTTGTTTTTGTTTTTTTAAAGATTTTATTTATTTATTTGAGAGAGAGAGAGAGAGCAGGGGAGGGACAGAGAGTGAGAGAGAAGCAGACTCCCCTTCAAGCAGGGAGCCCGACATGGGGCTTGATCCCAGGACCCTGGAATCATAACCTGAGCTGAAGACAGACGTTTAATCAACTGGGTCACCCAGGTGGCCCAGTTGAATACATTGTTGCTATTATTTTGAACAAACCATTTTCTGTTAGCTCAAATAAGAACAAAAAAATAAAAGTTTTAACAAATGTTGTTAAAATGTCTATACTACCCAAAGCCATCTATACATTTAATGCAATCCCTATCAAAATACCAACAGCATCTTTCACAGAACTAGAACAAACGATTTTAAAATTTGTACGGAACCATAAAAGACCCTGAATCACCAAAGCAATCTTAAAAAGAAAGGCAAAAGACATCACAATTCCGAACTTCAAGTTACACTACAAAGCTGTAGTAATCAAAGCAGTATGGTGATGGCACAAAAATGGACACATAGATCAATAGAACAGAATAGGAAACCCAGAAATGAATCCACAATTATATGGTCAGTTAACCTTCGACAAAGCAGGAAAGAACATCTAATGGGAAAAAGTTTCTTCAACAAATGGTGTTGGGAAAACTGGACAGCTACACGCAAAAGAATGAAACTGGACCATTCTCTTTCACCATACATAAAAACAACTCAAAATGGATTAAAGACCTAAATGTGAGACCTGAAACCATGAAAGTCCTTGAAGAAAGCACAGGTAGTAATTTCTCTGACATTGGCCACAGCAACTTTTTCTAGATAGGTCTCCTGAGGCAAGGGAAACAAAAGCAAAAATAAACTATTGGGACTACATCAAAATAAAAAGCAGAGGACATAAACAGACATGTCTCCCAATAAGATGTACAGATGGCCAACAGACTCACAAAAAAGATGTTCATCACTTACCACAGGGAAATGCTCATCACAGTGAGATATCACGTCACACCTGTCAGAATAACTAAAATCAACAACACAAGAAACAACAGGTATTGGCGAGGATGTGGAGAAAGGGGAACCCTCTTGCACTTCATGGGAAAGCAAACTGGTGCAGCCACTGTTGAAAAACAGTATGGAGGATCCTCAAAAAGTTAAAAATAGTACCCTACAACCCAGCAAGTACACTACTAGGTATTTAGCTGAAGAATACAAAAATACTAATTCAAAGGGATATATGCACCCCCCCATGTTTATAGCAGCATTACTTACAATAGCTAAATAACGGAAATAGCCCCAGTATCCATCAATTGACATATGGATAAAGACGATGTGATATATCTATATATATATCACAATGGAATATTATTCAGCCATTTAAAAGAATGAAATCTTGCCATTTGCAACAACATGATGGAGCTAGAAAGTATTATGGGGTTTTTTTTTTTTTTAAAGGTTTTATTTATTTATTTGAGAGAGAGATTGAGAGAATGAGTCAGGGGAGGGGCAGAGGGAGAAGCCGACTCCCTGCAGAGCAGGGAGCCAGACATGGGACTCGAACCTAGCACCCTGGGATCATGACCTGAGCTGAAGGCAGGCGTTTTACTGACTGAGCCACCCGGGTACCCTAAAGAGTATTACGATAAGCTAAATAAGTCTTCAATGTTCTTCTTTTTCTTTATGTAGATCCATGCTTCTGACCTATGTTATTTTTCTTCTCTAAAGAATTTCTTTTAATGTTTCTTTCCAGGCAAGTCTACTTGGCAACATATTCTCTCAATTTTTGTTGGTCTGAGAAAGTCTTCCTTTCTCCTTTAGTTTGAAGGATAATTTCACAGGGTACAGAATACTATGTTGGTGGTTTTTATTCTGTCAACACTTTCAATATTTCATTCCACCCTTTTTTGTTTGCATCATTTCGGAGAAGTAAGAGATAATTCCTCCCTTTGTTCTCTATAGATAGGTGTTTTTTCCCTTCTTTCAAAAAAAATCCCAAAGAGGGGCGCTTGGGTGCCTCAGTCAGTTAGGCGTCTGCCTTCGGCTCAGGTCATGATCCCAGTGTCCTGGGATCGAGCCCCACATCGGGCTCCCTGCTCAGCGGGGAGCCTGCTTCTCCCTCTCCCTCTGCCTGCCTGCCTGTCTGCCTACTTGTGATCTCTCTCTCTCTCTCTCTCTCTGTCAAATAAATAAATAAAATCTTTTTTTTAAAATCCCAAATATTTTTTTCATTTTTTTAATTTTCTGTAATTTAAATATGATATGCCTAGATTTAGTTTGTGTTTTGTTTTGGTTTTTGTTGTTTTGTTTTGCTTGGCATTTGGTACTTAGTGGACTCGGTGTTCTCTGAGCTTCCTGGATCTGTGGTGCAGTATCTGCCATTTAATTGGGGAAATTCTCAGTCATTATTGTTTCAAATATCTCTTCTGCTTATTTCACTATTTCTTCTGGTATTCTCATTACAGGTAGATTATTATACCCTTTGTGGTTGTCCCACAGTCCTTAGATATTTTGTTCTGTTTTTTACAATCTTTGTTCTCTTTGCTTTTCAGTTTTGGAGATTTCTATTGAGATAGCCTGCAGCTCACAGATTCTTTCCTCAGTGTGTCTGGTCTATCATGAGCACATCAAAGGCATTCTTCATTTCTCTTTCAGTGTTTTTTATCTCCAGCATTTCTTTTTGGTTCTTTCTTAGGATTTCCATCTTTCTGCCTGCAATGCTTATTTGTTCTTGTATGTGGTCTACTTTACCCATGAGAGCCCTTTGCATATTAAACGTAGTTGTTTTAAATTTCCTACCTGATACTTCCAATACCCTATAGTGTCTGATTCTGATTGTGATTTTTATCTTTTCATATGCCTTGCAGTTTTTTCTTGACAGCTGGACCTTCTGGGTCAAAGGATCAGCTGTAAATAGGCCTTTAGGAAGGTGGTGCTGAGGTCCAGGGGGAGGGGAAGCCTTCTCTACTCCTATGATCAGGTTGCAGACTTTGAGTGAGCCTGTGCCCCTGGACTGTAAACTTCATTAGTTTCTCAGTTTTTTTCTTCCCTCCTGAAGCGGGACAGGATGGCTAGAGTGGGCAGGAGTTGGCTATTTTATTTCTTTCCCATGAGGGCTAAAGCTTACCGGAGTTGGGTATTTCCCTTCCTCTGGGTCAGTTCTTGATAATACCCCAGCAGGTCAGGCTTTGGTTAATGAGTTTCTGCTAAAGGCAGGCCTTGTTAAAAAGAACAGACTGCTCTGGTGTATTTAAAAATGGTTCCTTCTCCCTCCCCCACAGGAAGCACGAGGACATTTTTTTCTGGTAATTACTGTAAGGATCTGGTGGAGAACCTAGAGGTAAATCTCACAAAACTGTGGAGGCCCCTCATGACTGGGTCCCTGGAGTTTTTATCTCAAGAGTTGTCTGCACTGAGCCTCCAACAACATGTCAATCATAGTTCAGGATTTCCTGCCCTGCTGTTAGTTCCCAGGGAGGTTTCTTTCTCCACATTTCTGCTCTGGTAAGCTGGGATTCTCTGTATTCACCTGTCTCTTCAATTTAGACGGCAGTGGTCTGCCCTGTGGCATCTTTTCTCTTAGGAATCCAAGAAGAGTTGTTGATTTTTTTTTGGTCTGTTCAATGTTTTACTTGTCAGGATGAAGTGGCGACTCCCAAGATCCTTACGTGTGGAATCAGAGATCAGACATCCAGTAGTGTCTGTTTTGAACTCTCGTTATTAGATCTCATATACTGCTAATTATTAAAATGCTAGTCATGGTTTTAAACTTCAAAGTCAGGGAGCTAGCAAGTCAGATTGAAATAATTAAGTCTAATATTATGAGAGAAAGATCAGGAGGGTCATTCTGGACATGTAAATGTCCTATTCCTGCCTTGGACAGTAACCTTTCTGAAGGATATATTTTAATAACCAGGTATGCTGGAAATTTTTAAGAGTATGTAGGGAGAAGGAGGAGGGGGAGGAAAAATACAAAAGGAAGTTAATGGTTGTTATTTTGGGATGGTGGAATAATTATGGGCTTTTTTGCGTGCATTTTTTATACATTTTCTATAATGAGTATATGCTATTCATAATCAGCAAAAGGTGTAAATGCTACAAATTGTTATTAAAATAAAACAAAAAGCTCATTTCTTGATGCTTCCCTTGTATTTGCTTTCTAGTTTTGCCAATATTATTCTGCGTAATTAGAAAGCAGATTCAATTTTACAAATGTTTTCGAAAGCAGGAAAATATTATTAGCACAACTGTAAAGTATTTATGTCTGTGCTGGTTTTCTTTATTAAGATGTATCATGCCGAGGCAGGAAAGATATAAACAGAAGAAAACAAAAAATATATGTAGGTCAGAGGCAGTAAGAGAACATTCATAAATCATTTCACGGTACATGTCTATCTTTCCAAGGTGGCTATACAGTTTCAGGGGCAAGCATTTGACAGAACTATTTGCAAGCACATTGGGAAATTTTAAAAGAATCTTCAGACTACACAACCAAACTCATCACCCTCTTGCTTGGTACAAGTTCTGTGCTGGGTGCCAACAATGCAAAGATCCTACTGATTCCATAGGTTAGGTAAAGTTAGAGAGTCAAGGCCAAAGTATAAAGAATGGTATCATCAGTCCTGTACTGATGGGTCACTCTCCAGCTGGCCCAGACAAATTGCTTCGGGAAATCATGGAAAGGAAGGCTGAGAGCACACTGACAGAATACTGAAGAGGTGAGCGCTATGAAAGGTAGGTGGGAGGGAGTATCTTAAGCCAGGGATACCATCCAGACACAGGCATAGGGACACTGTCAGGGACCGTTGTCACAGCAGACCACCTGGAGGATGCCTGACTAGTTTAGAGAGATTACACAAGACACTGAATTCAAGGCTAGGATATTTTGATTTTTCCTTGTAAGCAGCGGAGAGCCTTTGAAGAATTTTGAACAAAGCACTGATATGTCAGAAACTGTTCTTTAAAGTAATTTACTTTGCAGCTAGTTGTGTATGGGATTATCCACCTCAGCTAACCTGTCAGCCTTGCAGGCAGAGATTGTGTCTGGTTCGCTGTTGTCATGGGGACTCAGAACTGATACTAGACACTTCAACACCCAGTGTAGTATATCTATAATAGCCTGGAAAGAGTATGGAAATATACAGATATGGTTATTAGTTAAGAAATGGGATACAAATGGCTCACGAATAAGGGACAGAGAGCGAGGAGACAGAGACAGGATGGGAAGAAACTAAAATGAAAAAGAGGCTTTCAGCTGCAGTTTACCAATAAAACAGCATATATTCCTATAGTAGTTATCCTGAGGAAGTGAGGTTTCAGGTAATTTTTTAACACTTTTCTGTGTAAAATAAATTTCCTATAAGCCCACATCATTTATATAATCAGAAAAAAATTTCACATTATTATTTTTTTAAGTGTTGTGTTGCTTTTAGCTCAGATAATGCTCTCTGCTGGAACAAGGTAGCCTTGATGATTTGCCTGGCTAACTTATCCTTGAGGCCACAACTTACATTTCAGTTCCTGTAGATTATAAACTGCCATAAACCTATGGTAAAAAGCCACAAATTCCCTTGAGATGGATTTGTTCTCTCTCACACTCAATCCTGGCCCACTGTCATTTTCTTCTAAGGCACTTATCCCAGTTTGAAATTATTTGTGTGACTACTAGTCTGTCTCCCCCTCTAGAGTAGAAGCCACAAGAGGTCAGGGACCAGGTCTGTTTGCTCTCCACTGAATTCCTAGTGCCATGCCCAGTGTTGGGCACATAGGGGTCTCCAAAAACTCTTGGTAACTGCTTGGATCATATCTCTGTATTTAATAACTTTCCACATGTTCCTACCTTATGCTTGAATGGGATTTTGTGGTCTCTGATGTCTGGGACTGTGTCTTACACCTTTTTATTCTCTTGACTTCTCAACAGATCTATCTGTGGCTGATTGGATATGTTGCCGACCCTTGTTTCCTTCAGGAGCGTCACCATTTTCTTCTATATCATGCCCATTGCTGCTGTCACCTTCTCCTGCTGCTCTGGGAGAAAGATAAATTGGGATAAGGGACCCAATCATCCCTTTCAGTTCTTTTGACTATGCTTCAGCAACTTTGATTATAACTAGATGATTATTAGTTGCCAGGTCAATTACAGTTCCCTTTTTTGTGAGCTTTCCCCTCCTCCGCCCCCCAGTGGGAGAGTTTCCTGCCCCATCTTAGTATGAACTGAATTATGTCCCTCCCAAATTCATTTGTTAAATTCCTAACCCCCAGTACCTCAGAATGTGACTGTATTTGGAGGCAAGACCTTTCAAGATGTAATAAAATTAAAATGAGACCTTTTGAGTGGGGCCCTAATCCAATCTGACTGGTGTCCTTCTCAAAAAAGGAAGAGACACCAGGATGTCTGCATGGAGGAAAGGCCATGTGAGGACACACGAGAAGACAGTCATCTGGAAGGAGACTCAAGAGAAGCCAACCCTACTGGCACCTTGATCTTGGACTGCCATCCTCCAGAACTGTGAGAAAATTGGGGTGCCTGGGTGGCTCAGTCTGTTAAGTGTCTGCCTTCAGCTCAGGTCATGATCCCAGGGTCCTAGGATCGAGCCCCAGGTAGGACTCCCTGCTCAGCTCAGCCTGCTTCCCCCTGTCCCTCTGCCTGCTGCTCCCCCTGCTTGTGCTCTCTCTCTGTGTCATACAGATAAATAAAATCTTTAAAAATTTTTTTAAATTAAAAAAAAGAGCTGTGAGAAAATTAATTTTTTGTTTAAACCACCCAGTCAGTGGCATTTTGTTATGGCGGCTCTAGCAGACTAGCACACTCACATGGGTTTTCCGGGGCTGGAGAGAGACATCTCAGTGGCAACCACCCTTTGTTGTCCTCTCTCCCACCAGTCAACCAGTTGCCCCAGGAAGGTGGAACAACCTTTCAGCTGATGTCTTCTGAAGGGTGAGTTCTTTGCTTTTCTGGGACAGGTTTCTGATGTTCTTCCCACCTCTCCCCGAGGCTGGAGACAGCATTATCATTCCTCTTTACTCAGGAGTTCAAATCTTAGGATCACAGGAAGCTCACTATTACCACCACCCTAATTACCCCTTTATTATTTATCTATAGGAGGCCTAGCGAGTACTCTTCAAATAAGTCTCCTGATGATCTGTCTTGGTAATATAGAGTTCTTGATGTAGGCATACAAATCAGGAATCTATTAAAGTAAAATCTTTCTTCTGAGCTCTCCCTCAGGACTTTAGAATAAAGTCCACAAAGTCCACAAAGGCTACATTAGATATAACACCCTAACCTTCCTCTGAGAAAGGAAAAACCTCTCAAAGCACACGCTGGAGGCATCATCTCCAAAAGGAACACTCAGACCCCACTTCTGTTTCACTACTCAGAAACCACAGTATTTGTTATTGAAACATGATTAAGGAAACCAAATGTCAAGGAAAATGTGGCTTTTTACCATAGGTTTATGGCAGTTTATAATCTACAGTCAATATTGAGAAAATAAAATTTGGCCTTTTGGGCCCCTAAAAATAAAAATGATCAAGGTCAAACCATCCAGAAGAAACAAAAACGACAATAAAAATAGAAAAAAATTAATGAAGTCTGATACCTAAACATCAATGAGTCTTTAATTATTAAACATTTAATTAAAAAAACCTTGTGGAACAGAGTGCCAAATGACCGGTACCAATTGAAATAACTCTTTTATATTTGGCGATAGTTCCTTAATTCATCATATAAACACTAAAAATTTTTCATTACCAAGTCTCTGCCTCATATCTAAGCTTCCTTGGGGTCATGGGATAATGGAGTGAATATGGAGACAAGTCTGATTTGCAGAACTTAGTATATTTTTACCGTCTTAATTTTGCACTCTAGCATCAGAAAAGGCGACATGATATTTTAAGCCCTATGAAGAAGAAGACTATGACAAAGTCCTATTAACAAGGGATATGTACATTAAATCCCCTTCTGCACTGCAATGCCTATCACAGCCACCTCCCAATTCATTCTCTCCCATTACCATGACAACCCCCATCAGTCATAAGCAGCCAGAACAACCAGGAAGTAAAGACTAAGCCTTTATCTCCAGCTCATGTGGCTTTATTTCAAATAATCTTGTTTCTCTGTAAATTCTTGCCTTATTATAACATTGAGCAGTCAGTCTTTAGCACTGGAGATATCCAAGGATTCTTAGGCTCCTGGCACCAAGAACTGCTTAGGTTCTGCTCTTCAATATCCAATTGAGAGCAAGGTTATATAAATCCTCAGCTTTCCAGCTCAATCTAATTATACCTCAATCATTAAATGAAACTTAAGTGATCTAAGATAAATGGCAATGTTGAATGACACCATGCAACACATATATCATATAAAAGCCCTATCAAAAAAGGACATGAAAGAAACAGCATAGAGGTCAACCACCACATCTGCAGTTTTTTGTACCCCAGCTTGAAAGCCTAGTACAGTTCACCATAACTTCTTTTGATTAACAATCTCTAGAAGCTTCCTAAACCAAAATATCTGTTATAAATATTTCAGGTTCATTGAGATGATCCAGTTAAAGAGATAACAAACCATGTCTGTAATTACTGGGGAATTATAACAGTTTTTCTCCACAAGCTGGGGACACAGTAATTATTCTTCATATAGTTTGTAACCCTGAATTGGGTAAAAGCCAACTACTTCTAGAAGACTGCTATGTAAAGTAGACAGAAAAATACATAATGACAAATCTGTCTGCGATTTGAGGGTCTATCAATAACTTGGTTTTAATCTCTTGATAAGTGACTTTTGCATTTCCTAACTTAAAGTCTTAAGTAAAATCTGTAGAAGAGCAGTGTACATTTAAGTTACACTGTAGAACACCGATAACGCTTTTCATTACATTAAACATGGTGCCACACTGAAAAGTTGCAAACTCATTGAAGACAAATGAAAATGCCCTATTTTAATGATGAGAGAAATATAGACAACTAATTGTAACACAGGGTGTAATAAGTACAACAGATAAATATGCACAAGACCACTGACGGTGTTAAAGCAAGTAAAAGCAATGTTGCCTGGCAGGGTTAGGGAAAAACTTCCCTGAAGAAGGAACATTTAAACTGAGCCTTAAACGTGAAAAGGATTCATGAGGGTGTTTGGGAAGGGAAGGGTGCTCATGAAAAGAAAATAACAGCTGCAAAGACACGGAAGCAAGTGATGCCAGTGAAAATGGCAGAGTAGAAACCTTCAAAAATTCTCCCCTCCATAAAAATAATGAGAAAATTGGCAACAATGGGCAAAAGCGACTTTTTCAGAAAGCAGTAAATTAACCAAAGCCTTACAGGATTCTGGGCAGGATTTATACAAGAACACCTGCAGAATTTTGGAACAAAGAAAGAATTTTGTGATGTTTTAACTTTTCTTGTATTTCACTTACCAACTCTATAGTAGCCTTGAAAATTAATAGTCTATACTCATGGTGAACACTAGCAGGCTGGCAGCCACCAGAGGAAACAGACAGGGATGGAGTTCCTCCAAAGCCTCATTCTTAGAGAATTATCATTATTTCATCTGGCTAGTAGTTCTTGTCCTTGCTGTCTATATCTGACCTCACTTGCTGTCTATATTTGACCTGACTCTGGGTTCTTCCAGTACAAACAGACTTTTCCCTCAGGACATTCGTCAAAATGATTATAATCAATTGTTTAACTTCATGGCTGCCTGAAGAGATGAATAATAGTTGGGGCAAACAATGGACTAACCAAGAACTTAAAAGAAGAGCTGGGGAATGAGATGTTCATGGAGGCTTTGGAAAGCTCCTGTGTATTTCTGGGAATCTAAAAGTCTTTGCCTATACACGGGGTTGTGCATATTCCCATGGCTGTAAAAATGCTCAGAAAAGACCTGTGAAGGCCCTATGCTCTCACCTCTGGCTGACTTGAGGCTCTGTACAAGCAGGAAATGAGTGCTAAGGCAAAGTTGTAAACTGCCTGGCTGTTTGCTGAAGGCATACCCCCAACACACAACAGAGTCCCTTGGCAAAGAATGGGAATCATATTCGTTCCAGGTGATTAAGGAAATCTCTGTCCAATCATTAGCTGACCACTGAGCTAAATGAGCAGAGACTTCAGTGGCCACATACAATATAGAACACAGACTACAGAATTAGTCCAGAAAGATCACTAAACAAACAACAATATTCATAACAAGTAGAAAGAACAAGAAACACTGGGGAAGGGGCACCTGGGTGGCTCAGTCATTAAGCGTCTGCCTTCGGCTCAGGTCATGATCCCAGCGTCCTGGGATCGAGCCCCGCATCTGGCTCCCTGCTTGGCAGGGAGCCTGCTTCTCCCTCTCCCACTCCCCCTGCTTGTGTTCCCTCTCTCGCTGTCTCTCTAACTGTCAGATAAATAAATAAAATCTTTAAAAAAAAAAAAAGAAAAGAAACACTGGGGAAGGGAGGAAGCTGATATCCACAGTTGTCATGTTATATATTTAAGATGTCTAGTTTTCAACAACAACAAAAAATATGAAACATTCAAAGAAAGAAGAAATCATGGCACATACCCAAGAAAAAAAAGGCAACCAATAGAAACTGTCCCTGAGGAAACCCAGACATTGGATTTATTAGACAAAGACTTTAAGTCCATGATCTTAAATATGTTCAGAGAACTAAAGGAACCATGTCTAAAGAACTAAAGGAAAGTAGACAAACAATGACTCATCAAATAGAAAATATCAGTAAAGAGAATTTAGGAAAAGGAACCGAGTGGAAATTCTGGAGTTTAAATGTAAAGTAACTAAAATGAAAAAGTCACTAGACAAGATCAATATCAGATCTGAACAGGAAGAAGAAAGAATCAGCAAACTTGAAGATAGGTCAATTGCAATTTTCAAGTTGGATGAATGGAAATGAAAAAAGAATAAAAATCAGCAGAGCCTCAGAGACCTGTGTGGGAAATAATCAAATATACCAACAAATGCATTATAGGAATTCCAAAAGAAGAGGAGAGAAAAGAGGGCAGAGGAATATTTGAGAGGGGCACTTGGGTGGCTCAGGCATTAAGTGTCTGCCTTAGGCTCAGGTCATGATCCCAGGGTCCTGGGATCAAGCCCCGCATCAGGCTCCCTGCTCTGCAGGAAACCTGCTTCTCCCTCTCTCACTCCCCTTGCTTGTGTTCCTTCTCTCACTGTGTATCTCTCTGTGAAATGAGTAAATAAAATCTTAAAAAAAAAAAAAAGAATATTTGAGAATATTTGAATTCCTAAATTTGATGAAAAACATTATTCTAGATATCCAAGAAGCCCAATAAATTCCAAGTAGGAAAAACTCAGATACTCACAACTAGACACATCATAAACTGTTGAAAGACAAAGAATCTTGAAAACCTCAAGAGAGAAGTGATAAATCATGTACAAAGGATTCTCAATAAGATTAACTACTGACTTCTCATCAGAAGCCATGGAATCCAGGCAGTAGTGGAATGACATATGTGAGGTGCTAAAAGGAAAAGAAAAAAATAACCTGTCGACCAAGAATTCTTACAATAAGTAATGTTATCCTTCAAAACTGAAGATATTCACAGATAATCAACAACCGAGAGAAGTTATCATTAGCAGACCGACCCCACAGAAATACTAAAAGTAGTCCTCCAAGCTAAAATGAAAGGACATTAGATAGTAGGTTGAATCCATATTAAAAATAAGGAGCATTGGTAAAGGTACCTACACAGGTAAATAAAAATAAGATATAAATATGTATTTTAGTTTCTAACTCTCTTTTCTCCTATCTGATTTAGAAGATAACTCCATAAAGCAATAATTATAAATCTGTATTGGTGGGTACATAAACTATAAAGGTGTAATTTATACATCAATAAGAGCATGAAGGGGGAGGGTAAGGAATAGAACTATTCCTTATGTGTAATCCTCAAGGAAATCACAGAGAAAATAAGTCAAAAGTATATAGTAAATGAAATGACAAAAAAATTAAAATGGCATACTAGAAAATACCTACTTAACATAAAGAAGGCAGTAATGGAGGAAAAGAGGAACAAAAAGGACAAAATGTACAGCAACAAATAGCAAAATGGCAAATGTAAATCCTAACTTATCAGTAATTACATTAAATGTAAATGGCTTAAGTACACTAATGAAAAGGCAGAGAATGAAGAATAGACTTTTAAAAAACCAACTCATAGGGCGCCTGGGTGGCTCAGTCGTTAAGCGTCTGCCTTCGGCTCAGGCCATGATCCCAGGGTCCTGGGATCGAGTCCCACATGGGGCTCCCTCCTCGGGGGAAAGCCCACTTCTCCCTCTCCCACTCCCCCTACTTGTGTTCCTGCTCTCGCTGTCTCTGTCTCTGTCAAATAAATAAATAAAATCTTTAAAAAAAAACAACAACTCATAAAAACCAATATAATCCAGCTCCATGGTGTTTATAAGAGACATACCTTTAATTCAAAGCCATAAATAGGCTGAAAGTAAAAGAATGCAAAGACAAAACAAAAAACAGTAACCAAAATAGAGCTGGAGTGGTTATATCAATCTCAGGCAAAATACACTTCAATATAAAAATTATTACTAGAGACAAAGAAGGATAGTTTTAAGTGATAAAGGGGTCAATTCATCAAGAAGATATAACAATTATAAACATATTCATAAACCTAACGACAAAGACCTAATGTAAATAAAGCAATAACTGACAGCATTAAAGAGAGAAAAAGACAATTAAACAATAATAGTTGAAAACTCCAATACCCCACTTTCAATAATGGGTAGAAGAACTAGACAGAAGATCAAAAAGCAGACAGAAGACTTGGACAACACTATAAAGTAACTAGATCTGATAGACAGCTAAAGGACACTCACCTATCCACAGCAGCATATACTTTCTTCACAAGTGCACATGGAACATTCTCCAGGAGAGACCATATGTATGGCCATAAAGCAAGCATCAATATTTTTTAAAGGACAGAAATCATATGAAGTATGTTCTTCAATCACAAAAGAATTACATTAGAAATCTATAACAGTTGGCACCTGGGTGGCTCGGTCAGTTAAGCATCTGACTTGATCTCAGCTCAGGTCTTGGTCTCAGGGTTTTGAGTTCAAGCCCCACCTTGGGCTCCATGCTAGGTGTGGAGCCAGAAAGAAAGAAAGAAAGAAAGAAAGAAAGAAAGAAAGAAAGAAAGAAAGGAAGAAAGAAAGAAAGAAAGAAAGAAAGAAAGAAAGAAAGAAAGAAAGAAAGAAAGAAAGGGAAATCTTAAACAGTAAGAAATTTGGGAAATTCAAAAATAGTAAAGGGACACCTGGGTGTCTCCATCAGTTAACCATCTGCCTTCCGCTCAAGTCATGATCTCAGGGTCCTGGGATCAAACCCCATGTCAGGCTCCCTGCTCGGTGGGGAGTCTGCGTCTCCCTCTCCCTCTGCCCCTCCCCCATGACTCATGCTCTCTCTCTCTCTTAAATAAATAAATAAAATATTTTTTAAAAAATAGTAAAAATTAAGCCACACACTCCTGAATAACAAACAGGCCAAAAATGAAATCACAAGGGAAGTTTTAAAATACTTTGAAATGAATAGAAATGAAAACACAACATACAAATGGGATGCAGGTAAAACAGTGTTTAGCAGGAAATTTATAGCTGGAAACGCCTACATTAAAAACATAGAAAAATTTGAAGTCAATAACTTTAACTTCTACCTGAAGAAACTAAAAACAGAAGAGCAAACTAAACTCAAGGAAAGCTATAAATAGTAAGTAATAAAGATGAGAATGTAATTAAATGAAACAGAAAATAGACTTATGGGACTTATGGGATGCAGGTAAAACAGTGTTTAGCAGGAAATTTATAGCTGGAAACGCCTACATTAAAAACATAGAAAAATCTGAAGTCAATAACTTCAACTTCTACCTGAAGAAACTAAAAACAGAAGAGCAAACTAAACTCAAGGAAAGCTATAAATAGTAAGTAATAAAGATGAGAATATAATTAAATGAAACAGAAAATAGAGAAAAATCAATGAAACCAAAAGTTGGTTGTTTGAAAAGATCAATGAAACTGACAAACCTTTAGTTAGAATGACCAAAGAAAAAAGGGAAGAGTCTCAAAATACCAAAATCAAGAATGAAAGAGGCGACATCACTAATGATCCTACAGAAGTACAAAGGAAATAATAAGAGAAAGCTATGACCATTTGTATGCCAAAAATTAGATAACCTAAATGAGCAAATTTTTGTAAAAGACACAAACTGCCAAAACCAATCCCAGAAGAAAGAGAACATTTGAATAGACCTAAAACAATTAAAGAGTTTTAATTAGTAATCAAAAAACTTCCTAGAAAAAAAACACCTCAGACCAGATGGCTTCACAGGAATTCTACCAAACAATTAAAAAAGAATTTACACAAATTATTTATAAACTCTTCCAAAAATATAGAAGAGGGGGAACACTATCCAACTTATTATTAACCTAATATGAAAACCTGACAAAGACATCATAAGCAAAGAAAACTATAGACCAATATCCCTTATGAGTATAGCTTGAAAAATCCTCAAAATACTAGCAAACCAAATCCAGCAACATATATAAGGACCATACACACATGATGACCAAATGGTATTTATTGCAAGAATGCAAGGCTGTTTAACATATAAAAACCAAATAATGTAACACATCATATTAATAGTATAAAGAAAAAGTCCACATGATAAGCTCAGTAGAGGCAGAAAAAGCATTTCACAAAATCCAACACCTTTCATGATAAAAAAAAAAAAAAGAAGATAATCAACAAATTATGAAGTTTGTTAGGTCATCTGTGTAAATGGCCATCTACTAAAAACCCATAACTAACATCATACCTGATGGTGAAGACTGAAAACTTTCTCCCTAGGATTAGGAATAAGAAGGATGTTCACTCTCACCATTTCTATTCAACATTGTTCTGGTGGGTCTAGCCGGGGTAATTAGGCAAGAAAAAACATAAAAGGCATCCAGATTGGAAAGGAATAATCTCTATTTGCAGATGATATGATTTTATATATAGAAAATCATAAGGAGGGCGCCTGGGTGGCTCAGTTGGTTAAGCAACTGCCTTCGGCTCAGGTCATGATCCTGGAGTCCAGGGATCGAGTCCCACATCGGGCTCCCTCCTCGGCAGGGAGTCTCTTTCTCCCTCTGACCCTCTTCCCTCTCGTGCTCTCTATCTCTCATTCTCTCTCTCTCAAATAAATAAATAAAATCTTAAAAAAAAAAAAAAGAAAATCATAAGGAATCCACACACAAGAACATAGTAGTGCTGATAAACAAGTTCAGCAAAGTTGGTATATACATGATCAAGATCAATTCACAAAAATCAGTAAAGTCATTTTCATTACTATACACTAGGAATGAGCAACCTGAAAATGAAATTAAGAAAACAATTCCATATATAGTAGCATCAAAAATTTTAAAAATACTTAGGAATAAATTTAATATAAGAAGTGTAAGACTTGTACACTGAAAATTATAAAACACTGACAGAAATTAAATATGATTAAATAAGTGAAAAGATATTTCACTTTCGTTGAATGGCAGACTTACTACTATTAAGATGGCAATAGTCCCCAAATTTATCTACAAATTCAACACAATCTCTATAAAAATTCCAGCTACCTTTTGGGACAAATTTATTTTAAATTGACCAGCTGATTCTAAAATTTATATGCAAATGCAAAGGATAAAAATAGCCAAAGAAATCTTGAGAAAGAAAAACAAAATTGAAGAATTCATGCTTCCTCATCAAAACTTACTGCAAAGCAACTGTAATCATGACTGTGTGATACTGGCATACCTATAGACATATAGAACAATAGAATAAAATTCAGAGCTCAGGGGGAAAAAAATCCCATACATCTATGGCCAATTGATTTTGACCAAGAGTGTCAAGACAATTAGATGAAAAAGAATAGTCCTTTCAAAAATGGTGCTGGGACAATGGATGGCCATACACAAAAGAAAGCATTTGGATCCTTACCTCATACTATATACAAATTAACTAAAAATGGAACTCTGACCTAAACATAAGAGCTAAAACGATAAATCTCTTAGAAGAAATTTAGGTATAAATCTTCATGACCTAAGAATAGCACTGATTTCTTTTTTTTTTTTTTAAGATTTTTTATTTATTTATTGAGAGAGAGAGAGAGAATGGTAGAGAGAGAGCATGAGAGGGAAGAAGGTCAGAGGGAGAGGCAGACTCCCCGCTGAGCAGGGAGCCCGATGCGGGACTCGATCCTGGGACTCCAGGATCATGACCTGAGCCAAAGGCAGTCGCTTAACCAACTGAGCCACCCAGGCGCCCCAGCACTGATTTCTTAGATATGACACTTTAAAGCATAAGCAACTAAAGAAAAATAGATAAATTAGACTTCACAAAAATTAAAAATGATTATGCTTTAAAGATCACTATCAAGACAATCCACAGAATGGGAGAGAATAATTGCAAATTATATTTCTGATAGGGTCTGGTATCCAGAGTATATAAAGAATTTTTAAAATTCAACAATGAAAAGACAAGACAATTAAGAAATGGGCAAAGGATATGAATATACATTTCAATAAAGAAGATAAACAAATAAGCAAATAAGCACATGAAAAGATGCTCAACATTATTAGTCAATAGGAAAATGCAACTCAAGACCACAATGTGATGCCTCTTTACATTCACTAGGATGGCCATAATCAAAAAGACAGACAATAACAGATATTGGGAGGATGTGAAGATAGAAATCTCATATATTTGCTGGTGGAAGTGTGACATGGTGCAGCCACACTGGGAAACAATTTTGCAGTACCTCAAAAATTTATTTATTTGTTTTTAAAATTTATTTTTTAGTAAAGTCTACACCCAACATGGGGCTTGAACTCACAATCCTGAGATCAAGAGTCACATGCTCTTTTGACTAAGTCATGCAGGCAGTACTTCAAAATTGAGTTATCATATGACCCAGCAACTCCACTCCTACATATATCCCAAGATAAATGAAAACTTATATCCACACAAAAATCTGGACATGAAGGTTCATAGCAGTATTATTCATAATAGCCAAAAAGGACAAACAACCCAGTTATCTACTGTGTGATGAATGAATAAATAAAATGTGGTATATTATTTGTAATGGATATTAATTTGCAATGGCAAAGTGGAATATTATTTGACAATAAAAAGGAATGAAATGCTGTTACATACATGCTCCAATATGAATGACCCTTGAAACCATGCTAAGTGAAAGAAGCCAGACAAAAAAAGGAGTCACATGGAGTATCTATAATTAAGTAAATCTATATAGACAGAAAGTAAATTAGTAATTGGCAGTGGCTGGGGCAAGTGGGAATGGGGAGTGGCTGCTAATGGGGACAAGGTTTCTTTTTGGGGGGATGAAAATATTCTGGAATTAGATAGTGGTAATGATTACACATTTTGTGAATATGCTTTTTAAAAAAACCACAGAATTGGGATGCCTGGGTGGCTCAGTAGGTTAAGCATCTGCCTTCGGCTCAGGTCATGATCCCAGGGTCCTGGGATTAAGTCCCACATAAGGCTCCCTGCTCAGTGGGGAGCCTGCTTCTCCCTCTGCCTGCCACTTACCCTACACCACACTGAACCGTACATTTTAAAAGAGTGGATTTTATGGTACGTGAATTATATCTCAATCAAAAAATAAAACCTGAAGGCATAACAACTTTTCTCTAGGGAATAAAGGACTCATGTGTTTCCTACAACATAAATGAAGAGTCAAGATTATTTAGGCCCGCCCAAGCAAATCTTTTTAATAAAATGATAAGCAAAGAATTCTACCAACATCCAGGATACAGAAAAACAACCTAAAAAAGAGGAAAAAGTGAGATGGCCTCAGACTTCTCTATAGCAATAAGTCACAGACTACAAGCAAGCTGACAAAGTTTTGAAAGAAAATGTTCTTATTCATCATGAAGACAGCAAAAATATTCTCAGATAACTAAGAATTTAGAAAGCAGGGGCGCCTGGGTGGCTCAGATGGTTAAGCGTCTGCCTTCGGCTCAGGTCATGATCCCAGGGTCCTGGGATCAAGTCCCGCATCGGGCTCCCTGCTCCTTGGGAGCCTGCTTCTCCCTCTGCCTCTGTCTCTCTCTCTCTCTCTGTCTCTCATGAATAAATAAATAAATAAATCTTAAAAAAAAAAAAAAAAGAATTTAGAAAGCATACAACTACATAGCCATCCGGAAAAATTTACTCAAATTCATGAGGACAACTGGATTTCACAGACAAAAGAATGAAGGTGGATCTCTACCTTACAAATATAGAAAAATTAACTCAAAATGGATCAATGACCTAACGTGTAAACACTGAAACCATAACACTCTTAGCAGAAAACATAGCGGAAAATCTTCACGACATTGGAGTTGGTAGTAATTTCTTGGCTAGGACACGAAAAGCATAGCTGACAAATGTAAAAACAAATTAGACTATATCAAAACTCAAACCTTGTGCATGAAAGGACATTATCAAAAGATTGAAAGAAAACATACAGAATGGGAGAAAATATTTGCAAATCATATATATATCTGATAGGAGATTGATATACAGAATATATGAAGAACTCTTACAACTCAACAAAAAAGCAACTCAGTTTAAAAATGGGCAAAGGACTTGAATAATTATTTAGCCGAAGATCTTCAAGTAGCCAATAAGCACATGAAAAGATGTTCTGCATCGCTAATCATTAGGAATGCAAATCAAAACCCACAACAAGATACCCAATGAGATACCACTGCACATCCATTAGAATGGCTATCATTTGAGAAATTGGAAAATGACAGTGATGTTGGTGAGGATGCGGAGAAATAAGAACTTTGTGCATTGCTGCTAGAAATGTAAAATAGTGAAGCAATTTTACATTTTACATAAAATAGCAATTCTTCAAAAAGTTACACATATAATTACCATGAGATAGCAATTCACTTCTGAATACTCCAAAGAAATCAAAGCAGAAACTCAAACAGATATTATAAACTTATATTCATAAAAGCATTATTCACAATTGCCAAAAAGTAGAAGTAATCCAAGTGTTTATAAACATATGAATTAATCAACAAAATGTGATGTACGATACAATGGAACAGGATGCAGTCTTAAAAGGAAGAAAATTCTGACAACATGCTAATGCTACGAAAGGGATGAATCTTTAGGACATTATGTTGAATGAAATAAGCCAGTCACAAAAGCACAAATATTGTATGATTCCACTTCTATGAGGTACCTAAGGTAGTCAAAATCATAGAGTCAAAAGGTAGAACAGTAGTTCCCAGAGGCTAGGGCGAAAAAGAATGGGGATTTAGTGTTCAATGAATAGAGTTTCAGTTTGGGAAGATAAAAAAGTTCTTGAGATGGATGGGTGGTGATTGTTGTATAATGATGTCAATGTACTTAATGTCACAGAACTGTACATCTAAAAATGGTTAAAATGGTGAATTTTATGTTATGTATATTTTATCACATAAAAAGCATAGTCCGTATAGAAAAATACAGAATATACATAACATAGCAAGGACATATACAAGCCAGAAAAATAAGATGACAGAAGCTCAAAATATCAATTATGACAATAAATGTTAGCGGGTTAAACTCCCTTAAAGACTTCCACTTGGAATGCAAGGATCTCAATTTTCTGCTCTTTTTAGTAGACACTGTGAAGATGTAATAGTCAAACAAGAATCCTTATGTACCAGTACTAACATTAAGAATAATCATATGAAATTTATACCACTAAGAAGTACAAAAAAAATGTTGGCAAAAACACAATGGTGGTAGAAGTTTTAACATGCTTCTTTCAGTCTTTGGCAGATCAACAAGGCAAAAAACAAAACAAACATGGGCAATTTTATCAAATGCTCATAAAAATTGCGTAAGGGCACCTGGCTGGCTCAGTCCATAGAGGTGTGACTCTTGATCTCAGGGTTGTGAGTTCGAGTCCCAAGTTGGGTGAAGAGATTACTTAAAAATAAAATGTTTAAAAAAATTGTGTAAAATCATGGCGAAGAGAATCTTAAATATTCTGAAAAGAAATTGTATGGCTACATCTTTTACCACTGAAAAACAACAAAAAAAAATAGTGATTATATACAAAACAATTCCAACCACTTGGAAATATTTTTTAAATAATTAAAAACAACAGAGACACTCACAAGACACTTTAATCTCATGAAGCAAAAGGAAAATTACAACATACAAAATAGGAATCAGAAAGATATAGGCACAGAATATGGAGAGATTACTCTGCTAAACCATAGGCTAATCAATTTAAAATCTGAATAAAGTGGATGATGTTTTAGAAAAAAATTAATTGGGAAAATTGACTCAAAAGAAGTAAGAACATTTCAAGGGAAACCACTATAGAAGAAATGATAACATTGTTAAGAAGGCCCAGGGCTCAATTTTCTGGTAATTCTTTTAAACTTCCAGGGAATATAGAGTTCCCATAAATTTTTTTATAGAGCACGAGAAAAACAGAAAATACTCCTTGGCATACATCCAGCTTTACAAAAAAAAAAAAAAAACACTTGTCATTTTTGCTGCTATCTTTTAAAAAATATATAATTGACAAAATGCTACTCATAAGGTTGATGTCTCCTTCCTTACTGCCTTTCCCAAGCCCCATTCCCTCCCACCCACTTCCCTTCTTCCACCCAAACATCCTTGTCCGCTCCTGAGCTCTGGATGCTTACAGGCTCTGAGATCAAGGTGGCATTTTTAATCAGTGAAGACAAGATAAACTACTGAGCAAATGATGGAAAGGAACATGCTCACCTCTTCAGAGAAAAATAAAGCCAGGTCTTTATATTCCTCCATACACCAAAACAAATTCCAAGTAAATGAAGGAGTTAATTTATAAAAGCAAATCATAAAAGGAAGCAGAAAAAAAAGGAGATGAACATTTATCTAAGCTTGTGTGTATGAGGAATACATGCTGAAGGTGTAGAAAATTTTAACTGAAGTTTCAAAACTTCAAAATTAGAAAACATAATTTCGCAGTATAGAATAAACAGAGAACCTACAGTCAATCCACAAAAGACATGATTAATAAACACAAAAACTACTATATCTCTAGTTACCAAAAACATGCAAATTCAATGCGAACAGTGAGATAAACCCTTCATCTCCCCACCAATTTTATAATTTGGCAAAAATCAGAAAAAGATAATAGTGCTTTAGAGGCTGTGGGGAGTCTGCCCTCATATATTAACAATTGCAGCGTAAACTTGATGAGGGAACTGAGGACAAAGCAGAAGCTGACACCCCACAACTCCCCACCCCCCACCATGTAATATATGTGACATTCCTCAGGCACTCCTGGCTGCCCTAAAGCTAAGGAAAGGAAAAACAAATAGTTAACTTGTAGAGATCACAATCCTGCAAGGCGTGAGTCTCCCTCAGTTTACAAATGTTTTAGCAATCTACAAGAACAAAGCATTTCTATCAATAACCTAGCTTCCAGAAGGAAATGTAGATACAAGTAAATGTCCTTATAACCTGCAGCCCATTGACAGATAATTGAAGCAGGCAGAGTACTGTTCCTCCAGGAAGTTCCCAACTATCTTCCTGTTAATGCCTTACCAGAGGGGTAAACAAACTTAACTTGACAATGGCAAGGCCTCCATTATCTTGTAGGTCCTCTTTAGCATATGAAAGTTCTTTCGAAACCTCCTTTTTTCCTTACCTCACCCAGCCCCATAGTATATAATCAGCCACACCTCACAAACTGGTGCAGCAGGTATTTCTGCCCATTGGTCCTGCCCCAGTGCTTTAATAAAACCACCATTTTGCACCAAAGACAGCTCAAGAATTCTTTCTGGACTCCAGAACTCACCCCACCGAACTCACCTATATTCCATCCAGGTATTAACCAGGCCCGACCCTGCTTAGCTTCCGAGATCAGACGAGATCAGGGGGCGTTCAGGGTGGTGTGGCCATAGACACCTCACCTATATTCCAAACCACATCAAACCGATATGGCAATTTTCATTATTTAAAAATCATGGCCACTAACTCAATGAGTTTACATCTTAAAATTTATCTGAAGGAAATATGACAAGTATGTTAACTCTCTGTATGCCTCATTTATAATAGGAAAAATGAACATAAACTAGAGATCTAGTAATTGGACATTGGCTGTAATTTATGATACATCTGATGGAAGACTTGGCAACCTTTAAAAATTACATAGTAGAAGAATATTTAGTAACAAAAAAATGTTAGTAATGTATTGACAAATGGGAAAGAAGCAGGTCATGAAACACTACCCATATGTGGAGGTTAGGAATCATTTTCTCCTGGTGATGGGATTATAACTAATTATTATTTTCATATTAGCTTTTTTCATTGTATGACCTTTTTTATAATTAACACATTGCTATTTTTTAACCAGAAAAAAGATAAAATATGCAGATGATCAAACTCAGTATTCAGAGCAGATGATATTGAGATAGCTCAGGGAAAGTCTATCAAGTGGAAAGGGCAAAGGGCAAAGGATAGGACCCAGGGGAACAACTAGGTAAGAGTGAGGCTGGTAGTATTGTTTGGTCCTTACAACTGTGAGACCTGTCGATCAACCTGAAGGGTGGTGCACATAATATGTAATTGAATTTGCTTTCCTGGTCGATTATCTAAGGCTTTCTTGGGTTTTTATGATTTAAATGAAGATCATACCCAGGGCAGAGCAAACTCTTTTCCTGAACACACCCAAAGAATCGTCAAGGATCATTCTCTTTCTCGTGGCCCAGATCCTGGTACGGCCAGGGCTCCTGGCTTCCTCTCTCCAGTTCCCTTGTAGAAGTCTAGATGAAACAAAACACACACACACACACAGACACACACACACACACCCTTCCCAATGACCTCTCTCACATTTATCCCTCCAAGCTTGTTCCAAAAGGGGAAGAGAGAAGATCTATTGAGCAGGGCTAGAGGAAATGATTTTTTTTATAAACCTTCTACCCCTCCCACCCCACCCGGAGGCTACCACCTCCTCGCAACCCAGGACTCCTCAGAAAAGTGGGAGAGAGAAAAAAGGGAGGCAGCTTCCAGGCATTCCTCATTGGGCAATGCAGATCTTCAGTAAGGAAGAGGGAAGTAGTTTTACAAAAGTCTTATCTCCTCAGCTAAGTGATTAGTTGGCAAATAAAGTAGATCAGATGAAGATATGTTTTCTTGAAATGTTCTGTATCAGCTACATTTTTGGAAAAAGTCTGGCACCATCAGAGTTCACTTTTTTTCATAGCTTTTTAAAATGTGTGTATTAAGTCCTTGTTTTAAAGTCTTTGGCAGTTTCTAAGTGGTACCATTTATTGAAGCCCTCCTACTTGGCATTTGGAATTTTACATACATAGTGTGTAGTAATCAGCACAACAGACTTATAATAAAGATGTAATTTATGTATGTATGTATGTATGTATTTGATGTAGTGTTCCATGATTCATTGTTTGTTCATAACACCCAGTGATCTATGCAGAATGTGCCCTCTTTAATACCCATCACCAGGCTAACCCATCCCCCCACCCCCCTCCCCTCTAGAACCCTCAGTTTGTTTCTCAGAGTCCATAGTCTCTCATGGTTCGTCTCCCCCTCTGATTTCCTCCCCTTCATTTTTTTAACCTTGCAGTAGTTTGTTCATTTTAATTACCTCAGATTTCACAACAGATTTATCCACCTCAGCACCTGTTTTCCCCAATTCTTCTTTGGCCTTTATAAAGCTTTCCCTCAATGTAGCAAACATGTCTGGTCTTCACCTCTCTCTTCAAGGTCGATCCCTAACCCTTACCAAATGTTGCTTGTGTCTCCTAGTTTATCAAGAAAATAAAAGTAATCAGTGTCCAAATGGATTTACCACCTCATACAGGTATTTATAAGAGTACCCATCTTTTTCTCTGTCTTTGGAGAAAAAGAGCCCTCCCCCTGCTCAAGGCCAATGCTTTGGATTTGATCTCCTTCACAAATTACTTCCTTTTTCTCTCTCTCTCCCCATTGGATCTTTGCCCTTATACTATAAGCTTGCTCTAGTCTCTTTCCTTCCTTACACACACACACACACGCACGCACACACACACACGCACACACGATTAACAAATAATCCTCTTCTGACCTTGAGTCAGTACCTCTTTCTCAGCCAAATATAGATGATACATGTCAACTCTATTTTCCTGATTAATAATTATTTCTCAGTTCACTGACATATGGTTTTAGTTGTCAAAACTCCACTGAAACTTTTCATCTCCCCCTCCAATTCTCCCCCTTCATTTTTCCCTTCCTACTATCTTTTTTTTTTTTAACATATAATGTATTATTTGTTTCAGGGGCACAGGTCTGTGATTCATCAGTCTTGCACAATTCACAGCGCTCACCATAGCACATACCCTCCCCAATGTCCATCACCCAGCCGCCCCATCCCTCCCACCCCCCATCATTCTAGCAACCCTCAGTTTGTTTCCTGAGATTAGGAATTCCTCATATCAGGGAGATCATATTATTAACATTTCGTGTTAAAGAAGAAGAAAATGAGAATAAGTCTCCCTGATTATAAAACCATATTCATGTGATATTGTGAAGACTATAAAATGTACTTGAAATAGCTTTTGGGAATATTTTGAATTACTCCAAAGCTAAAATTTATTAAACACTAAATAAAAATGTTTAATGACAAATGTGGGGGGGGAAGTGGTGGCAGCTGGGAAGGCCTGGTTGGTTTGCTCTGGGCTTTGAATTGTGGCTAATCTGATAAGGGGAGAGAGTATTTGTAATAGAAAATGTTTATGTTTCCTTTTGCTGTTAGCAGCAAGCTTCTTCTCCCCAGATGTCAGGTGTTAGCCTGTTAATTAATTTTAATTATTGGCATAATTAAAGGCATGAGTTGAGGGATAGCTTAGAAGCTATATGACTTAGACTTCCCTTGAAATCACTAGTAGAAGTCTCAGCCTCAGATCTCACTTCTCAAGAAATTCTTCCTTGAAAAAGAAATCCATTTCTATTACTAACCGTTTTCCCAAACTTGGATCCCAGAGATTCTAATCCTCCTTCCCGCCCTCCCCCACCCAGGCCTTTTCACCTTTGCCGTACTTCAACCCCTCCCACATCCCATGTAGATCAAAGATTCTGGGAAGGCTCACTGCTTCAGCAACCCTCACTGATCTTTTTTTTTTTTTTAAGATTTTATTTATTCGACAGAGACAGCACAAGCAGGCAGAGCTGCAGGCAGAGGGAGAGGGAGAAGCAGGCTCCCCGCTGAGCAAGGAACCTAATGTGGGGCTTGATCCCAGGACCCTGGGATCATGACCTGAGCTGAAGGCAGACACTTAACCGACTGAGGCACCCAGGTGCTCCCTCACTGATTTTTGATAATGCCAAGCCTATTATAGGCACACAGTAGGCCACAGTAAATCTTTCTTGAATGTACTTGGTAGGATGGCAGGTTAATAGCAGCCCTAGAGCGAATAACAAAAGTAATCCCAAAGGACACCCTAGAGACAAGGAAAACTTTTCCATCTCTTCTCTGAGATCATAACTGGATTTGGCCCATTAATGAGGAGTCTGAATCTTGACAAGCTTCTCAATCCATATTATTGACTGACAAATGTATTCCTCTACTCATTTAATTCTGGAGAAAAAAATCTCAGTGGTTCTAAAATACAATAACTAATTAGAATCTTTCTTAAAATGGTCTGCCTGCAGAAGGAGCCCAATCAAAATGTCTGAGTCTTTGTCTAAAATCAAGAAGACAAGAAACAACAGGTGTTGGTGAGGATGTGGAGAAAGGGAACGCTTGTGCACTGTTGGTGGAAATGTATACTGGTACAGCCACTATGGAAAGCAGTAAGGAGCTTCCTCAAAAAAACTAAAAAATAGAAATACTATCTACTCCAATAATTCCACTATTGGTATTTACCCAGGGAAAACAAAACACTAATTCAAAAAGAATTATGCACCCGTATGTTCACTGCAGCATTATTTACAATAGCTAAGACATGGAAGCAACCTAAGTGTCCATTTGAGACATGGATGGACCTAGAGGGTATTATGTTACATGAAATAAATCAGACTAGAAAGACAAATACCATATGATTCACTCATAAATGTAATCTAAAAAAATAATGAATCGGGGTGCCTAGGTGGCTTAGTTGGTTAAGCATCAGACTCTTGATTTCGACTCAGGTCATGATCTCAGGATCTTGAGATTGAGCCCCTTGTCCAGCTCTGCGCCGAGGGTGAAACCTCCTTGGGATGCTCTCTCTTCCCCTCTCTGTCCTTCTCTGCTTGTGCTCTCTCTCTCTCAAAAATAAAATAAAATAAAATAAAAAAGGAAAAATAATGAATAAAAAAACAAAAAGCAGAATCAGAACTATAAATACACAGAACAAACTGATGATTGTCAGAGGGTTGGGCCAATCAGAACTATAAATACACAGAACAAACTGATGATTGTCAGAGGGTTCCCCAGTTACGGAACGAGAAGTCACAGGAATAAAAAGCAGAGTCTAAGGAATACAGTCAGTGATGCTGTAATAGCGATGTAATGGGACAGATGGGAGCTGTACTTGTGATGAACACAGCACAATGTCCAAACCCGTCAAATCGCTAAATTTTACACCTGAAACTCATGTAACATTGTATGTCAACTACACTCACCCACACACACAAAAGTCTGAGTCTTGGTTTCATAAAGATTCCGCCAGAGTCTGTTCTCAACTTACTGTTCTTGCCCTGAAGCTTGTCCTGAAACAGTCTTTGAAAGAGAAGTGTCCCCTTTCCCTTGAATTAACTCTTTTATAGGAGGCAGGCCAGAAGGGGTAATTAAGTGCTTGGGTCTTGGCAAGAGACAAAAGGAGATCTAGACCTAGCACAGCCACCAACTAGCTGTGCCCTTGAGAAACTTAACTGAATGACTCCAAGTACATTATCTTCATCAACAGAGGAGGGATGATAAACCTCCCTAAGAGAGTTGTTCTGAGATAACCATAGAATATATTTAACATGGTGACATGGCGCATGGCACTTGATGCATGAAGGTTGCCATCCGCACTGCCAACATTATCAGCAAATAGCCCACGGAAACACAAGGCCTGGCTGAAATCAAGAACCTGCAAGAATCATGGCAGTATAGTAGCCCCTTAATAAGTGAAGTCAGATGATCCAGGCTTTGCCAATTATTAGTTGCATGACTTGGGAAAGTTACTGACTGGAGCCTCAGTTTTCTCATCCATAAAATGGAATCAACAGCATACACTCCATAGTTTTCTTCTGAGGATTAGATTTGCCAAGGAATATAAATTTTTAGAACAATGCCCAATACGTGTTATCTCTTTTTAACTTAGAACCTAGAATAGAATGCAGCATGTAGTAGATACTCAAAATATTTGATGAATAAATAAATGTGATATTTTTTTTTCCTCCTGAAATAATCTCTGGAATTCTAGAAACTAGTTAAGGAAATCTTTTGATGTTTTGTGCACATCTTCCTAGGATAAACTTGAAGCTCTCTGGGGTGGTTTGAAATGCTTGAAAGGAAAGTGAGACACACAAAGCTTGGGTGGCCACTCCGTTTCTCACTGGATGCCATTTTATGACACCTTGTCAACTAAACTTGATTCTATTCTTATACTTAACTCAAATACTTTGTTCCACAAGACCAAACCAAAACAAACTTCACTCCTTGAAAAAATTTTCCCCCAAATTCTCAGCTGCCTCCCTAGATCTATCCCCCTTCTCCTTATCAGCCGACCCCTTATCAAGCCTCATCCCTCTCCAGATGGACTGGATTGGGAAGATTATACATTCTTTCACTGTAAGAAATTTGTCTCTGCTTGAAGATGTTTGGGAAGCTATTTACAAATTAATGAATAGCTCCTTCTGGGATGTGGCAGACTGGAGAAATAAAGACAACTATTTATTGTCCAACTTCCCCTTTGGGCTTTACTCCCAGTTGTTTTCAGGTATGTATTCATTCCTCTGACAAAGCAGTCCTCTGATAAATCAAGGGTGACCTATATATTAGTCAACATACAAGAGCCAGCTTCTCAGTTACCTAGCAAACAGAAAAATCTAGACATTGATTCAACTCCTAATGATTTTTTTTTTCTGAATGTACTGATCCTTCAAATGCCAGGAATCAAACGGACACCATTTCTAAATTTTTTACATTTCCATTAGATGAATTATTTTAGGAGACTTGAATGTTACAACACTGATGGTTTTACCAAAAATTCCTTAATTTAGGAATTAAGATAATACATTGCCTCTCTGTGGGGGCAGGGGAATGTCCCAGTTTAAAAAAAAAATCACCAAACTCACTTATTCTGTAACTCAGTAGGATGAATGGTATTTCAGTAATAAGTCTATAAATACATGGACAAGATTATTACTTTTTTTTACAATACCATTGACCATATTCTCTATGCTGTACTTTATATAACCATGACTTATTCATTCCATAACTAGAAGCCTGTAACTCCCATTCTCCTTCCCCCATTTTACCCATCCCTCTACTCCCTCCCCTCTGTCAACCATCAATTTGTTCTCTGTATTACAGGGTCTGTTTTTGCTTTTTGTTCATTTTCTAGATTCCACATGTATTTGAATGCCTAGATGGGGTCCAGTGCAATGAGCTAGCATTTAGTAAAAACGAAAGAAAGCCATGTACCTGGTTTTCATAGAGCTTATGGCCCATGAGCGGCCAAGGGAAGACATCATCATTTATTAAATTATACAATAAGTACTATAATGGAAAAGTATAGGATGCCCAAGAGCACATAACCAAGGTAGAGGTAATAATAGAACTGATTTTGATAAGAGACTGCTGGAAACTGTGAAGACACAGCAACAAATAAAAGAAACAAAGTTTTAGTAGCTTTAAATTCTGTTGTTAGCAGTCCATTCTTTCAAACTCTAAGTTAAAGACTCCAGGCTTAGCCAACTGAGTCAATAAGATCAACAATAAATATACATTTGAAGCTGTTACCCATGGTCTGGGTCTGGCTTCTTCAACGATGATGAGGTTATTCCATAAAACTTACAATTATACGCTAATGAGCCAGCAGGTCCTGTCTTACTACTTGGGATTCCTTGACAACGCACACTTAAAACACCTGTGATAAGCTACATAATTGCCCCCAGACATCCACATTCTAATCCCCAGAACCTGTGAATGTTACCCTTCATGGTAAAAGAGACTCTATGATGCGATTAAGGTAAGGATCTTGACATGGAGAAATTAGTCTGAATTATCTAGGTGGGCCCAAGGTCCTCATAAGACAGAAGCAGAAGATCAGAAGTAGAAGGCTACGTGGCCACAGAAGCAGACAATGGAGTGATGAGGCCAGGACCAAGGCATGCCATGGCCTCTGCAAGCTGCAAGAGACAAAGCATGGAGTTGTCCCTGGAGAATTCAGAAGAAACCAGCCCTGCCGACATCTTCACTTCAGCCCCTGAAGACTCGTTTTGTAATCTGACCTCCAGAACTATAATAGCATAAACTTGTGTTGTCTAAAGCCACTAAGTTTGTGAGAACTTGTTAGAGCAACAGGAAACTAATACAACGCCTTATTACTTACATCAACAAAAAAGGACCTTGGGAGTCTTTTTTTTTTTTAAAGATTTTTATTTATTTATTGAGAGAGAGAGAGAATGGTAGAGAGAGAGCATGAGAGGGAAGAAGGTCAGAGGGAGAAGCAGACTCCCCGCTGAGCAGGGAGCCCGATGCGGGACTCGATCCTGGGACTCCAGGATCGTGACCAGAGCCGAAGGCAGTCGCTTAACCAACTGAGCCACCCAGGCGCCCAGGACCTTGGGAGTCTTTACGGAAAAGTTAATGCGACTGGCATTTCCTTACCACTGGTCTTTTCTGTTGCCATTTTTTCCCATAAAAGCAAAATACTCTTCATTCTCCTCCTCTCCCTTCATTATAGTGTCCATTCAGAGGAAACCATAATGGAAGGATTAATTACAATAAGTAATACGGGAAGATTACTTGAAAGTGAACTACTGCTCTCTGCCAATTGTCCTCCTTATAAACTTGAGAATTACACTTTCCAGTCTATGCTGCGTTAGAGGCAGGCATATTATACACATAATGGTTCATTTCACATCACTGTTTTTCTATTTGTTATTATCGAGATTAGTGTGTGTGTGTGTATGGGGGGGAAGACATGAGGCCTTAAATTATTTGCTGATGACAATCAATCTTTATTGCCTCAAAAAGAATCAGAAATGTGGTGAAATGCCGTCCTTGATGTTACCGGTATTTCTTCAGTGCCCACTGAAAGAATTAGTGTGGGGAGGGGAGGTAAGAGAGGCAGATCACACTCCAGTTGTAGACAGTGTAAGACATGTTCCAGTCTCTTCTTTTAAATAAACATTTATATCCATAAACATATAACTCGATTGTGCTGCACAATTAAATGGATGCATGCCACCTGCAATAGCAAATAGGAAAGCACACATCCTGTAACATGAAATGCATCTATAATCATTAAAGTTGCTCTAGGAAGCAAATGAATCTGTTGTATTACCACCTGCAAGAAAAGCTTAGCTTCCATGATTTTAAAACCCTAATGATCTGATGTGATGGGTATTCACCAACTCTCCAGTGCCTCCCAGGGCTGAGTAACTCCTGACTCTCTGGATCCACTCCTCACCTGCGCTGAGCCCCAGAAGGCTGACCTGTGTCCACTGTTATCAACGGGCTTTCTGACTCCTCTTCTGTGGTTTCTGGAAGCTCTGATCACATCTTGGTAAATCATTCATTTATTAAACTCTCCTCTGAGTTGAGTGTGTATTTTTTGCCCATCTTACACAATCATTTCATTCAATTTCTTGAAGTAACATTTTGAAGGAAAGCAATTCCATCAGAATCTATTCTCTTCAAAATCAATTGTTCTGTGGGGTCTAGACTGAAGTTATTTTAATACTAATTTGGCTACATCTGCCTTTGACATTTCTCAATAAGTAAGTAATCTCTTCTAAGCTTTATACGACAGAGCTCTAGGGTCTCAGCTGAGAAGTTGTCTAAATGTTTGCACAGAGGCAAAGCTTATTTTCAAAAGAAATTTCACCCTATAGAGAGAAGGGATAAATGAGAGTAACAACTATTTTTTTTGCCACAGAATATCAATAGTCTTGACTGTAAATATGGCATAAAAACCATTTGAATCTCTATAATTAGCAAGTACTCCAGTCGCTCACTAAAGAATTTAACCATGAAATGACTCTGATCTAGCAAAAACTTGCCAACACTATTTTGTTCAAGAATGTGGAGCTCTGCCTACCTCAATACATAAAACTCCTGTTTCGTTCCATTCTCTGAGTATAAAATTGTACCTATACATTCCCCTAGTAAAGGTATTTAATTTCATTGTTTTACTATAACTACAATGGACATTTTATACACATCTCCTTGCACACATGCACTTGGCAAGTATTAAGGCCAAAACTAAGCTTACCAAGTTTCACTCTTACCAGTTCCATGTTTTGACCTGCTTATGAATTGTGAAATCACTTTTTTGTGTCTTTACCAGCATTCTTTTCATTTTCAAGTGAAATAAGATAGAAAATACAAAGCAGTGTATATACAAAGGGTAAGGATTATCTTACAAAACTTTGTTTTTTGGGGCACCTGGGTGGCTCAGTTGGTTGAGCATCTGCCTTTGGCTCAGGTCATGATGCCAGGGTCCTGGGATCGAGTCCCGCATCAGGCTCCCTGCTCGGCAGGAGCTTGTTTCTCCCTCTCCTCCCTGCTTGTGATCTCTCTCACTCTCAAATAAATAAAATCTTTTAAAAAAACCTGTTTTTTGATATTAATGGGTATGTATGCAGATGTGTGTACCATGTGTGTCACAGTGTAAAACATTTTACCTAGAATGGGAGAGAGTCAAAATATCTGAAAACTATTCTGTGATAAATACATAGAAGCAGTTTCTGTGTCACAGAATATGCACACTTTCAACCTATTAACAAGCCAGTTGATGAATAAACTTCTGCCTCTATGACTATGTAAGCGAATTCCTTTTTCTTCATATCTTCAAAATTCGATTTTATAACTTCCCCCTCAATCTAATGTATTTTAAATTATATCTTAATGTTGTTTCAATTTACATTTCTCTGAACCTCCAGTGAAGTGGAGCATCCTTTTTTTTTTTTTTTAAGATTTTATTTATTTGAGAGAGAGAGAGAGCGTGCAAGCAGAAGCAGGGGAAGTGGCAGGCAGTGGGAGAGGGTGAGAGAGAAGCAGGCTTCCCAACGAGCAGGGAGCCCAATGCAGGACCCAATCCCAGGACCCCAGGATCATGACCTGAGCTGAAGGCAGGCGCTTAACCGACTGAGACATCCAGGCGCACCATGGAGCATCTTTTCATCTGTGAATTGCCTAACAATATTTTTGTAAACTTCCTTTACTTTCCTTTCTGATTTGCACTTTTTAAGAAAAATCTTAAATGTTATTAAAGGTCACACATCTAGTAAATGACAGGGTTCTGATTTATACCCAGGCAATCTAATTATAAAGTACTTTCTGTTTTGCTTGTAATCCACTAAATGAGGTACATTTTCATTTTAATTTCCAATTATTTGTTGCTAGGACATAGAAATACAATTGATTTTTATGTATGGACTATAACCTGTCACCTTGCTTAACTTTCTACACCTGTACAACTTTTTTTTTTTTAGATTTATTTATTTTGGAAAGAGAGTGAGGGAGTGGGGGGGGGGAGCAGAGGGAGAGAGAGAGAGAGAGAGGGAGAGAATTTCCAGCAGATTCCCTGCTGAGTGCAGAGCTGGACATGCAGCTTGATCTCACAACCCTGAGATCATGACCTGAGCCAAAATCAAGAGTCGGACGCTTAACCAACTGAGCCATCCAGATACCCACCTTGTACAACTTTTTAGTTGTAGTAGTGCTTTTGTAAATTTTTTAGATCTTTCTATGAGGTGGGAGATGTTCCCTCTCCTCTATTTTCTGAAAGACTGTGTAGAATTGGTAACATTACTCCCTTGAATAGTTGGTAGAATTCACAAGTAAAGCCACCTGGGCCTGGAGCTTTCTCTGTGAAAAGGTTTGTTAACTATGACTTCAATTTTTTTCAAAGATAAAGGCTATTTAGATTACATATTTCTCCTTGGGTGAGCTCATAGTTTGTGTCTTCCAAAATATTTCTCCATTTCATCTAAATTGTAAAATTTACTGGAATAAAGTTGTTCATTATAATGTTGTATCACCTATAGGATCTTAGTGATGTCTATGCTTTTATTCTTGATGTTGGTAATTTGTTGCACTTATTTTTTTAAAATTTTTTATTGTTATGTTAATCACCATACATTACATCATTAGTTTTTGATGTAGTGTTCCATGATTCATTGTTTGCATGTAACACCCAGTGCTCCATGCAGAACGTGCCCTCCTTAATACCCATCACCGGGCTAGCCCATCCCCCCACCCCCCTCCCCTCTAGAACCCTCAGTTTGTTTCTCAGAGTCCATCGTCTCTCATGGATCATTGTTGCACTTAGTTTTGATACATTCTGAGTATTAATCCTTATCTCTTACAGATCTGAGTATTAATCCTTATCTCTTAGAGAAGTTGCAAATGCTTTTTCCTAACTTACTGCTTTTCTTTGAACTTTGTAGTATGTTTAGTCATACAGAAGGAAATTTTAAATTTAGATATAATCAAACATATCAATTTTTTAATGACTTGTGATTTTCACTTTTTGTCTGAGAAATCCATCTATCCCACAAAGTCAGTCATAAGAATATTCTTCTGTATCACTTTTTTTTTTAAGATTTTATTTATTTTAGAGAGAGAAAACATGTGCACACGTGTGTGTGGGGAGGAGAGCAGAGGAGGAAAAAATCTCAAGCAAACTCCACGCTGAGCACAGGGCCCAACGTGGGGTTTGATTCCCTGATCTGGAGACCACGACCCCAGCTGAAACCAAGAGTTGGACGCTCAACTGACTGAGCCACCCAGGCACCCCTCTCCTATATCACTTTCTTAATAGTTTTAAAGTTTTACTTTTTTCCATTTAGGTCTTTAATTCACTTGGAATTTTTGTTATGGTGAAAAGGAAGGACCTAATTTTATTTTCTTTGAGAAGGAAACCCAGTAGTTTTCACATCAGTAATTGAATAGATCATTCTTTTCCCACTCATTTGTGATGCCATCTTTGAAAAATGCCAAATTGTTTATATGCTTGGTCTTGTTCTGGGATCTCTATTATGTTCACTTTGTTCTACTTGTCTATTGCTGCACCCGTACTATAGATTCTTTATAAGTTTCAATATCTGGAAAGTCAAGTCCCTCTGCTTGCTCTTAATTTTCAGGATTGTCTTGAAATTTTTTGGATCTTTATTTTTCCATACGAATACTAGAATTATTTTGCTAGGTTCTATGTTAAAATCTTGTTCTATCTAGGTTCTATCTTGTTCAATCTACATTCTACCTAAAATCTTGTTAAGATTTTAATCGATGTTGCCCCTGTCAATGTTGCTGCTGAAACTGCCTCAGCAAAACCAAATGCCTCCGTCAGCGTGGACTCCAGCTAAAAAAACCCAACACATCACAAGTATGGCATCCACGTCACTCCCCCTCCCAAATTCCAGCTGTATCTGACTGATAGGACACTAAATCACACCTAGAAGCCTAGCTGCAAGAGACTTTGGGAAATGTACATTTTAGCTTTAAAGACTTTGCAGTACAGAGTAGTGAACAATGGACTTCACAGTATGGGTATTAGTGGGTTATGAAATCAATTAGTGGGTCACAAATGGTATTTAAAAAAATGAAATAGAACAGAATATAAGTTATCAGTGTGCCTAGCAAGAATAAGTATTGTTTCAAAGAAGTTTTTTATATATATATAATATAGTTTTATATATTTGTAAAATTTTGTTTATATTTATATATATTCATAAATCTTTATTTATATATATAAAACTTCGATGAAACAATACTTATTCTTTTTTTTTTTAAGTAGTCTTTCCACCCAAAGTGCAACTTGAGGGACGCCTGGGTGGCTCAGTCGTTAAGCATCTGCCTTCAGCTCAGGTCATGATCCTGGGGTCCTGGGATCGAGCCCTGCATTGGGGCCTTGGCGGGAAGCCTGCCTCTCCCTCTCCCACTCCCCCTGCTGGTGTTCTCTCTCTCGCTGTGTCTCTCTCTGTCAAATAAATAAAAATCTTAAAAAACAAAAACAAACAAAAATACCAAAGTGCGACTTGAACCTGCAACCCTGAGATCAAGAGTTGCATGCCCTACCGACTAAGCCAGCCAGGGACCCCAAAACAATACTTATTCTTATATATATATACATACATATTTATACACATAAAATATTTTAAACATTATATAAATAAGGGTTGAGAGAAAGAGAAAGTGAGAATAAGAAGGAGAGAGAATATATATATAAAAAAAAAGAAAACATTTCTTATTATGGGTCATGATCAAGAAAGTTTGAAGGCCAAGGGCCTAGGAAGGTGCCGAGACACTATGTGCTAATTCACCACATGTAGTACAATATCCCTTATTTTGCTAAGGAAGTTTCATCTGCTAATAGCTTTTATTTTGAATAGGTGACTTTTGCCAAATAATATTTATATATATATATATATATATATATTTGAGGTAATTGTAAGTTCTTTCTCCTTTAATTAAATACACAGATGAATTTCCAACAATGCATCATCTTTGCATTTTTCTCTAAAAATATTTTTATAGTTACCTATTGTGCCATGACTCCCTAACTTTGTTACGGCCCCTGTCCCACATACCATCCATAATTTCTAGCAGATTCTATATTTGTCCAGTTTGTCAAAGATGCTTCTATACATCCTGACACATTCTTTAAGAACAAAAAATGTCTATGCTTTGTGATTCTTATTAAATTAATAAGAAGCCAAAATATCTGCACTTTATTTAATTAAAAAATTCTCTATAGATAACTTTCTAATCTCAGAACCAATGATCTAGTAAGAATTTGTAATGGAAGAGTAAGTCCTATAGGAAAGCTGTATTTTAATTCTGATATGCAGGTGCCTGGGTGGCTCAGTTGATTAAGCGTCTCCCTTCAGCTCAGGTCATGGGATCGAGCCCCCACTGGGCTCCATGCTCAGCAGGGAGTCTGCTTCTCCCTCTCCCTCTGCCCCTCCTCTACCCCCCCACCCATCGCTCACTTGTGTGTGCTCTCTCTCTCAAGTAAATAAAATCTTGAAAAAAAAATAATTCTGATGTGCTAGTGACAATTATTTCAATGTTTTTGTTAAGAATATAAAACTACTGGGTGCCCGGGTGGCTCAGTCGGTTAAGCGTCTGCCTTCAGTTCAGGTCATGATCCCGGGTCCCAGGATTGAGTCCCACGTCAGGGTCCCGGCTCAGTGGGGAGCCTGCCTCTCCCTCTCCCTCTGCTGCTCCCCCTGCTTGTGCTTTCTCTCTGTCAAATAAATAAAATCTTAGAAAAAAAAAAGAATATAAATCTACTAACAGTACCTTCATCAATTTGACCTCCACAGAAATACCTGCCCAGATTATATTCACTTAAGCAGTGCCTCAGAAACTTTCATTTGCTTCTTATTTGTTGTATTTTATTTGCTTATTTTTAAATACTAAAGAATGTCTATATTGCTTGAAAGCAGCCAAATGACAAATATTGCATTTTCAATGGGCACTGGTTTTAACTCACCACATCAGGAAACTACAACACTGTTTCTTTTAACACATCAGTACCAAAGTTCTGGACAAGCTGTTCTAAGACCTTTGACCCAAGAAACTGGGGGTTTCTTACGTGTCTTACATTTTTCTTGCTGTTTTTGAGGAGAAAAGAAATTTAAATTTGAATAAAAAAGATGCTTTTTACAAATCACTTGTACAAATTATGTTCCCTGTAAATTAAAAGCTTTCCAATCATTTAATCAGTGCAAATATACACAGGTACACATTCTCTACAATCACTATTCTTCAACATTTAATAACAAAAGGAAAAAAAATCTCTTTATAAAAGGTGGTAGAATGAAAAAACAGTAAATATTAAACTTCACCAAAGGACCATCTAGAAAGAAACAACGACCTTATCAGTGATACAACTGACTCGAGCAGTTGGTAGCCTGCCTGGCCTTCTTATTAGGCAACATGTATAACACCCTTCCCTTTTTCTACCCCACAGTTGGGGAAGCAGGAGACCCAGGGATAGAACTAATGGAATCCTCATTTATTTAGCCAGAGGCAGAGGGAACCCCAGTGCCAACAGAGAGATGGATTCCCAACTGGTCTTCAGTTAGAACCAAGCCATCACACTGGTTGCCCCTGGGTGTTGGGCCTATGGGTGATAGATTTTTTAACTTCTAGTTTCCAAATTTTCTATAAGGGGACGTATTATTCTCATAATGCAAAGAGCGCTCTAACTGACCGAAGAGCACATATATGCTAGTTCAGTGTTTTATTTTTAATGCCCAACCACTAAGAAGACCTTCTAAGTGTCCTTGTAAGTTCCTCCTGTCTTCCTCTCCTGGTGGGGGGCAGTGTCTCCAATCTGCCAGAGATAGAAAAGCAGGATTCCACAGTTTGAGGGTTTGGGTCACATTTGCCTGGGATTTATAAAAATGATACTGCAAGGAGTTCCACAGTTTTCTTGATGGTTAGAAACAGTAATATTTATTAGATACTGATTGTGTCTAGGCCCATATTCTTCGGCAAATAGCAGAGAGAAACAAACAGCAGGAGAGATGGTCCCTATTTATGAAGAGCTCAAAATATCATCAAGGGCATAAAGGACATAAAAATACTTTAACAAATACAAAGGTACAGACTAATAAGAGTGCAAACCAAGAGGTTAGCGTGGAAGGGGACAGGAAAGTGTCAGAGCCAACTGGGGGTGATGCCTCCAAGATTTCCAGAAGCAGGCCCCATGACGTCTTCTCTTTACCTCCAATGCAACTTCTCTTTCTCCCAAAGTTAGCAAAATGGAAATTCTGAAGACACAGGAATGTTCCTTGTTGGGAAAGCAGCCTAAGGCCATATTGCACAAACTTGTTGATTCCAGGTTAATACTCCTACTTGAGATAGCATTCAAGTTTCAAGGGAAACAGGTATTTCCAGCATATGATTTTAGAAAACTAAGTGTGACAGACTTATTTTAAAGTTGGCAGTACTTCATGAAAAAAACCACATTTCCTATGAAATTACTTGCTTTTTACTCTGACTACAGAGGCAGGGACTGATCTGGGATCAGAAGCGTTCAAGTTCTTAACGGTTGCCCAAGTGCCTTGTTGCACAATGCCGAAAACAGACAAACAAAAACCCGTGACAGATCATTTTCTTTTCTTCCTTATAAAAGCTGCCCCTTTTCAAGTGCCCAACATGTCTGTCACTCTGCAAGTGCTCTCCGCCCTCACAAAGCTTCATCTGTTACTGAGCACGGTTCTGAAGTGAGTGCTGGTACTGGAATCTGAGATGGACCAGTTTCTGGAGACGCGCACAGGTCTGAACTGTCAAAGGGAATGGACAGGGAACTGCAGCCACACCTCGGGCTCTCAGAAAATCGCTTCAGTACAGTTGGCTTTTCCTAGGCGATCGTCTGTAGGACTCAAGGCACGAGGAGCTCAAGCCAACCCTAAGCTTGGAAAGCAAGGGGTGAACAGTTAGGGTAAAGCTGGAGGCCTTGGGCCACATACAGTTACCTCTCAGTGCTATTCCTCTGGCAAAAAACTGGAATGTGAACAACAGTCGGCCTCAAGAGATTCCTGGTGAGGCACAGATGATGGGGGTAGACGTCAAATATGGTATTAGGATGAAATCTTAAGGATGGTTTATCTTATTCCACTAACGTGGTGAGAAGGAATTTTACATGTCTGCCTTTAGGTCATGATCAAGGATAAGCAACACAGTCAGACTTCTAGAAACAAATTAGCTTTCCACTCTGGTGTGCGGATTTGAGCTATCTGGCCAGAAGTCATGGTTCGGAAATAAACCTGAATTGTGGACTAACGAACGACTGTTCCTTCAGTACTGTGATGTCCTCGCTCATGAAATCTCTTCTCCATTGTCCTTTGTGCCTGAAAAAAAATGAGCCCATGCTGAGGACCTTCCATGCATGTTCAAGCCTGTGCTTCTACAACTCTTAGGTTTCCTGGAAAAGCCTGCCTTCGCCAGAGGCAAGGAGATCATTTGCTTGTGAGGGGGGAGCCGGGGCTCTTCACTTAATCATCTGGGTTTCTTCATCTGCATCGAAAAACTCCTCCTCTTCCTCACTCTCACTGCCTAAAGTGTTGTCCTTGTCCACAGACTGAAAGGGGAAAGGAGAACCAGAATGGTCACATGATGCCATGACATTTCTAAAATGAACATTATTATCTAGCACTCAACTGACAAATGCATTTTTATGACATCTCCCCTAAGATTTCACCCTAAAGTGTTCTACAAAAGTGAATGAATCACCGGCCACCTTCATTTCTCTAAAAAACCAGTTGCTATTAATCTCACACCTGTTTTCCAACAGTTTTGCTTGGTTCTATTAAATCTAACCAGAACATTCTTCTGCTGCCCCCTCAAACTATCATCATCCCAAGAGGTATACCTGAAAGATTAAGAAGACTATGAAGACTGGGGCAACTGGGTGGCTCAGTTGTTAAGCGTCTGCCTTCGGCTCAGGTCATGATCCCAGCATCCTGGGATCGAGTCTCACATCGGGCTCCCTGCTCTGCGGGAGGCTTGCTTCTTCTCCCGCTCCCCCTGCTTATGTTCCCTCTCTGGCTGTGTCTCTCTGTCAAATAAATAAATAAAATCTTTAAAAAAAAAAAAAGAAGACTATGAAGACTATGCCATACCTGTGGCGGATCCAAGGTCTGTAAAGATAATGCTTCATCCCCTAGCCTCCGATATGAATACACCTGAAGGTCAGAAAACGTCTCTAGCAATGGGCTGTTAAGGGTTTCCGGCAATAATAAACTCAGGAGGCCCGAAGTCAGGCCGGTGGCTCCAAAGACAATGAAGGGTAAAGACCACTGCACATATCTCTGTGGGGGCAGGGAGTAGAACAAAAACATACAAAAACTCGGTATCCGTTTCCCAGCATGTGACATCAGCAGTCTTATGACCGAGGCATGGCCATGTTTACTATTCCTACTAGAATACACAATAAGCCACTTCCTTCCCCATGGAGAGTTACCCTGGAAAATCATGGAGTGCTTGCTCAGGCACGCAGAAGTGGGAGTGAGTACACAGAGAGGCGGCAGAGGTATGTGCATAGGATCGGAAGCAGGGGGGTGGGTACTGCTTTCACTGCAGGCAACTCGCTTAGAACACAGGGATCTCCACATACTCTTCGCTTGGGAGACACCTCAAATACTCGCTCACCATAAAGTTTAAAGTTCTCCACCCTGGAATCAGCCAATCAGTATGCTCGCTGATTCACTTAGCACTGAGTGAGGGACAGGCCAGGCTAGTAGGGAGAGATAGGGAGGGGGCTCCCGTGATCAGGCTCACAGAAATCCCCAAAATGCGGAGGTGTCAGGAAACCAGAGATAAGGGAACACACCAGATCGCCCTGCCCAAGGTGTCTTCGGAGGGGGGTCTCTTTTTATGACAGTCACCTGGGACCAACAGAGATTAACCAGACCCTAAAAAAAAGTAAGCCATTAAAGATGTTATCACTAGTTCTTACACAAAAGTGCTATCAGTAGAGAAATTAAAAAGATTTAAGTTCCCTGGTTAGCTTTCAATAAAAGACCAATCCTAAAAGCCCTCAGGGGCAATCCTGTGGGGGCCCCTTCACTGCTGAGAGCTTTTTTATTGTATCCTTGCTTAATAAAAACTCTATCCCTTTCCTCTCCTTTGTCTGCGAGATTCATTCTTCAACTCCATGAGACAAGAACCTCGCTCTCCCGCTTCAGCAACATGCCTGGAGGACGGGGTTAAAGTTATGAACACCCCAAAAAGAAAAAGAAAACCCTAAGGAACCCGTGTGATTTGGAAACTACCTGAACACGGTGATACAGCTTTGCTTCAGAGATCCAACAGACATTCTTCGGAAAATTTAGTTTCTTGAAACACAAACTGGCTCAAAGATAATGACACAGAAAACTGTGTTGCTCTAGGGCCACTGGGGTGTTACTCTGGGGCCTTTCTGAGCTGATCAACATTCTTGAATTCCTGTATAGGAGTTGCTTAGCTTTATGCTTCTCTCTTTTGGGCTTCCAAATTGCGTGGATAGGACCACTACTAGTTAGGGTATCTTCTGCCTGATTTTTCAGAAGTAAAAAGATGACGGACAAAGTGGGGCGAGGGGTGGAGGTGGGAGGGGGGAATCTCACTTCTGGAGCCCACATGCAAACACAGGTCCAACACTGTGGGTGTGCTGCTGAATCAAGGGGGACACAACACTCTCATCTCTTCTCAACTGAGCAGGAATAGAGGTACAGTGCTAGGTATTCTAATGTTCTGGGAGAGCCATCCAGAGTCAGAGATCTTTAGAGATAAACCCCTAATGTCCACACACTTTGCAGAATGGAACTAATTTATATTAGAGAAATGGTCTTATACTGTAAAATTAAGCATGAAACATGGAAAGAGATACTCATGAAAAGGAAGTATACTGCAAGTCAAAGACAGAAAGATGGAAGGAAGGAAAGAAGGAAGGAAAGAGAGAGAGAAAGAAAGAAAGAAAGAAAAAGAAGAAAGAAAGAGAGAAAGAAAGAAAAAAGAAAGAAAGAGAGAGAGAGAGAGAAAGAAAGAAAAAGAGGCCACAGTGGCATTTCAGAGACATTCTCCTGTGCTAGTGAGGCAGGGACACCAAAGGGACGCTATGAGAGAAAAAGCTGGTTTTCCCTTTGCTGCTTTTCCCGCTTCTCCTCTTGCTAGGACCCACACTCCCAGCCCACTTCACACACGCCTTGTAAAGCAAATCGCATAGGTCCTTCTTATAAGAGGTCAGGACTTAATGATTTCTCTAGAACAGATAATATCTAAGGAAGGACCAGGTGACAATAACCAGGTGAAGCTATCATATGAGCATTCCAGACCACTGGAGACATTCTAGACATCTCCATGGCAAGACACCTTGGCTCCAAGGAATAACACGGGGGCCCTTGTCTTTGTTCTAAGCGGTTCCTGGATGCCTGGATGCCTGAGAGGACACGTACACCAGACCACTCCCAGCCCCATGGACAAAGATGAGACTCCTTCCTTTCCTTTCTGAGCCTCCCAGACAGTCACTCCATCTGTATCTGCTTTCTCCAGATCTTCAATAAACTCTTTCACCTCCTGCTGGCTCACATTTGATTTCCATGCTGCGTGAAGCCAAGGACCCTCCTGGCTGGTCCTGCGGGAACCCCCTGGGTGTATCGCTAGTGGGCAGAACAGTTGTCTACACAGCACATCCAGGCACCCCTTGTTGAGTGCTGGCTGGGAGGGCAATAGTTCGGCCCAGCAGAGACATCCGCAGGGGCTCTGGGGATTAATCTGTCACAGAACTGGAACATTTCAAGACTGGAAGGATTTTCAGGGCTGCCATTAGGTCTATCCCCTTTCTTTTGACTATGACATTTAGGAAACACTAAAAACTCTTAATAGACACACTGCTAGGCACGTTTCTCTTCTAATTTTCTTGTGGAAGTGGTGTGCCTTTGGGCAAGTTACCTAACCTGCTTCTGCTGATTTCTCATCTTTAATAGAGGGCAACAACCATGCCTGCCTCACATGGTTCTTGTGAAGCTTACTTGAGATGATATGTGTTGAAGTGCTCAACACGGAGCCCAGCACATCGCAGAAGCTTAATAAATATTCACTGGCTGGCTAACTTATGGATGGAGATAGGAAGGGCACACTGGCATTAGCTAACTCTCCAGTAAATGCAGAGAAGCAAACACGCGGAGCCTCGGGGCTAAGAGCATCCTGGGTCCGAGCCCATCTGCCCTGAGGGACACGTAATCTAAAAGATACAAGGTTCCCATGCGGGGCAGGCTGATCTTAAGTGGCAACTGTTCATTACCACCTTCTACTCAAAGGCGCAAGCATTTCCAAAGCAGAGAATCCAGAAAAACAAAACTAGGAGGTACAAACCAACCAGTGAGGGGATGAAGGGGGCAATAATCCCACCAACTCGGGAGAACATAGAACAAGTTCCAAGCCCAACGTTCCTGAAAGGCATAAAAAGGGGGGGAAAAATCAGTAAGTTCTGGCAGGGGCGGTGGGGGCGGGGGGAGTGTAAAGACCCTGTGGGACAATGGGCCTGTAATAATAAATCCCAAGGTGGAGGAAGCACAAGCAGTGCTGCCTGCTAGAACATTCTGAGCCGCTGGAAATGTCCTATAACCGCACTGTCCAATATGGAAGCCGCTAGACAGCTATTAGCACTAGAAATGGGGCTAGTGAGAACGAGGAACTGGGTTTTTCATTTGCTTTATTTTAATTAGTTTAAATTTAAATAGCCACATGAGGCTAGTAACTCCCATACTGGACAGCGCAGTTATTACAGAGAACAGTTGTAGAAACGACCATGAGAATGTTTCTTGTCAAATGTTCTTACGGGTTTTTGTGTGAGGTTTCCTCTGAATTGATATACCCGTGGAGAGCCAGGCCTTTATGACCTGAGAAGTCTGCCCATTTATTTAAATTCAACAAATTGACGATTCAAGGGTCAGGCATATGACTATGAATTGAGCACATATTATCAGGAGACCAGGAACGTGACCTTTGTGAGGGGTACGGACATGCGAGAGGTGGGAGGGGGTGGGAATGAGAGCAGTTACAGGTGGGGTGGCCAGGCAGCACCCTCTCACCCCAGCCTAATTGTTAGCAATGGCAAAATGGTCATCCTAGCATCACAGCCAGGAGCCAGAGAAATCAGGTCAGAGGAATAATTAGGAAATGACCAGCCAATCACAGACAGCCTGGGAAAAACTGGAGGAAAAGGGACTTAAAATTAATAGGCAGAAAGAATCATTCAGTTTGCACGGATGAGGGAAACATTTGGAATGATCTCTGAAAAGCCTGGGGAAGTGCTGAGCTAGGGAGCTCCTGCCCGGCCCTCAGAGGCAGTTCTAAGAAGACTGAGCTACATCCCTGCCCTTCCCATCTTGTTTTCAGACTTATTTTATGAGGGGGAAACTTCAGAGTGTGTTCTTTTTGATAGGAGCATGTCCTACTCATTAGAAACCACATTTAACAACTAATATGAAAACCTCATCATCACTTCTAAGTGGAATTATCTTTTTAACAATGTGTATATTCTGAGTGAAAATGTAGGTCCTGTGAGAACAAGGACCTAGTCCCCTTGCCTGACATGTGCCTGACACAGGATGGGTGACTGAATAAATTCAATCCAATGAAATCAAGATGGCATCCGAGCACTCTTTGGGTGATGGGATGTGTTCATTGTAGAGGACTTCCCTCATGATTTACACGAGGGAGTTCAGCCCAAAATACAGCTACGTTTTCCTCAGCCAAGTGGGCTGAGTGCAGTCTACACAGGCAACTTCTGGGCTTCGGCCTGCTTGCTGGATCGTTGCTGGCCCACACTAACTCTGGTCCCGGTGGAACGAGAACCATCCCTCTGCCGCGGCAAGGGTCTACAGCAAAACATGCAGGACGTGTGAGGCTCACCTGATGACTGTGGGGTACAGCTCAGAGGTGTAGATGTACACCACGTTAAAGGCCGCGCTGATTGTCAGCTTCCCGAGCAGAGACAAGGAATGGCTGTTCACCACGGCAAACACACCTGTGTCTGAGGAGGACAAGGGTAACACCGTGAGGTCCTTCAAGGAGAAAGACACCTTTAAATGACTCACTGAATTCTGAAGGAGCCAGAGGCATGAATAGTGATCTCAAACAGTAAGGAGGTAGTGTCATGGAATACACATTCAGAAGGTTCAGTGAGCACACATAACACACCCACACAAATATTCTCCCAGTGTCTTGGCTAGCTCTCCGACACCTTCCACAGTGGTGGTCATTGTGGGTGATTAAACTCGCTTCCTCCTCAGTGACAGAGCTCTTGGAAAACTGTCCTGTAGTAAAGCAAGCTTCATGGGGATGGTAAGTCTCATCCACCATGGGATGGCCTCTCTTTCCCAACCTCGTTCAACAACCAGTGATGTGAAATGGTGGTAAGCATGACAAGCTCTGGCGCGTTCGGGCAGTAAGTCTGACGGATGTAAGAGGCAGAGGGCGGTCCAGGAAAACGACTCTCTTCAGTGGGCGTTTCTTGGTGTTCCATTGGAAGATAAGGAATAATCCCGCTAAAAGACTACCAGAGGGTATAAATTAATGTTCTTTAAAGAACAAGACTCTAAATATGGAACTACTTTTAATCTTTCTTCCTGCCCAACTTCTTACTTGAATTACTAATCACTAATGATATTTCAGTTTCTTAATGTTACGTCTTTACATAAAATACAAAAATACAGATTATGGCAGCTCATTTCCCTATCAAAAATACTATCAATTATCCCGTGGTTCTTTCCTTTATTAACATTTTTCTCCCTGGGATCTTGCAATGCAATTACTCCCTTTCAAACATATTTAACCTCTCCCTTCAATAACCCACTAGACTCTGCTTTCAAAATAACAATTTCTCCTTCTAAGGAAAAAAATCTCATTGACTCTGTGGTACTTTCCCCCTTGACTAGCAGACATCTTCAATGAGGGACCAAGCCTCCATTTCCCCAAATACACCTGCCCTTGTAGCTCACTACAATCTGGCTTCCGATAGCATGTTCTCCTCCAAAGTCCTACTCTTGAAGGTCAACAGCGAGGTCCTAATCGCCAAAGTAATTGCCTCTCATTCTCCTTGACATTTCTGCCAAATAGAATTCGCTTGTCCCCTTCCTTGCGGCTGCTTGCTTGGCTCATAGAAACCACTCTTCCCTTAAATAACTCAAAAGCAATATCCTCTCCTTCCTTTGACCTCCACTGTGCCTATTCCCTAATCCATTCAACCGGCACGCTTCAGACACACTCCTGGAGCTGCTTCCTTTTCTATCTTGTCTGCCCCCAGTACATTCCGAGTTACTTCAGGCTAAGGCTGGTATCCTGTTTGTATCTGTGCCCCTCACACCATCTCCCATAGGACGATCCTCCGCGGTGCTTGCTAAATATTTGTTGAACAAATAAGTAGAAGGACTACAGTAGGGATGAATTTAGTGAAAAGAATCGGTGTTAATGCTCTCTCAACTTCTAAGGAGGGGGGCATTTAAATACTCCATCCTAAACTATGCTTCACCTTCCCTGCTTGACTATGAAATAAATCTTCATCTACTTTAAAGATGGTGTCCCGAACACAGTGGCCCACGCGCTGCCAAACCCGACCATCTGGGGCTTTCTCCTCTTCTGCCAGGCTACTTGGAAGAAGATGCTAGCTCTTTTAAGTACTGAATATATTATTTTAAGCCATGAGTGCTTCTGGAAAAAGAACTCTGCCTTTTGGCGTTTACCCCAAGATATATGTCTGCACTTGAGATCTAACAATCTTTTCCATTAAACCAATAACAAGGGCAATTCTTCAATTATTTTCCAGAAAACTCAGTGTGTCAGGAAAAGGTATTCGGTAGCCTTGGAGCAAACAGGAATATGCACATTTGCTTTACTGCAAATGATCTCTGGGGCTGTTTTCAACCTGTACAGGATGGCATCTTTCAGAACTGTACAGTGACGCTCTGTAACATCTTTAACAACAGGTTAGGGGATGGCTGTCCTGAAAATTGAATTCAAATGGCACGCCACAGAAGGCTTTTATCCAAACACCCACAAGATCCAAAGCTGGAAGAAGCCTTTCACGTGAAGCTCAGGACGGTTCCAGATGGAAGCCCTTTGGGGAGCGAGGCTCCAGCCGTGTACCCACAGAGCACTCCCACCGGCCTAACACCTCATCAGATGCTTGAAACTTCTCCCCTGCGTTCCTGACAATGGTGTCTGCAGTCACCACTTGAACCTCGGGGAATTCACCTATCCCCAGGTAGTCCATGTCAATTCAGACAGTTCTGTTTATTAGAAAATTATTTCTTATCCTTTCTGGGGCTCCTGCCTCGGAAGCTGTTGGGCTGTTGGTCATTCTGAGTCAATGTTCAGGAGTGCTTTGCAGCCACTGGGCTGGTTCCTTTGATTCCTGACTTTGGCTCTTTATCTGAAAATAAAATAGATACTACTGGCTATTACCAGCAAAAGTCCAAAGTGACTGTTTAAAAAAAAAAAGTAATTTAAAAAGGAAAACTAGGGGCGCCTGGGTGGCTCATTGGGTTGAGGGTCTGCCTTTGGCTCAGGTCATAATCCCAGGGTCCTGGGATTCAGCCCTGTTTCAGGTTCTCTGCTCAGTGGGGAGTCTGCTTCTCCCTCTGCACCCCCCCCACCTCACCAATTTGTGCTGTCTTCCTCTGCCTGCCGCTCTGCCTTCTTGTGCTCTGCCCCCCGTCAAATGAATGAATGAATGAATAATAAATATAACTAAAATCTTAAAAAAAAAAAAGGAAAACTAAACTCAATTATCTTTGAGGGGAAAAAAAGATAATTCTCCAAACACTTGTATCTTGTATCCTTCAAAGCACTAAATTCAAGAGGTTATAAGTTTATTCCAATGATGAAGCTGTAAGGACACCATTTTTGGAACTAGCTATCTGGAAGTTTTCTCAGAGCCCATCTGAGGGTGCCAGAACAAAAAATCTCAGTATGTTATAGTCACATTTCACTGACCCCAAATAGTAAAACTTCAACTTAATCAACTACTTCATTCACTGGGTGATTATGGCAAATTTTTGATTTCTCATGCATATTTAATACAGCAGTATGCCCTCTGCTGTGATACACAGGTGGGCAAAAAAAAAAAAACCCTACAATTCATTTGCTTCCCCCCCTTTTTTAATTTAATTTTAATTTTTTTAAAGATTTTATTTATTTATTTGACAGAGAGAGACATAGCGAGAGGGGGAACACAAGCAGGGGGAGTAGGAGAGGGAGAAGCAGGCTTCCCCGCGGAACAGGGAGCCCAATACGGGACTCGATCCCAGGACCCTGGGATCACGACCTGAGCCGAAGGCAGACGGTTAACGACTGAGCCACCCAGGCGCCCCATTCCCCCCCATTTTTTTAAAGAAAAATACCATATATGCACAAAGTTCTGTCACTATAGTTTCACCATTTCTAAAATTTCACATGAATGATATAATTCAGTTTGTAGACTTTTGTGTCTAGCTTCTTTTAGTTAGCATGAATGCTTTTGAAATTTATCCATTTATTGCGTGTATCAGCAGGTCACAGTTCAATCCTTTTGTTGTTGTTGAGCAATATTTCATTGTACGAATATGTCACAATTTGTTTATCCATTCCTCAGCCGATGGATATTTGGGTTCCTTCCAGTTTGGGGCTATTATTAATAAAGCTACTATGAACATTTGCATCAAAGTCTTTGTGTACATCTGTGTTCCTGCTTCCCTTGGGTAAAGGTGAGTCATATGGCAAGTGTATGTCTCCCTTTTAAATAAGCTGCTAATGTTTTTCAAAGGGTCTGTACCATTTTACATTTCTATCAGCGGGATATAAGAGTTCCAGTTCTTCCTTACCATTGCCAATGATGGTATGGTTGGTCTTTTTAATTTTAGCCATTCTATTTTTTTTTTTTTTTTAGACTTTATTTATGTATCTGAGAGACAGAAAGAAAGCACGAGCAGGGAGAAAGGACAGAGGAGGAAGCAGACTCCCCACTGAGCAGGGAGCCTGACATGGGACTTGATCCCAGGACCCTGGGAACATGACCTGAGCCCAAGGCAGACACTTAACTGACTGAGCCACCCAGGCACCCTAATTTTAGACATTCGAATAGGTGCACGGTGGTATATCTCCACTGTGGTTTTGATTTCCATTTCCCTAATGTTAAATAGTTGAACATCTTTTCCCATGCTTATTGACCATTTTCTTATCCCTTTGGAGAAGTGTCTGTTCAAATCTTCTGCCCATGTTTTTTTTCTCATTATTAAGCTGCAAGAGTCCATTCTATATTCAGGGTACAAGTCCTTTATCAGGTATATGTTTTGCAATTATTTTTCTGTCTATGCCTTGCTTTTCATTTCTTTAATTATGTCTTTCAAAAAGCAAAAGTTTTTAATTTTGAAGCCTAAGTAATGAATGTTTTTCGCTTTGTGCTTTTTTGTGTCCTATTTAAGAAATCTTTGCCTAAACCAAAGTCACTAAGATTTTTCTCTAACATTCTCCTATAGAGCTTCTATAGTTTTAGCCTTTACAACTGAGTCTCCCACTCATTTCGAGCTAATTACTACATATGACATGACATGCAAGTTGAAGTTAAATTGTTTGCACACGGACATCTGATTATCCCAGCACCAATTGTTGAAAGATTATCTTTTCCTCATTGAGCTCTACTTGTCATCTTTTCTAAAAATCAACTGACTGTGTCCATTTTTCTCTATGTATAATAGAAAACATTTTTAAAAGGTGATCAAAATCTCAGGCCCCCTCAAAAAATAAAAATCAACTGACCATATGCGTGGGTTTATTTCATACTATATTCTATTATCTATATATCCATTCCTATCTGCCAATATCATACTATCCTGATTAATGTAACTTTGTAGTAAGTTTTAAAATCAGGTAAGTCCTCCAACTTTATTTTTCTTGATAAAAGTTATTTTGGATATTCTAGACCCTTTACATCTCCATAAAAATTTTGGTGTTAACTTGTCAATATCTGTCCACAAAAAAAAAGTCTGTTGGAAATTTTACTGGGATTGAGTGTGCTGAAGGGAGACTGATTTAGGGGAGAACTGATACCTTAAACAAGATCTTCTACCCTGAGCATGGTAACCTCTTCATTTATTTTATTATTATTATCACCACCAATTCCTTTATTTAGTCTCTTCTTTGATTTTCTCTCATCAATGTTTTATATTTTATAGTTTTCTACAGGTCTGAAACATATTTTGTAAAATTTATCCCTAAATATATCACATTTTAATTTTATTATAAATGGTATTATTTCCTTTCAATTTTAAATTGTTGCTAATATATAGAAATAAAATTGTGTCATATGACTCTGTGAAACTCATTTATTAATTTAGTAGATTGTTTTTGTAGATTCCCTAGGGTTTTCTATGGACACAAGCAAGTAGTCTTGTGAATAAAGACAGTTTTACTTCTTCCTTTCCAATTTGGATCCCTTTAATTTCTTTGTATTGCCTTATCCTTTTCACTAGTAATTTCAGTACACTGCTCCATAGGAAGTGGTAAGAATGGACATCCTTGCCTTTGTCCTGATCTTAGGGAGCAAGTATTTAATTTTTTACCATTAAATGTGATGTTAGCAGTCGGTTTCCCCTTGATGCCCTTTATCAACTACTTCTAGTTGCTGATGGTTTTTGTAATGAAGGGGTATTGAATTCTCACAAGTGCTTTTTTTGACTTGTATTGAAATGATCCTATGATTTTTTTTTCCTTTCGGCTTTTTAAGATGGTGAATAACACCGATTAGCTTCTGAATGTCAGACTAACCCTACATTGGTAGCATACACCCTGCTTGGTCAATTTGCTAATATTTAGTTCAGGATTTTTGCATCTATACTGATCTGTAGTTTTCGTGTAAAGTCTTTGTTTGGTTTTAGTATCAGGGTAATTGCTGGCCTCACAAATGAGGTTGGGAGAGTATTCCATCTTCTTGTGTTTTCTGGAAGAATGTATAGAATGGCTGTTATTTCTTCCTTAAGTTTTTGGGGGAATTCACCAGTGAAGCCATCTGGGCCTGGAATTCTCTTGTAAGAATGTTTTTACCGACAGATTAAATTTCTTGAATGTATCGGTCTATTCAGGTCATCTGCATTTTTTTTTTTTTTTTTTTTTGTGGTTTAGGTTTTATTTCATCATCATAAACTGAACTCTGCAATCCAGCTAGACCTGGGGATAAGGAACCACAGAGCCTGCAGAACTGCAGCGAGAGCACAGAGATTCTGGGGTATTTCAAGCAGGTGGGGGTGGAGGGGTGCTCTCCCGAGCTACAGAAGGGATGGTCTGGTAGTTAAGATAAAACACAAGTCAGATTTATTAGATCTGTCCACAGTCAGCAATGGTGATCTTCTTGCTGGTCTTGCCGTTCCTGGACCCAAAGCGCTCCATGGCCTCCACAATGTTCATGCCTTCTTTGACCTTGCCGAAGACCACATGCTTGCCATCCGACCACTCAGTCTTGGCAGTGCAGATGAAGAACCGGGAACCGTTCATGTTAGGTCCAGCGTTGGCCATGGACAGGATGCCAGGACCCATGTGCTTCAGATGAAATCCTCATCATCAAACTTCTCCCAACAGATGGACTTGCCTCCAGTGCCGTTATGGCGTGTGAAGTAACCCCCCCCCACATAAATCCCGGAATGATCCTGGGAAAGCAGGAACCTTTATAACCAAATCCTTTCTCCCCAGTGCTCAGGGCACAGAAGTTCTCTGCTGTCTTTGGAACTTTGTCTGCAAACAGCTCGAAGGAGACACGGCCCAAGGGCTCACCGTCCGCGGCGATGTCAAAGAACACAGTGGGTTTGACCATGGCTGGGCGGCAAGGGCGGCTCTGGGGCAGTGGCGTCTGCAAGGCCAGGTTATCTGCATTTTTGAGTATACTTTGGCAGCTTGTATCTTTCAAGGAATTGATCCATTTTGGCCAAGTTGAATTTACTGGCATAAAAATGTTCACAATATTCCCTTATAAATGCCAACAGTTTCTATAGGTTCCCCTCTTTCATTCCTGATATTGGTAATGTGTGTCTTTTCTCTTTTTCCTATATTAGTTTGGCAAGTGCTTTATTGATTTTATTGATCTCAACAGTCAGCTTTTGGTTTCACTGGTTTTTTCCCCCAGTATTTTGCTATTTTATTTCATTGATTTTTGCTCTTATTATTTGCTTCCTTGTCCTTGCTTTGTGTTTGTCATTTTTCTTAAGTTTGTCTTCTATTTTCTTAGGAAAGAAGCTGAGATCAACTTGAAAACACCTTTTTCTGACACATTTTCAATTAAATTTTTCTCTAAGCACTGCTTTATTGCATCCCACAAACTTTGATATGTTATACTTTAATTATTGTTTAATTAAAAATATTTTCGGTGCACCTGGGTGGCTCAGTCAGTTAAGCGGCTACCTTTGGCTCAGGTCATGATCCTGGGGTCCTGGGATCAAGCTCTACGTTGGGCTCTCTGCTCAGCGGGGAGCCTACTTTTCCCTCTCCCTCAGCTACTCCCTCTGCTCGTACTCTCTCTGCCAAATAAAATCTTTAAAAGAATATATATTTTTTTCTAATTTCCTTTCTTCTTTGACCCGTGGGTTTTTAGAAGAGTGGTTTTTAAAATCTAAATATCTGAGGATTTTCCTGATGTTTTTCACCTACTGATTTCTAGCTTAATTCCATTCTCATCAAACAACTATTTTTGGCAGATTTCAATCCTCTTCAATTTACTGAAACTTGTTTCATGGCTCAAATGTGGCCCTTCTTGGTAAATGTTTCATGTGTGCTTTAGATGGAGTGCACGTTCTGCTGTGTTAGGGGAGAGCGTCTGACAAATGGCAGTTAGGTTATGTTCAAGTCTTTATATCTGTAGTTACTTGCTGTCTGATTTTGCTATTAATCGTTGAGAGGTATTGAAGTATCCAACTGTAATTCTGGATTTATCTATTTATTCTTTCAGTTCTATCCAATTTTCATGTATTTTGAATCTGTTACGAGATGCTACACAATCGGTACTGTTATATCCTCTTGATGAACGGGACTTTCTTGTTATGTGTTTATAGCTTTCATCAAACATGGAAAGGATATGACCACCTTTTCTGCAAATAATTTTTTCTTTACTTCCCCCTTCTTTGACTCCAAGTACAAATACCTTAGGCTTGGTGTTGTACTACAACTCATTGATGCTTTGTTAACTTTTCATTCAATTATTTTTTTCTGCTTCATTTTGCACACTTTTTTTTTCCTTAAAGACTTTATTCATTTGAGAAAGAGAGAGAGACAGAGAGCACAAGCAAGGGGAGAGGCAGAGAGAGAGGGAGAAGCAGACTCCCTGCTAAGCTGGGAGCCCGATGTGGGGCTCAATCCCAGGACCAGGAGATCATGACCTGAGCTAAAGGCAGATCCTTAACCATCTGAGCCACCCAGGTGCCCCTTACATACTTTCTTTTGTTATGTCTTTCACTGACCTTCTGTAGTTAATCTTATTCACTGCATTTTCTTTTTCATATAATGTATGCTTCAACTCTAGATGTTACACATATGTCTTTTATAGCCTCCATTACTGTGTTCATGATGATCATGCTTTCCCCTATCTTCTTAAACATGTGGAACAAATTGATAATAGCTGTTTTATTAAAGTTCTTTTCTCCTCCTTCTGTCATCTGGGTCATTTCTGGTTTTGTTTCTATTGATATATCTCCTGGTTGGTTATCAGTGGTATTTTCCTGCCTCGTGATATTGGCTGGATGCTATATACTGTGGATGTTACCTTGTTAGGTGCTGGATTTTACTGTATTCCTTTAAATACTGTTGCTCTTTATCCTGGGATACAGTTAAGTTACTTGAAATCACTTCATCCTTCTGAGATTTTTAAAGCACTTTGAGGGCAAGCAGAGGACAGCCTTGAACGTAGGGCTTCTCTGACCCAGGAGGTCTCTACCCAGCACCGCACATCCGGCTGAAAAGAACACAGACTAGGCACGGCCTTGGGTTCCAAGAATTGACCCAAATGCTGCTTCCTGGTGGTCCTCTCTCTGGCCTCAGTAGCTTCCTCAAACACACGCAAAGATCAGTAAGCAGCCAAAGACTTTGAGGCCTGTTCTGCAGATCTCTGAAATTCTTCCTCTGTGTATCTTATCCCTCTCCAGTATATTTTCTAGCACATTCTAGAAATCTTGCCCTCCCCAAGTTTTAATGCTACTGTCTTCTGAATTCAGTAAAGTACCAGGATTTGCTGGGCTCCCCATCCTTGCACCGTGGCTTTGAGACCCCGAGCTAGGTCACAGTTAGGAAGCACTTTGTTTCCTTCCACTCGGGGATTACTGCCTGTCCTGTGCAGCCTATTGTCCAGGGTCTGAAAATCTGTGCTTCTTATATTTTGTCTGGTTTTAGAGTTGTTTAACGCAGGAGAATAGCGGGTCTCTATTATGATTGTGGTCCGAAGTTAAAGTCCCCATAGCATTTTGTTGTCAATCCTCATACGGTACCTTCTGACTTTATTGTTGTTATTTTTCTCTAATCACTCATTTTCTTCACCAGATTGTAAGCTCTTTGAGTCCAGGGACTAGGTCTTGTTTATGAATAATATCCGGTATATAGCAAGCACTAGAGAAGTCAAGTGACTAAAGAATGGGCAGACAAAGGTTGATAAAAGAAATGAGATATAAAGGTGCTCAGAGTAGTCTGAGGACACTCTTTCAACTGTGAAACTTGTTTATCTGGTCGTGGGCTGTGATTCCCTAGTATTCAGACTCTGGCCGGACCACAACTACCAGGAACATCCTTGCCAACAAGAGCCCAGTGTCACTCTGACAACCCAAGTTCTTGAACCCTGGCCACTTCCCATCAGACCTGTCTACTAAAGAGTTAAGAACTGGCTCTAATTAGGCAGCATTAATTCTCTAAGACAACAACCTCACCATGTGTAATGAATACTTTGGCTATAAACCTCTTAAGAGAGCAAAACAGCATTCCCTAAACAGCATTGATTTTAGAGTCCGAAAGACCTGAAATCTGAATCCTAAGTGTGCTGCTTCCTTGCTGTGCCAACTTAGACAAGGTGCTTGACCTATCTGAACTTTAGTTTCCTTATCAAATGGGGATAATATATAGTATCTTCTATATATGAAGAGAACCCAGTATATAGTCAACCCTTCATAAATGATAATCAGTATTGTAGGTTTAATTAGGATCCTTTAAGCAAGGATAAAAATCAGCTAAAATGAATGATGAGAAATCTGTACAAAAATATTAGTGGCCACCTGGTAACACTACCTCCAGGGAGAACATTTACTTGGAGGCCAACCAATGTGCGAAAATGCACTGGGCAGGACGCTTTGCCTAATAATTATAAACCGCAGGCTGAGGAATGCCAAACAATCTGTTTTCTAGCAGACAGGTGGTTTCTTCTAGAGGTGTACCCGTATATATGTCTGTCTGTCACACAGAGAACCGCAATCACACGCAGGTACCACAAAAAAAGTTGGTAGGTACTGGGACACCTTTGTTGGCAGAAAGAAGAGAGTGAAGGTGTGTTTGGTGGGGAAAAGTGAGGGAAAATGGGCACAAAGAGCATGAGAAGATGAGTGGTCTCCAAGCTCACACAAGATGCTAATAGAATTTTTCACCAAACTACTAGGTCTCTTTCTCAACATATACTTATCAGAACTTTTGTAAGAAGTAGCTTAAGGCTCAGAACTTTGAACAAACTGAGATTTACTTGTTTATTTTTAAAGACTTTTATTTTATTTATTTGACAGAGAGAGAGACAGCGAGAGAGGGAACACAAGCAGGGGGAGTGGGAGAGGGAGAAGCAGGCTTCCCGCGGAGCAGGGAGCCCGATGCAGGGCTCGATCCCAGGACCCTGGGATCATGACCTGAGCCGAAAGCAGACACTTAATGACTGAGCCACCCAGGTGCCCCTGAACAAACTGAGATTTAAAAGAGAGCCATCGAGGGGCGCCTGGGTGGCTCAGTCGTTAACCGTCTGCCTTCGGCTCAGGTCATGATCCCAGTGTCCTGGGATCGAGTCCCGCATCGAGCCTGCATCGAGCTCTCTGCTCAGCGGGAAGCCTGCTTCTCCCTCTCCCACTCCCCCTGCTTGTGTTCCCTCTCTTGCTGTGTCTCTCTTTGTCAAAAAAATAAATAAAATCTTAAAAAAGTAAATAAAAGAGAGCCATCGAAATGCTTTAAGGAGTAAATATGAAAGGTTCAAAGAAAGTTTAAGGAACAAATTTTTTCAGCTTAAGGAAGTGAAGATTCAGGAGTAGGTGACTCCCAGCAAATATAGAAAGGATTATGCAAAAAAAAAAGGAAGGGAGGGGTGGTCATCTCTTCTCTATCTCTAGTGATGAATAAAATGAAAGGGAATAGGCTCAGTTGTAGTGGAAGAGGCCAGTTCTCATGGCTAAACAATTTTCTAAGGGATGTAGTGAGATTTCTTTTCCTGGAAATATTCAAAAACAGACTAGATGTGCACTTTTCTAAGTATAACAGAGGTACCACATTGCTGAGGCGCACTCTTGGAGTACTCCTTACTCTGTGTCCACCCAGGGGCACCAACGACAAAGGGCTCAAGCTTCTCTCTTAAAACCAACCACAAGTGAGCAGAGAGTGAGGCCGGGTCTGGCTGGAGACCACACATCTGCTTTCACTTTGAAAGAGCCACATGCAGAGTGCTGGGCTGCGGGCTGGTACCCCGGAGTGCACAGCTAAGTGGAAGGAGGCCTGGCTGGGAGAGGTGTGACAGGTTACAGGGGTGCTTATGACAACAAGGAGAAAGTTTTCTTTACAAGGCGACAACTAGAACACTGGCCTATGATAGATAGAAAACAATGGGATTTCCAAGTTGTCTATGAAAAACAAAATCTGAATCTAAAGCTATGATGATCTTGGGGCGCCTGGGTTGAGCATCTGCCTTCGGCTCAGGTCATGATCCTGGGGTCCTGGGATTGAGCCCCGCATTGGGCTCCCTGCTCAGTGGGGAGTCTGCTTCTCCCTCTGCCTCTGACCTTCCCCCCTACCCCCTCTTGTGCTCTCTCTGTCTACCAAATAAATAAATACAAATATTAAAAAAAATAAAGCTATGGGGCACGCCTGGGTGGCTCAGTCGGTTAAGCGACTGCCTTCGGCTCAGGTCATGATCCTGGAGTCCCGGGATCGAGTCCCGCATCGGGCTCCCTGCTCGGCGAGGAGCCTGCTTCTCCCTCTGACCCTCCCCCCTCTCAGGTACTGTCTCTCTCTCTCATTCTCGCTCTCTCAAATAAATAAATAAATCTTCAAAAAAAAAAATAAGGCTATGATGATTTGAAGCCCCCTACTGCCTAGAGGTGGGCTTCCCATCATCAAATGGTCCGCTCCATCATCAAATAAACAACTCTAATGTCACCAGTACTGCAGCCCAGACACCCCAGACAAACAGAACCAGGCGCGTGGTTCTACAAGCCCACAGCAAGGCAAGAGCCGAGGACTCTCCCTTTTCTGGCACTAGCAGAGGTAACAATTTCCTTAGAGAGTATGAAATAGGTAAACTCATCGAAACCTCTAGTTTCCGTGATTCCATGAAAATCACTACAAGGTTGTGCTACATACAGGTCACATCCACAGTAGTGAACGAACCGCCCCCTGGATTGAAGGCACAGGACTTGAGGTGGTGACCAGCAGCACAGCAGGTGTCCTGGGGGTTACAGAACTAGAACACGTGGCCTTGGGGTCTTGGGTGAGACACTGCTACACCCAAATCTCAAGGAGAAGCAACGACCAAAGGAGGGTTTCCTACGTGATATGTCGGGTCAGCAAGTAAATTCTTCAGCTGTTTCGAGCACTGTCAAACCTTATGTTAAGCCACTTCACAATGATTCCCACCTGAAGTAAAAGCTCCAGGATGGAGACCTACTAAGATCCCAAAGCCCCCCAAACAGGGCTTTTGTGCTACCACCTGCCCTAGCAGTCCAGTGTTAGTTATGACCCACCCCGCATTGTTGGAAAGCACTGCCCGAATCAGTTTTTGACAAGACAGCTAGCATGTGTCAGGTGTGCTAGTGCCAAAAAGAAAAAAAAAAAAAAAGGCTGAGAACCATCACTCTCTAACATAAATTCTATAGAAGGGCAGAATCAAGTTAGATAAGGATGCACAGCAAAGCTACAAATATATAAAAATACCAAAGTTTCCTAAAGATGATTTGTTCACACTTTATATAAGACTGGGAAAACATCCGTTGTCACCAACAGTGAACAGCCCCTCTTCCTGTGGTGCCGTTATGATCAGGAGGCCCTGGAAGTATGGATGGTGGTCATGCAGAGGGCACCAAAGCTGCCTTTGGGAACCGGTGACTCTGATCTGTGATTGTCTGGAGTGGGGAGTACAGATCCGTAGCCCTGGGTGGAGTTTCTCTCTCTGCAGAGCTAAATGGTCCTCCCCATCATCAAATAAACAACTCTAATGTCACCAGTACTGCAGCCCAGACACCCCAGATGGTAGCTTAATCGCCTGAAAGAATTAATAGTGCACCTCTAAGCCCATTATTCACCCAGAGAATAGTTTAGGCAATGGGAAGAATCTGGCCCATTATACCCCACACAATCGCTAAATAATATGCAATCACAGAAATGAAGCATGGCATATGGTAATCTCTCTACTATATTGAGATTCATTGTAATAAAAGTGCTGTTCAAAACCCTTATGTGTAGAAATCTGAAAGGCATACCTTTCTTTTCTGGAAGAAACATTATAATAAGACAAGCCAGTCCTCCTAGGCACAGAAATGCCGCTAATGTCCGCTTCCGACCAAACCTAAACAACAGAAAGACATTACACATTTCTCTTGAGGATCTTATAAATTCATCTGCTTCGTCTCCCGAACCTTCTTTCTGAAATGTCCCCAGTTTCATTATATATGTTCATCGTTGCTTAAGGAATGGGTGGCAGATGTGACTGACCAGGACATAAAATACATAACCATCACAAAACAAGAGAAAACTGGCCGATGTCAGGACTGAATGACGTGTGCAGGAAAAGAACAGAGAATCATTCTATTGATTTCTGTGAGGGTTCACTATGTTCCAGGCAGTGCTGAATGCTGTCCATCGAGTATCTTACTTAGTCCTCACAATAAACCTGTAAGGCATGCGCTATGCTCTCCCTCTTCCAGAGAATGGAAATGAACCATGGAGAATGGAGTCTTCAGCTCACTTCCTCTTCTCATTACATGAATCTTTAGCAGTTCATTTTTTAAATTTTATTTAAAATCAATTAATTCACATATAATGTATTAATAGTTTCAGAGGTAGAGGTCGGTGATTTATAAGTTACAAATAACACCCACTGCTCATTCCATCACATGCCCTCCTCACATGCGTCCATCATCCAGTTACCCCATCCCCCCACCCCCCACCCCTCCAGCAACCCTCAGTTTGTTTCCTATGGTTAAAGGTCTCTTATGGTTTGTCTCCCTCTCTGATTTCGTCTTGTTTCATTTTTCCTTCTCTCCCCCTATGTTCATCTGTTTTGTTTCTTAAATTCCACATATGAGTGAGATCATATGATAACTGTCTTTCTCCGACTTACTTCATTTCGTATAATACCCTCTAGTTCCATCCACGTCATTGCAAATTTTAAACACTGTAAAACAAGGCTCTCTCTCTTAAAAATACAAACTGAAAAAAATTTCTTGTTAGTATGTCAGAATTAAGTGACATGTATTGCACACTTTATTAAGGGAACTAATTTTCAAAGAATTGCTGGAGGCTTGGGTGAAAGGCACTGGCATTAACAAGCCTCCCTTCCACTAGGGGCCTATGACTGGCTAGGTCCCCCGCAGGAACTTCCATAGTACTTGTAACCTTTATTAACAATTCTGCCGGGGAATTTTATAAGCCCTAGTTTAAGGATAAGTACATGGAAGCTTACTTGTCAAAGCCGTCACCTGTCAAAGCCATAAAAGTAACATGTGCCTGAGACTAGATTTGCACTCAGTTGTAAGTGGCTGGAAGACAGGATGACACGTGGGTCTCCAGGTCATTGTGCCTCACTTAACATCAGTACTGAGTGCCTTTCAACGGACAGGTGCCACGCTAGGCAGGCAGTGGGGACACAAAGCCATACAGGCTACTCCCTGGGACGGCATCCTTCTAAAACCGCAGGTGGTCACCCGAGGTGAGCATGGAAGCTATGACAGCACAAGGGAGGGGTGTCTGGCTCACTGGAGGTGATGGGGACCGATTTCTGGATATACAGCCTGACTCAGCTCTTGGACCACGGTGACAGCAAGCTCAGTCCTAACAGAGGGGTCACTGGGGACAATCAGGACCACCCCCAGAGAAAAGCCTTTCAACTGAACAGAATCCAAACCTGCCCTTCAAGATGCACTGAACCAACCCACCATCCGCAACAACAGCACCAAGTATAGTGCAAAAGGAATGCTGTTTGGGTTAAAATGATGATTTCTGGATAATGGGAAATGGCACAATCTGGCTGGTTCACACTGAATGGGATTTTCAGTTGCTCTGGTCAGGGCTCAGTAACAGAAGCGATCTCATAGAGAAACTGAGGAAACGGTGCTCTGTTTAAAAAGTACTGTAAAACTCCTCACTAACAAGTAGCAAAAGCAGGGTGTATTCCTCCCCTCCACAAAGTCGAGTGGGTCTTAAGAGGTAAGAAAAGTCCTTCCAGGTCCTCCAATTCTATGCCTTGTGTAAGAACCTCTACATGATAGGGGCTGGGTCGAAGGACTTCTATCTACACAGAGCCAATAATCCTATCTCTTGGGGCTAACAAACTACACATAGACTATCCAAAACCCTTCCGGTGGTAGTGCATTTTAATACTGGATTGAAAACCTACGGAAAAACTCATAAACATGAAACCCAAGCAATACCACACTAAAAAATGAATTCCAACTGCATTTAGTCTAAAAAGAATTCCAATCACCCTGGAGTACTGAACAGATACTGCCTATGGACAAAGACAACAATATTTAAGTATTTATGTATACAAGAGTGTGATCCTATGTGGGGCATTTCAGATTCAACTATACTCACCATTTTTGGTTAATCAAGTAGATGCAGATAGGGTAGGATGGAATCTCTATGAGGCCAGACAGGGCCAGGTTGGCATAAATATTTCCGCCTAGATCACCTGCGCTCAGAGTGAGGCCATAGTACACCAAGCTGCACACAAACCTGCAATTGGGGTAAAAGACAAGAAGGGCCAAAAGAAAAAGCACATGAGAATCTGCCAGAGAAGATGCAATCACTGGTTCCGTATAACGTTATCTGTCTTAAGCAATCAGCATGACATTCCCACGGAGTGTTTCTATCCCAATCTAAATGTATACAAGGAAAAAATACAAATGAAAGGGGCCTTGGAAGTTACTGAGCTACGTGGAGATGCTCTCTAAAGCAGATGAGTGGTCAGCTCCTGAAAGAGCAAAGACATCCTCTGTCCTTTCATCAAGCATATCTGCATTTAGAAGAAGACCACGACTAGTCTTGCTTTATTTAATCCAGCAGTTTACGAATACTTGCTGTAGGCGATAAACGACTCTAGGAAAGAGCTCCCGAGGGGAAAGCCAACAGGGGATGGTGTTGAGAAGGCGCGCCGAGAAGTGGCTGGATGATCGGTGGGTCCTCTGCAGGCCAGAAGTGACTGGCCCTCCAACCCCCTGACCAGGTTCTCGACCCACCCGGACAGGAAAGAGAAGACCAGGAGCCCAGCGGAGGCAGGATCCTCCAGGAGGGTCAGCTGAGGAAGGACCCTTTGAGAAGCCATCGGTTTCTTTCTGTACTTGGGGAGAGGCTCCTGGGTGGCAGGCACTGGGCCAGGCACTGAGTTCACCTCCTATGGGCCAGGAACGGAGGAGCCCAAAGTGCCATCCTGAAGCTCCAAGTTGGGGTTTTCTCAGAGTGAAGTTTCCTGTGCCTAGGAAACTGAATTATTAAAAACAAAACGAAACAGAACAGAACGCAAACAGAAACAAAACCCTAAAACTAGGCTTTACTAGTCTATGGATATATTTTGGAAACCAAACATTTCTATAAAATGTACTACAGGCTTTGGAAGTCCATCAGTTTTTACGTTTTTGCAATTTACCTTGACGGTGTTTATTACAGGGAAGTTTCTGTTTGTTTCCCTTTAGTTTTCCTTGGAAAAGGTCCAATAAGCTGTGACTATGATGAGATCAAACAGCAGAAGGAAAGCTTTCTCTCCATCTCTGCCAAAACAGCGAAGTGGGCCAAGTGCCCTGGGCTATTAAGAAGGGGCTGCAGTGAACAGGAGAGGGATGGGAGGAGGGGAGAAAGACGTCTAGAGCTGGATGCTTAGTGGGGCATCCCTCCCTGGCAAATGAGCCAGCGGCAGCAGCTACTTCCTATTACAGCTCACTGGGTGGAGCTGTCACTCATGTACTAAGGATGATGAGCAGTGTCGGAGCCAGGACATCATGTGTAAGGATGCAAAGTGACACTGAGCTGCCTGTTTTCCCTGTCCCCTAGCACCTTGTCTGCAAGGAGAAAGCGAAACAAATTTAAACCCATGCAGCTTTCTAAAGTATTTTAAAAATTCTTTCTACCTGCAGGAGACACCCTCCTCTGCCATGTGCTGTATGCATCAGTGTGTGTCTACTCTGCACTTAAAACAGAAATCCCAGGGTGCCTGGGGGGCTCAGTTGGTTAAGCGTCCAACTCTTGATTTCAGCTCAGTTCATGATTGCAGGGTCGTGAGATCGAGCCCTGCATCTTGGGATTCTCTCTCTCTCTCTGCCCCTCCATCCACCCCCCTTCCAAGCTCACTCGCACACACTCGATCAATCAAATAGAAATCCCAGTGAAGTCATTCCAGCCGTGGAAACACACATATTTAAATCCAGTCGGGATGGTAGCAAGTCAGGCATAAATAAACAAGGCCAGTTCAGGATGCGAGAGGCGTGCAGAAGCTGCTGGTGGTGGGTGAACATGGGGAGAGCATAGGCAAGGACGGCCTATGGTCCCACGGCGGGGACTCTGCTTGCGAGGTTCCTTAATGGCAAGTTGGTCGTTGGGATGCGTAATTACAGCTATTAAAATCATTTCAATCCTTTTTATGGGCCCCAAGCAAAATTTAGAATGCTTGCATAATATTTAACAGTATATTTAGGGCATCAAAGAACTATTTAAAAAGAAACTACTGTGGGAAATAACCAAAGGAACAGATGTGAACCACAGAGGTATCGTTTTGCTCCCAGGTAAGGGCTTTCTTCAATGACAGATCCACAGAAAAGACTTCAGAATTTTACGGCATCTTCAAAAACAGCAGTTATGTGGAATGACAGTGTCTCTATTATTGCGTATTTTAGCATTCAGAGCCCAGGGGGAAGAGGTTTATTCGAGAAGAACTCCTTTGGCTGTGTAAGATAAGAAAATAAGGGGCATTCTCCCTGGCTCCCAGGCTACTTTGTTTGTTCGTCTGTTTTTTATCCCCTGAAGGCCAGAATCTAAAGTTAATCTGCCTCAAAAAAAACCCCCCAAAAAACCTAAACACAAGAAGTAAATCATCCTCAAGAAGTAGGCAGAGGGTTTGACTGTCTCTATGACATGCAAATGCGGATTTTAATGGAGCCTGAAGCACCTGAACATATTTTGTAAATGTCTGCAATAGGCAGAACCCAGATGAGTAGCTCCTGGGCTGGGTCGTCAGGTCTGGCTTTTCAAAGTTCCCTTAATCTCCATGTCTCCAAGCTTGCGTCCCCTGTTCCACATTTACTCTGCGTCTGTCATATTCCCGCACGGTGCTGGGTCTGTGGGGAAGGCGGCAGTGGATATGCCCTGGCCCCTAACCATACAGGTGGCAGCCAGTGCTTGGCTGGGTAGAAAAAGAGAATCATGATATAGAAAAATCTATGCACAGCTTCTTCCCCTCAATCTGCTGTTCTTTACAGCTTTGTATCTAAGATCACTTTCATATAAAATTATTCTCCTTAATCCCCACATGAAAATGTAGAATTTCTATGCAGCCTTCATGGCAAATACATTCCAACCACAGCACAAAAGTCCTTCGAGTCAGTAAATACGCTGTTCACACCCAATCCTGGACCCAGTCTACGGCACCCTAGCAGAATGGACAGGCATTCCTAGGACATACTGTGGGTTCTAGACCACTGCAATAAAGTGAGCATTGCAGTAAAGCAAGTCAGATGAATTTCTTGGTTTCCCAGTGCACAGGAAAGTTATGTTTACACTATATTGTAGTCTGTTAAGTGTGCAAAAGCATTGCGTCTAAAAAAACAATGTAGATATCTTAATTTAAAATATTTTATTGCTAAAAAATGCTAACCATCATCTGACCTTTCAGTGAGTCATCATCTTTTTGCTGGTGGAGGGTCTTGCCTTGATGTTGATGGCTGCTGATGGAACAGGGTGGTGATTGCTGAAGGCTGGGGTGGTTGAGGCAATTTCTTAAAATAATACAACACTGAAGTTTGCCGAATCAATCGACTCTTCCTTTCATGAGCATTTTCTCTGTAGCATGTGATGCTGTTTGACAGCATTCTATCCACAGTAGGACTTCTTTCAGAATTGGGAGTCAATTCTCTCAAACCCTGCTGCTGCTGTATCAACAAAGTTTATGTAATATTCTAAATCCTTGTATGGTGATTAACATAACAATAAAAAATTAAAAAAAAATAAAAAAATATTCTAAATCCTTCGTTGCCATTTCAACAGTCTTTATAGCATCTTCACCAGGAGTCGAGTCCATCTCAAGAAACCACTTTCTCTGCTCATCCGTAAGAAAGTGACTCTTCATCCGTTCAAGTTCGATCATGAGATAGCAGCAATTCAGTCCCATCTTCAGGCTCTACTTCTCATTCTCATTCTCTTGCTGTTTCCACCACACCTGCAGTTACTGTCTCCACTGAAGTCTTGAACCCCTCAAGGTCATCTATGAGCGTTGGAATTCACTTCTTCCAAACTCTTGTTAATGGTAATATTTTGACCTCTTCCTATGAATCATGAATGTTCTTAATGTCTTCTAGAATGATGAATCTTTTCCAGAAGGTTTCCAATGAACTCTCCCCAGCTCCATCAAAGGAATCACTATCCACAGCACCAATATTGTTATGAAATGTATGTCTTAAATAATAAGATTTGGAAGTTGAAATGACTCCTTGATCCATGGGCTGCAGAATAGATGTGTTGGCAGGCATGAAAACAATATTGATCTCATTGTCTGTCTCCATCAGAGCTCTTGGGCACCCAGGTGTATTGTGAGTGAGCAGTAATATTTTGAAAGGAATCTTTTTTTTTTTTTCTCTGAGCAGTAGGTGTCAACAGTGGGCTGAAAATATTTGTAAACAAATGTGCTGTCATCTGTTTACAAGGCTTTGTTGCTCCCTTTAGAGACAGGCAGAGTAGATTTGGCGTAGTTCTTAAGGGCCCTAGGATTCTCAGAATGGTCAGTGAGCACTGTGTTTCACTTTAAGTCACCGGCTGCAGTATCCCCCTATCAAGAGTCAGCACGTCCAGGTACTGACTTCCCTTCTCTCGCTATAAAAGTCCTAAATGGCATCTTCTTCCAAAAGAAAGCTGTTTCATCTATGTGGAAATCTATTGTTTAGTGTAGCCACCTTCATGAGTTGTCTTAGCTAGATCTTCTGGAGAACTTGCTGCAGCTTCTACATCAGCACTTGCTGCTTCATCTTGTGCTTTTATATTGTGGAGACGGTTGCTTTCCTTAAACCTCATGGACCAACCTCTGTTAGCTTCAGACTTTCCTTCTGCAGCTCCCTCACCTCTCTCAGCCTTCAGAGAATTGAAGAGAGTTAGGGCCTTGCTCTGGATCAGGCTCTGGCTTAAGGGAATGTTGTGGCCGGTTTGATCGTTTGTCCAGAACACTAGAACTTTCTCCATATCAGCAATAAGACTGTTTTGCTTTAAATCATCCATGTGTTCACTGGAGTAGCACTTCTGATTTCCTTTAAGAACTCTTCCTTTATTCACAACTTGGCCAACTGTTTGGTGGAGAAGCCTAGCTTTCAGCCTATCTTTGGCTTTCAACATGACTTCCTTGCTAAGCTGAGTCATTTCTAGCTTTTGATTTGAAGTGAGAGACATGTGACTCTTCACTCGAAAACATAGAGACCATGGTAGGCCTAATTAACTGGCCTAATTCCAATATTGTTGTGTCTCCAGGAATAGAGGCCCAAAAGAGGGAGAGACATGGGGCAATGGCCAGTCAGTGGAACAGCCAGAACACAGACAACATTTATTAAGTTCACTGTCATATACAGATGTGGTTCGTGGTGCCCCCAAACAATTATAACAGTAACACCAAGGATCACCGGTCACAGATCACCATGACAAATCTAATACTAACGAAAAAATTTGAAATATTGCGAGAATTAACAAAATGTGACAGATTTACGCAGTGAGGAAATACTACTGGAAAATGGTGCCAGTAGACTTGCTTGATGCAGGGTTGCCCACAAACCTTCAACCATAAAACACACGATCTCTGAGAAGCACAGTAAAACGTGGAGCGTCTATACAGTACTACAACACGTGTGCCATTCACACCCTGCATGCACTGCCTGTCCACTTCTCCCCTTTCTGCTTCATTCTTTAAGCGGAGCCATCTTGAATCATTTGGTGCGATTCTCATGAATGCTGAGAGTATGTTGGGAGGCGGGTAGGAATAAGCTAAGCGAGAAAATCAGATTCAGAGAATGCCTATCTGTTCATGCACTGATTTGCACATGTGGCTTTGAGTCTTTCATTTCACACTCCCAGGACTCCATTTGTGCAAGGAACAACACTGCCCACCCCCCGGGAGTGAGCGAGCGAGCATGTCACATAAAGTACAGGACAGGGTGCTACAACTAGAGCGTGCTATCTGAACAATTTGATGCTAACACCAAAGGTAGGGACTTTAAACTCCTACTTAGAAACTCTTCTAATATGCTCGCTTCCCCCCCACTTTTTTTTGGAGGTTGTTGGGGGTACTTAAGTATTTACAGGAAAGAGCTCAGGAGCAAAGATGTGTTTCTGCTGTCTGTTTACTCAAGTTCGCTAAACCTGCCATCCATAAACTGTGGGTTCCTCCTTGACCGGAGGGTACTGCGAAAGCCGAGCTGAGCACAACACGGGCATTAAGAAACAGGACTTGTTCTTGTGAAAACCACTTCAAGCTGACAAATCAGGTAAAAGTCCCTGTAACCCTGCAGAAGGAACACGTTATCAACAGCCCGTTAGCAACCTGAGTTGAGGATCAAGACAACACCCCTTAGGTATAATTACCAGATGAACATCAGGGTCAGCGTGTGCCCCAAGAGGATCCGGTAACGGAACAGATCCAGGAAACTTCCGGTCTCCCTGTGGCTCCTGCTAGCCCGATATGTTAGGGAGAACGTGCACTTGAGCTTGCGGTTCCTTTTGGCAATGAGGTACAGAGCCGCTTCAGCCTCACTCAGTCGACCCTGGGAGTATAACCAACGAGGTGATTCAGGAATGAATCTGAAAGAGACGTCATTAAAGGCTGTATATTCATATAGGTACATGGGCACACGAAGGAGACAATTCACCTAGGAGTATGTGGATTCCCTCACCACAACTGGATTCCGTGTGAGGGTTAAAACTCTCTCTCCCAATGACAGGTGAAAGAGAGAGGGGGCCACTTTCAACAGCATGCCAGGGTTAAAAGGTGGTGGCTTTATGAATGGAAACCAAGAACATACTTCGAAAACAGCAGTTAAAAAAAAGAAAAGGTAAGCAGTATGCATTTACTTTTAAACAAATTTTAATAGATAATGGTAAATTAAGCCTAGAATACTGAGTGATACAAATTTTTCATAAAGCCCAAGTCAGAGAGAGCATTCTAAACCCTGGCCAAGTGTGAGAATAATACTACAGAGATAGCAGGTGTTTAAGTTCTGACAAAGCCTCACAGAGAAGGTAATTTTTATTGTCTCATCAGAAAAAATAAATTTTTAAAACACGTTTTTAACATAGTGATATGTTATTAAGAAGGCAGAGATTAAGACTACATAAAAATCAAACAGGGGTCATCACATCTCAACTACTTTCGAGGATTTCCTGCTTCAAAATACTCCAATCAGTTGACACACTCGCTTTACTATGTCCTCAGGATATTTCCTGCCCCCCAAGACCTTAAAGAATAAAAGTCATTTTCTGGTTAACTTCCAGGTACCAAATTATTTTCTGCTGTAACTACAAAGTATTGAACAGTTATACTGCCATTGATATTTTCCAATAGTTTTAAGACTTAGCTCTCTGATGTGTCCTTTTTCCTCTTCACCCTTCTGTGTGCACAGCTAGAGGACTTGTCAAAGACAAACTGGGACAGGAACAGGGACACCTTGTTTACTAAATACAGCATCCAGTACCTTTTGGTCTAATGTGACATGATTTGCTTAAAATGAAACTTCTACCTATAAGTACCACTGGCTATTGAAGATGCCTTTTAGAATTCTCTGTGTCTTTCCGTAAGGATAGTGAAGTGGCAACAAATACCACGGAATTTGGAACTTCGTGGACAGCAGTCCATCAATAACCACTTGTTGAGCACATTCATTTTGTACCAGGCGATGTAGCAGGTGCTCAGAGGAAACAAGAAAGCAGGAATTCTCGCAGAGCTTTGCTACTGGGGAGAGACTATTTGTGCACATTTGATCGTCAACAAAAGCAGGGACGCAGGCCTTCTACAACAGCCTGAAAAATCCCTTGATTTACAGCGTCATTACCATTCGATTATTATCACTAATACACAAGCAGATAATCAAGCAAAATATTGTGCTGCTGGGAGTTAGGTCGGCCGATCAGCAAGCGGACCCACTGGCCCTAACAACCAGGTGGCTTACGAGCTACCACGCATTACCTGATTGCCTCTAAATGCAAATACAAAGAACATAAACGAAGCCTACGATGAAGGTGGAGAGTGCTGCTGGGAGGCAAAAGTACGTGAGACACCAGAAATCTGTCGTAATTAAATCAAAACCAACAGGGACAGGGAGGTGAGAGAGAGGAGACAAGGGAACAGCTGAAATACTAACAGTCACTGTCTTTGTGTCATTTAGGTCACTGTCCCCTTTCCCTCAAACTTCCCTGTGTTCAGAATGGTTGATAAGCATTAGTCACTGTTAAAATGTCTGTAAATTACTGTTACATAAATGTTTACATTACTGGTAAATGTTTATAAATCCTTTTTATACTCGAGAGATAGTCAAGCTTTGGAACACTAAACTATTCCTGCGTGGGGACGAGTCTGTCTTGTACACAAACCGAGGACCTGACTGTCCTCCCATTTGGAGAAGCCAGGAAGCTTACTTACACAAAGGCTCACCTCGCTGCTGACGGGTGGACTCGGGAATATAAATTCCAACACATGCAGATTTTGCATATCAAACAGCAAGACGTGTTTTTGAAAGAAAAAGCAGCCTTTCAACATGCTGCCCTCTGCTCAGTGCTGGGGCCACCTTCAGAAGCTACAGTGCTAATTTAACAATGTTGTCTCTGCTCAAAACATGTCCTGTGAATTTCTTAGAAGGTGGAAAATCCTTGTAAATTATGGAGGCACTGATTTTTAGAGTAAAACCGTTCAAATCCATGTATTGTAAAAATGAGGAATTTTTAAACTACACACTAATGTTTCCAGTAAAACAAAAAAAACAAGGTATGACTCTAAAATAATGTGACTTTTTCTTACATTGCTGACAGCTAATTTTGAAGGCTACTTCCACATATTTTTGTGCCCACACCTGTCCAATGGATCTGAAGGGTCATCTGTGCGGAAGGCCCTGGGCTTTGGTGCTGGGGGACACGTGACCGAGCCCAGCACCTGCAGCTACCAGGGAGGAAGCTCCTGGTGCAGAAAGAGACGGGCTCCAGTGTGAGGTGGAAATAGAGCACTCGTAGGGCACGGGGTAAGTGCTGGAGAATTCAGAAGCCAAAGCAAATGACTGGTAGCTGGAGGTGTGATGGGGAGAAGTTAGGGATGGGGTAGCATTTGAGCAAACCCGGGAGGCCAGGAGTTAACTAGGAAGAACTGGAGAGCAGGGTGTGGGAAGGGCAGGGGCAGCATCGAACAGGGGGCATGGAAGCAGGATGGCACAAGATGATGCCAGAAACTACAAGCGGTTCGCTGTGCCCAGCACACAGGATATGGGAAACGGGCTGGGAGACGATCAGAAAAGATAAACTGCAGGCTGACCGTGGGAAGGCCTAATGGAATAAATATATATATCGGGTTTACATGCTCTTTTCTCTGTTTCCTATTGTTTCCTGACCTGAATTCATCTCCCAGGGTGTGGATGGCCTCACCTAGCACTAGGGCCGTAACAAACTCAGACCACATTCAGACGAGACAGGCAGAACAGCTCATGCCATCCGTCAAAGTTGCTCTAAAGAAGACTTATTAGCTATTTAAAAAGAAAATTCATTTATCTACCCACATTTACATGACTGCTTATTAATTCAAGGATGACACTAGGTACCCATTTATTCCAAAAATGTATAATACACGAACTAATAAAATGTTGTTAGTTTCCCTTTCTGGTAGGATTATCTCATTCCAATTCACATAACTAAGTACGTTTAATACATTTTGCTTGTTTAAGTATAGGTAAACTATTTCTATTATATTCATTCTTTAAAGTTTATCTATTTATTTTCAAGTAATCTCTACACCCAATGTGGGGCTCGAACTCACAACCCTGAGATCAAGAGTCCCATGCTCTTCCAACTGAGCCAGCCAGGTGCCCCACTATTATATTCATTTTTGCGCTTAATTCTCTTATTTCAGAGGGAATACAAAAACAGATTTCAGTTCAATCCTCAATCCACCAAAACTCAATTAGTAGACCTTGAACAAAGAACGACTACATTAAAGATGCATCTGAAGGAAAATTCTGCCACAGATATCCTTCACTCCACTGGCTGAAAATTTTATTTATTCCAAAGATTTTAATGATTAAAGTTAGAGGTCTGATACCTCAGGAGAAAGCCTTTCACAAGCACATTAAAACTTTTGGTGAAATAAAACTAAAAACTCAAACTTTTTTTTTTTTCCCAGATTTTATTTATTTGAGAGAGAGAAAGAGAGCATGAGTGGGGGCAGAGGCAGAGGGAGAAGCAGATTCCCTGCTGAGCAGGGAGCCCGACCCGGGACTCGATCCCAGGGCTCTGGGATCATGACCTGAGCCGGAGGCAGATGCTTAACTGACTGAGCAACCCAGACACCCCTCAAATGTCAAAGTTCTTAAGCACATCATTAAAATGATGAAATAAGAAATGGAATAGTATTACTTCTTTGTGACACAGTATTTACGAGTGAAACTGGGTTTCTAAGCCCCAACAAGATGGTCAGTAATGTTAATTTTATGGAGAACTCTGTAAATGTCTCTTAAATATTTGTTTTACTGTTACCGGAGTCTGAGGCTATTTAGGGAAGAATATTAATAAATAATATTCTTCTATTATATATTATGTAATATGTATTATATAACAAGCACTATTAACACTATTAATGACATTATCTATAAAGTATTTGCTATGGGAAGAAAGAACTGGTAAAAGGGCTCTAAGTTGGTGGCTCGCCTTACAGCATTCAGAGCACCACGGTGTGACATCTGAGCGAGTTGTTGGGAGCATCCTGCCCTGACCAGGGAATCACCGTTTTGCCGCTTTGAGCCATCTACCCTAAGGATTTCTCCCATATCTGAGAGTCTTCCCACGTCCACATTTAGAGGCCCTGAAATAAGGGTCACCTGTAGGATGGATAGTTGCCACTACATATTGGGTATGAATGGACTGTGATATTTGCACCATTGTACCTGAGTCAGATGCCAAGCACCTGACCTGATCCAGCCTGAAGATCTCCAGGCTTGAGGCAGTAGGTTACAATAGAAACTGGCACCCTGGGTCAACAACTTGAAAGTTAAAATGCAATCTATGGAGATGTTACTTGAAACAAGGGATACCTGCATTCTGAATTAATTAAGCATCTCTCTTCCCAGCAGCTGCCAAGCATTGGACCGCTTGCGGGATTTAGCTCTTCACCAAAGTCAGTTCAGGCAAACTCCTGAAAGGGAATAACGCCGCTCATTGACCCGCATCCTCTTAAGACATTCCTTCTGCATATTAAATTAAACCTCGAAGAGGAAAAACTACTCACAACGACAGGAGAAAGACCACCGTTCCCTGTAGGTTAACCAGAACGGCGAGGGTCCTCCAGGAGCGGATGAAGTATCCCAACAGGGCATACTGGGCAATGCCAACTGCGAAGAAGAGGCCACCGATTGATCCTAATTCAGGGAAAAGACACCTGTTACTGGAGAAAGCACCGTCCACGCCACCCTTTCCAACCTGAGTCACAGAGCCAGTGCCTTCCTTGGGAGGTGTCAGCAGGAAAGAAAAGCCTACACAAGTACTGACAGATGAGAAAAGTGGAGAGAGGCGAGTGAGTGGGCGGAAAAGGAGGAAGCACAGGTGAAAAATACAAACCACATGTGATCAAGAAGAATTTTAAGGGTTTGCCATAGTGCTTTTTGCGCTGAAGGCTGTGCTGACATCCGCCCGCACATCAGCTGAAGCTTGGAAGGACGCCTTGCTGGCTGGCGATACGGGTTTTAGGTCATGAGATTATCGCAATACTGAGACCTCATCTTATCACAAAGGGTGTGCCTCAAATCCTCATCTTAAATCGCAGGCTACTCTTCAGTTCTCCCTCTTGCCCTTCCCCATTTGGTGTATCAGCACCGGATACCAGGACATTTTATAGCTCTCTGTTCCTTTCTTTTTTTCTTTTTTTTAAAGATTTTACTTATTTTATTTGACAGAGAGAGACACAGCAAGAGGGGGAACACAAGCAGGGGGAGCGGGAGAAGCAGGCTTCCCGCGGAGCAGGGAGCCCGATGCGGGGCTCCATCCCAGGACCCTGCGATCATGACCTGAGCCGAAGGCAGATGCTTAACGACCGAGCCACCCAGGCGCCCCAGCTGTTTCTTGTCTGTCTCCATGAAGCGTGGATTTTTGCCAGCATGCTGATAGGAAAAAAAAAATCAACCATGGGATTGTGAAAAAGACTATGCTTTTCAAAATAAATGCTGAGATGGGTATTAAGTCCACTGGCTTGCCCAATATACGTGTGAATTTATACCTCTGACACACTTCCTATAACTGCTACCATCACAATGAATAGGAGTACTCAGTACTATTTATTGCGCAGCATACATTGTCCTATAAAGCAGGTGCCATTAGAGCCATACACAAAGAGGAAACCGCAGAGAGGTCAGGGGCCGCTGTCTAGGACACAGAGCTGTGAGCAGGATGGCTGGGACCCTACCCTGTCTGCCTGACTGTGGAGCCTGCGTGCTCTCCCAGTCTGCTCTCCACCCTCCTAGGGAAAGGCAGGCTTCTGTGGGCAACACACAGCGACAGGACCTTGTTGATCTTGCTACAAGAACTTCCTACAAGAATTCTGTAAGAGAACTGCGTTCTTGTTTTCTTGCCCAGAGATGATCAATTCTCTAGCCATGTAATGACATGTCTACTCTGTGCCCTAGTGAGGAAAAGGGGGGGAGCAGAAGGGACAGCTGAAGTGGCAGCATGTTCAGGACACCAAATCCGAACATGTGGTCCGATAAGTAAGGGAGTGGGGACACTATGATTTCCCTGGAAATTTAAGATAATCAATGGCTATTACAGTTTCATTACGGTGCATCAGATAGCACCTGGCTTCCGGGAATAACACTTTCTGTCACTGCTCAGAACAGTTCTCCCCACTCTGATCCTTCAGCAAGTCACTGTCCCACCAAAATCCACCTCCCATGGCCGTCTTCCTTGCTCCTCTCCTCCCACTGTGTCTAAGCAAGACCCCGTCATGTTTCACGGGCTAACCACAACCCCTCCTGAATGACCCCTCAATTTCTCCTCCAATTTCTCTTCCCCTTCCATCGTCCATTCTCCACACCTCTGCCACAGTCGTCTTTCTGTATCCTATCTGATCCTATTGCTCCACTATTTAATCTGCCCACTGGCTTCTTACTGCACTTCAAATAAAAACAAATTTCTCATTTGGCCTAGCACAGGCTCTAAATCATCTGGTCCCTCCAACTTGTCCCTCCCCTGCCTGGGAGATAAATATTTAATAAAAATACAGTAAGAAAGCGCTGGGAAAGGAGCGTCTAGGCTTTCTTATGTCTGCCCTGTTTCTCAGTTTAAGGTGTAAACGGTTAATGCCCTTCTGAGGAAACTGACACTCTTGGAATAATCTGGAGGCAAGCTCACCATCTATGAGGCAGGCCCTAGGGAGACTTTCTACAGAGGGATATGAATGACTTATTCAAGGTCATACAGAACAAACCCCGGAAAGCAAATCTAATGGTGAGATAGAGCGCCTCAAGTCCAAGTGCATTTTTAGACTCTGGGGTTCGGCTGGTTCCCTGCGAGGTTTTCTGGGGCAGCTCACCATGTCTGTCATCGGCACGGAGTGAGCAGTACCTGCGAGTGCCCAGTAGGCGGTGCCCACACATTCGTTCAGCAGGACGAAGGCCACCAGCGACATTCCTCCGTTCATCACGCCTACCAGGAAGCGAGTTACGGCGAAGAACTCATAGGAGGGGGAAAACCCATTTGCAACAGCAAATAAGATGTCAAGAGCAAAACCTAGAATTACAGGAACAGCAGTCAATAATCCGGATGTAAAACAGCATTTGATCAAAGTAATAAATTATACTCATTTTACATTTGTAAAGATACATCTTTGTAAAGTTAAGTTTTCTAAGCTATGCTTTTTTAAAAACTTTTCTCTTAAAAACTATAAAGAAAAGCTAAGGGTTCTCTTTCTTTGTTACAAGTTGATATTTGTCAATCATGCAGTTTTCAATTATTCACAACAGTATGGGAAATGGAAAAATCCCAGCTCATGCTCAGCTTGTCAAAAGAACTATGCTGGGTCTTACAAAGCATATTTGAAATGAACAAAGGAACAAGATACAAGGAAATGGATCTAAGATTCTGACTCAGTCTCTGCTCTCTTTAGAAACGTGGCATAAGTTAGAATTCGGGGGTTGCCAAAAGCACCGTCATCATGAAAAGCTTAGATGCAAATACGTGGCCTTCACCAGGTATGCTGCTGGTCCGTTTAAAACGCTTGGCCAGAATCAACTCTGGCTGCAGTGTGGCCTCTTGCCAGTGTAGTAAAAATCAGTTCTGTATCCACATGGCAATTCCCTAAGAACCCTAAGGAAGTAAGTCCTCCTATTCAGTTCATGAACACTCTTAACTGATTACCTGTGAGATAGACTTTTTTCCTTCCGAAGCGATCTGAAAGCTGACCAAAGGAAATAACTCCCACAAACACACCACTGAAGAAGAAAGAGCTTGCTGCACTGACTTTGTAAGATCTGTTGGCAATTAAAAACCACTAAAAGAAGAAAAAAGCAGAAGAGACATTTAGATCACAGAAAAGGTGGATGGACTGTTAGCTATTAAAAAAAACAAATGTACAACCAAAACTTGTACACTGGAAATTCTCTACCGCATTACCCACTACTAACCAAAATGTGGTAGAGATCATCTATCTTGGATAACATCCAAGCAGGTTTTGTCTTCAGAAACACTAGAAATCATTATTATTATAATGTGCTCCCATAATACTCTATACACATCTTATTACAGCAGTAAATACAGTATATAATAGCTACTTTTATTCATGCATCTTTGATGCATAAAATAGGTCCCTCCTCCAAAGCCCCCATATTTCTTGAGAGAAGGAGCCGTGACCCACCCATTCCCATTGCTCTGCCACCTAATATACTATAAGACATATGTGAGGCAATCAACAAACAGTCCTTTTCTCCAATAAGTTAATGGGTTTTAAGCCCCTTTAGCATTTTTCTTAAAAAACTGATCACAGAATTACCATATGATCCAGCAATTCCACTTGTGGGTATATGCACAAAAGAACTGAAAACAGAGATTCAAACAGATATTTGCACCCTAGCATTCACAGCAGTACTATTCACCAAAGTCAAATGAAAGAGAACCAAAATGTGGTAGATACACGCAGTAGAATACTATGCAGCCTTGAAAAGGAATGAGATTTTTGACAAGCTAGATCACAGAAAACCTTAACCTTATGCTGAGAGAAATAAGCAGACAAAAAAAGACAAACATGGTATGAATCTATTTATGATGGGGATATTGTGATTTATACTAAGAAATCTGTATTTGGTGTCTATCCACTTCCTGGCGCGTAGTTCCCGAAACCCTTGTAATTTCCTACAGAAGAGCCATAGGGGCATCTTTGGTTATGATACTTAGTTTTGATCCCAGTTCCTGAAAAAAACTTCAGAGCAATAAAGGAGAAATGGGTGTCCTTTGTTATTTACAACAAGCCTCTTTCAACCACACCTGAGTTTATTTAATAAGATGACTTCTGGAAAGCCCTTTAGATGGAGGCTGGTTGCCAGGGGCACCAACCCTCATGATTAGAGGGGTTATAACTTTCAGCCCCTCCCTCCCACCTGCCCCGCCCTTCGGGGAGGGGAAGAGGGACTGGAAGTTGAACTAACTGTCAATGGCCAATTATTTAATCGATGACGTCTATGTAACGAAGCCTCCCTAAAAACACAAAGGGACAGGGGTTCGAGAAGCTTCCCAGTTGGTGAACACGTGGAGGTGCTAGGAGAGTGGGGCCCAGGGAGGGCCTGGAAGCCTGTGCCCCTTCCCACATGCCTTGTACTGTGTGTCTCTTCCATCTGGCTGTTCCTGGTTATCCTTCATGATAAACCAGTGATCTCGTAAGTAAGAGGTTTCCCTGAGTTCTGTGAGCGGCTCTAGCAAATTAATCTATCCCGAGGAGGAGACTGCAGGAACCTCTGATCCTTGGTTGCTCACAAGCACAGGAAGCAATGTGGACTTGCGACTGTCATCTGAAGGTGAGGGCGGGGTCAGCCTCGTGGGCTGGAGCCCTGACACGGGTGGGATCTGAAGCTACCTCTGGACAGAACACCCATGAATAGCTATTATTTGATGCCAAATAGATTAATCACAGTTTCAGTGAAGCTTAAAGATAAGTTTTAAAGGCAATAACAAAATGTGTTTTTAGCATCTCCCCTGAAATCATCAAACCTTCAGCTTTATGGAAATGTCACAAGTCAAAACAGTCACTTGCTGACATGGCAGAAATAGGATAATCTAAAAAAATTAATTATTACTTTAAAGTGGACTGCGTGCTTATACAATCCTAAAAACAAAATTAATGTCCAAGTGATGAAAACTACGTATCAAAGACATACCAAATGGGAAGGCTCAGCACCTTACAACCAGATAGCTAAAAACCAACCCTCACATAATATTCTCCCCTAATCCCAACAAACACCTTTTATAACAGGTATTATTATTACTATTCCCATTTTATAGATGATGCAGCTGTAGCTCAGACACGATCACCGTAGAGTAAACCATGGAGCCTGCACCCGATGCTGACACTGGTCTCAAAACCACCTTCTCTGAGTACTGTATGCCTGAATTAGTTAAATCATGTAGGCCTTGTGCTTGGGAACACGAGAAGGCTGGGGGTGCAGAGAAGAGAATAATGTACTTAAAAATCAACTTCCAAAGTGTTTTATTTGGGGGGAGGAGGGATTTATCACATTCCACAGTATATGTTTTAAATACAAACACCTAAAATTTCTGTATCTTTTTTAGGATTTATTTATTTTAGAGAGAGAGGGATCATGTGCGTGCACACACCCGAGTTGGTGGGAGGGGCAGAGGCAGAGAATCTCAAGCAGACTCCCCACTGAGCACAGAGCCAGATGCCAGGCTCCAGCCCATGACCCGTAAGATCATGACCTGAGCCGAAACTGAATCAGACATTCAACTGACTGAGCTACCCAAGTGCCCCTAAAATTTCTGTACTTTTAATTGAACTTTTATGTACTATTGATATCCTTATATACCCACATGACACAAAAACGCACCCCCAGCTTGTTTGCTTTTTTTTTCCCTCTGCTGAACAGCATGATGCTATCCCTTCCCTATGGCACTGGAACACAGATTATAAGAGGCTTCTTAAATTGGTTGTGAATAAGGTGAAAAAGCAAGAGGGACCCTTCTTGAATGAACTCTGAGAATTGAGACACATATCCAGTCTCTGCCCTGCGCAACTTCTCACCAGCTCTGTCAATGTCACAAATTTGTCTGTCTATGCTTCAGTTTTTTCCTGTGACCTGAACTGTCCATTCCCCTACCCCCGCTCCCCCCCCATGTATGGTGACATTTCATGGAATAAGAGTTGAGAAACATGCTGTAGCCCAGACCACGTAACGGAAGAGACAGTGCCTGGTAAATTAAAACCATGCACCTTAAGCTATCCAAGCAGTGGGTCCTCTCCCTTCTCTGAGGAGGCTGTGCGGGCCTGTCCTCCTTGTTTGGGCCCACAGCGGGTGAATGTGAATAACGCCTCACTCACAAGTGAATAACAGAGGGCCACTGGCATGCAGAGCCCGGGGGAGGGCGTGGCTCCCCATGGAAAGCAAACATCCATCACCCCACTTTCGTGTGAAGCCTGGCACCTCTAGGAACTGACTGCCCTCAGCTCAGGCGGTGCCCTCTCCTCCCACGCTCACTCCAGCCCCACCGCGTCCCCAGTGAGCTCCTGTTCACCCTCCACAGCCCAGCCTGATCCGCTGGAGCCGACCACGTTCTCCATTCTGCTCTCTCCCTATTTTTGCTTCAAAAATGATGTTCGGTGAACTACACGTTGACTTGTCTCTCGCATACAGTGCTGTGAGCTTCTTAAGGATATACTGGTGTCTAAGTGCTTATGTGACAGGGCCGGCACTTAATGAAATATTTGCTGAATTCTTTATGTAACAAGAGTGAGTGCTGTGGTTTATAGGCATCTTCACACACAACATCTCAATGTCATGACCTCAAGGATCAAGTTGTGAGCTTATGGATAGGCAGGGCAGAAACTGCCTTCTTCATCACCCAGGAGCCACTGAGGGGTGTTCTCCTAACAGGAAGAATGAGGCAGATCTGGAATCAGAGGGGTTTCTGTCTTCCATATGACGTGTAGAATCCTTTGGCTTTATCTTTAGCCTCTACATTAATGAGAGAGAAAACCACACCCCCCCCAACAAAACCATGGCAGTTTTTTGGCTAGAGAGGCAAAATCTGTGCCACTGACACATACTTCCCAAAGCCTGAGTGATAGAAGCAGCGTGGCCCCTGAAAGCACTTTCACTGGCCCACAGAGAGCCCCACGGGGAGAAGCAGGGAGGAGGGGGAACACTGCTGCGAACAGCCCACAGAGCATTGGGGTGGGGGCAGCAAGCCAGGCGGGGGCCGTGGCAGGTCTCTGAGGGGCACCCAAGCCCCTCGCACGGCTGCCGTGTCTCTTCTAAAGGTGAACTTGTTCACGAGCCCGGGGTACACCACTAGTCCCAACTCGGACCTCCCTGCAGGGGGGGGGGAACAGACCCCGTGGCGCAGCCTACTTGATCATCAAGGAAAAGGAGGACAAAGGAAGCTTCCCCCAGCAGTCCTGACAGGCCAGCCAAAATGGGCAGACAGCACTGGGCACGTGCTTACTGACAGAGCTATGGTCACCCCCAGTCCTGTTCTGGTGAAAACCAGGTCATATGACAAGGGCCAGAGCCTGACCCAGACCCTCCGTGTGTCTGTATTTCGAGGCTGCAGGACTGGAACAGCAATGGTGGCCCCCACGCACCTGCAGGACGATCCTGAGGGAATCCACACAGTGCAAGCAGCAAGCCGGGTTCGGCTGAGAGATTTTCGGTGCTCCGGTAACCACCCCAACCAAGCTGTAGCCCTCCACCGTCCCGTAGCCCCATAAACATGTTCACGGCTTTGTACAGGAAGATCTCACTTCCGGAGAAAATCAGGTGAGCAGAGGCCTCCAGTGACTCAGGAGTACTCGGACAGGGTATTTCAGCGATGGTTTCATGGTGATTAACTAACTTGCTTCGTTTCAATGTACTTGTCACTCTGAATTACCACTTAATGGGTGAAGTGTGCAGGCTATAACAATCAGCGGTACCGGCATAAGGAAGCAAGACATTAAAAAAAAAATTAGCCCCTAAAGCAATTATTGCAGTGAATTTTTCACATAGTTTTAATACTCAGTCTTTTGACCCCAGGGTATGTCTTGGGGAAAATATATTAATCTCAAGATAATAATCAATTTCAGTTCTTCAATATTGATGATGATATTAAATATTCCAACCTTACTCTTTTTGGTTGCAAACATTAAATAAGCATGATAATTGTGTGCCTCCGTGATATTTGGTACTTTCTGAATGAGTCAGAGCTCGGGGAATAATTTGAATACAGCAGACAGCAATTTGCTACATAAATTCACCCCAATGGCTATTAGCTCATTTTAAAATAGTCAATACTTCTAGATCAGAGGGGTTCTTTTTTTACATTAATACCAAGTTAATCACATCTACATAACCTTTTATTCACCCTTCCCCAAACCCTCCATGAATAACTTCAGCAAGCCCTGACCTGAATGTAATAAGGTGCAGGGGGCGGGGGGTTTAAAATATGCATTTTTAATATAATCTCCTTAAACTATAGGATTCTACGGGCTCCATCTTGATACTTATTTTCAGGGTTTTATGTGAGAGGTCAACGGGCTTTATACTTGCTTTTTTTCTTTTTAACTCTCATTTTATACCAAATTATTTGGTATATTGTATCTATAGACCACAAATCTATATATTAAGGATATTTACCAACTAATGGATAAGTTACCTGACAAGTTCTGGGGGCCAGTTTCAATGCCACCACTTTGTAGATTTGGAGGAGCAACCGAGAAACTACAGAGGTAATTAAAATTGAATTAACGCTGAGAAATTCATGAAGGGTTTGGTTGGGGACCGCATGCACTGAAACAAAGATGAGCTCAACTGGGGGCGCGGAGACGAGCAGCCCTTAGAAAGGGGTTGGCTAAGGAGCGACCGCGGTTCCCATCCTGCCCAGCATCGCTGGCCCCGGGGGCAGCTCCTTGATTCTCATTCTAGTTATTCTTCCCTCCTCCGCGGCTTCTCCGCTGACTCTTGTCATCTTGGTAGCGGCAGCAGGAAACTTGGAAGCCACCCATACCACCTGCGTCGAACCACTCCAGGACCTGGAACACCACCCACACGGGGCTCCGATGTCCAAGGCGGAAGGAGAGTGCGGGAATTCACACGGGACTGGCACACCCTGCGTGCCGGGCATGAGGGTACATGAGCTGGACCCTTTATTTGTACCCTGAAATAAAATGAAAGGACTTCAGGGAAAACATGAGATCTGCACTAAAAATGTAAAGCAGACGAGCGTCCTCTTGGGTCTGCCTGAATATATTCGGAGGAGAGACGTGGGTGGCCCTGTCACCGAGGGCAGCTGGTTGCAGGGCCTGATGCAGGCAAACTGCCGTGGAGCTCGGGGTCTGCTGCTTGTTGGACCTCACCCTCCCTGGCTACTTTTGGTTCTATCAGTAAACCGCTAAGTTTCTTTGGGCTTGACAATTACTAAAGCTTAACTGAATCATTACTACTTTGGTAGGACTTGGGTATTTTTTGTTTTTTGGGTTTTTTTGGAGGGTTGGGGTGGGGGGAACCACTAGCCAGGATCCCCACGAGATGGATACAAATACCCTGAGAGTTGCATGACCACCTTGGGGAAGGCACGCTACCTGCGGAGTGACAGATTCACAGGCAGGCTGATTCCCTCTTTCCTTCTGCTTCGGT